>NW_008796165.1:12824369-12835561 GCF_000699145.1 Aptenodytes forsteri | reverse complement strand
TTGTTTGGGTTTTTTTTGGGGTGGGGGGGATTGTGGTTTTTTTTTTTTATTCAAGACACCTTCCATTCCTGATAAATACAGATGGGGGTGGGGTGGGGATGTTGGCTGGTTGTTTTTAAACACAGGATACCAAAATCCAGTGTATATGGCAACATGTTTTTCCCAAGCAAAAGGTGACAATGTCTGGCTATTTAGAAGAAACAATGAAAACCACAAAAAAACAGCCCAAAGAAACACATTAACTTAAAATGACATTCATATTCACTACCTAATTTCTTTCTGTTTATAACAATTTTCTGCCAGTATATTGGGATAATAAAGGCTAAATTTGTTGACAAAAATATTATTTTCAACTCTATACATCTCTTTAGTTGACCTCAGTTCATATAACTAGCCACAAATTAGCACCTCGTGTCTATGGAAATAAAGGCTAGCACATGAAAAGCTGTAAGGTTTCACCAAAACTTTCAAAAAGGTAATTGCAATATTAGGCTATCCTCAAAAGAGTAAGAATAATGGACATAAAAACTAAAAAGAACATGTATGTCAATAGTCTGAAGCATGATCATCAATCAAGGACAACATTTGTAAAGAAATTAAACTTCAAAATAGAAGATTAGCCTTTGACTTCAATACACACTTGCATTAGATGGTCACTATCCCTTTATTTCACAATATATTTTGAGGAATCATTTAATACAGTCATTCTCAAGTTATGAGAGAGCTATACATTGTTAGTACTGCTGTAAGACTTCAAAGGAGTACATCTCCTAGGAAATGAAACCTTTGCAGTGTTGGAAATCACTAGTGAGTTTGTGTTGAATGCAATTCTGGACCAAATCCCCCTGCCTCCCTGCTCCCATTAGGTGAACAGGCTACTGCAGTTTAAAACACGCAAAAAGAATTCTGACAATTTCTATCATCACAAAAAAAATAGAAGAAACACATAAATAATGCTAACCTCTCACATCACTGTATGCATTTGCCTGTATGCACACATATACACCTGATTATTTCAGTACAGGTTCATTTAAGATTAATATACTTTTATAAAATATATAATTCTTCTATTCACATATTTATAGATAAACGTATGAACTTTGGCTTCTGCTGCTTAAATTACTTATTAGTGATTCAGTTTACAGGTAAACTGGAATCCACCAAGAACATAAGCATATAAGGCTATAAAAAAAAACCAAAACAAAAAAAATCAGTAATATTCAAAGAAATGGCATATAAAGGCACATAGTATGGAGAAATTTGACTTTCTTCTTTTTTTTTAACCACACTGAATGTCACAGACCCTTTACTTTTACTGTGATATAATTATAATATTAATAGTCCCATACATTTACAGTTTCACAAGAATTTGATGTGTGCAAAGTAATGCTGAAAACATCAATTTTAGCTCTGACATTTCATTACACTATCAGTACATTACAGCCCCCAGGTTACAGTATTAAAAAAAAAAAAAAAAATCTATAATGTTATGCATGTTCCAAGGTTGAAAGAGTGGTTAGTTTTTAGAACATTTCATTAAATGCAGCTCTATTTAAAAGACCAGGTCTGGGAGAGATACTTGGGACTTCTACTGCCCAAAGTACAGGAAAACAGGAATGTCGAGTTTTTTCTAAAATAAGCTTGAACAAAGGCTCAGAGTTCAGTTGCTGCACCTACTGCTATCTCCCTTCCTGCCTCTGAAAAACCTCTAGAATTGCTACTAACACGGACATTTTACAAAGCCAATAATGAACAGTTAGATGCTCAATTAAGCTGAAGTAATCTCATATTGTTTTGAAATGCTTCTCTTGTAATGTGTAAGGCACGGTAACAACAAAGAATAAAGGTATTTTACCTTAAAATGTGTGCAACAACTGCAGGCCCATACCAATCTCCAGCAAGTTTTCCAGACTTCTTTCCATATTCTATTAGCTGATGTAAGCCAAAAGCTGCCAGTGGAGAGTCGCCAAACCAAGAAATTATTTTTCTATGATAAACTTCATTTTGCATTTCATTGTCATCACAGTTTCTCTTTAATGTTCCCTGATGATGATTTGACAGGATCTTGGGTTCTCTTTCTGCTGTAAGCGATGCTTCAAATGATGCTGTCAGCTTTTTCACTGTATGGGCTGTCCATGATTCAGAATCTGAATTGTCAATGTCCAACGCATCTGGCCAGACCCAGGCTGCAGCAAGAAATTTTAAGATGCATATTAGGCTTAATATTAACTTTTTGGTATAATTAGCAAAGCACATCCCTTTCTCCCCCATGTTCCTCAAACCAATAATATGTACTTTACATACCAAGATGCAAATGTCAGTGTTAAAATGTAAACAAAGAATTCAAGTGGAATATGATTTGGTTTTATTTTCTGCTGAATGATAGGTGAAATGAAATACTACTAACTGTACATTTGTTAGCAGTTTATGCTATCTGAGATAGTAGGTCAGACAGTAGGTCGAAGGTTAGAATTATCTTACATATTAAAAATATAAAAGTTAGCTATTCAGTACCATCTAAAAAGTTTTATCCATGTCAAACAAGAAGTTTCAAAAGCTGTTTTTAATTCTTCTGGTTTGTCAGCTATTAAAAAATAGGCAAACCTGAGGAATTATTCATGTAAAAACAAACACTTCTTCCTGGCAAACTGTCAAAGAAGATCAGCAGAAAAATAGACAAGATTTCTTTATTCACTAAATTTGTGAATTCTTTACCTAGATTACAAGACAAACTTGTCTGAATATTATTCAGCACAGTATCTACAGTCTGCATTTCTAGCTAAAGGTTTCTCTAACAATGCATCCTACACACAGCGTTCCTCTTGGAGCATAATGGTGGTTCAGCATATATAGAGAACAGTAATGCTTCCCTTGTCAGATGACTGAAAGTCTCTCCCACAAGTTCGAACAACTACTTGCAACACAGAGCATGTGAGGAAACCTCCGAAACACAGTGAACATACTGTTAGATCAGAACATATCCTGAAGGTCTACAAAGAACATCCCAGAAGGCAAGCAGAAGGCTGCCACGTGCAAGCAAGGAACAAACCCTACAAACCGTAAGGATGGGGTGCTTTTGCTCCATGAACCAGATTTGGGTAAGCTCCTGGAGGTTCAGAAAGCTGCCATTACAGCAGCGAGAGGAACCTTTTCAAACTAATACTGACAGAGAGCAAGAACTGCAGCCCTCCTCACAATTCTTACTTAAGTATCCATGTAAAAGTCTTTGAGAAATGAAGAGGAAGCACAGACGCAACTATATTTTAATTCTAAAATCTAACTTAGGGCTCCAGTAATGTCACAAGTATTGCTGGTAATGGTCATAATCCATGTCACCCACTCTTATTACAGTGTGACAACCATCCTGTGTCTTACCACAAGTGGCGTCCCTCTGTGAAACCTCATGTTAATTTTTCATCGCAGACCCAGGCAGATGCATGCATAAGCTCAATGTAACAACATCACAGGCCTTGCTATTCCTGTACTGTGAGCTTCAAATTCAAGTCAGTGTCTTAAGCACAGGTATTTCAAAGTAAAACTTACCAGTACCTTAATATTTAAAATAAAAACTCATTTACAACATCATTCAGCAATATCAGGAACAATGTTCCACTGCATGGAGCAGTGGTAGTGTAAGTATGCCAGCTAGTAACTGCAGTCAAGTTTTGCTTTGTAACAGAAACAATACCATTAAACTATAATGAAAACATCTCTGGGAAAAGAGTAAACAGCGATGAAAAACTTCACGTAAACACTTAAATATGTTTCAAAAGCTGCCCAGACCTCATAAAAAGCTTTTCAAAAGATAATTCACCAGCTGTCAGAAGACTAGGTGATGAGAAAAGTAGTCCAGAAAGACCACACATATTCCATTTTTCTATGCATTTGGATTGCCACAGAAACACTAGCACTCTGTAATCACCAAATCACTTTCCAAATTAGGATGCATGGGGGACAGTGCAAGGAATTCTTTGTAACCATGGATTCTAAAGATATAAACCTGGGGCTTTTTTGTTTGGGGTTACTTAAGAATGAGCCGTTATGCATTCCCACTCACAGGTAGTCTTCTGATCAGATTTTTAGGTTTTTTTAAATGTATGTATAACAGAAGTTATATTTAAGGGATTTGTGTTCTCAGCAGAAGTATTTTCATACGTTTTGATATTTGCAGTCAGTTGAAAGGGATAATGAATGTTTTATGACTTAAATATCTACAGCAAAAGGAACATTCAGTAAGCCAATCTGACAGTTCGGTCATGACACTGCCAAGAAAGAAGACTTTGTGATGCAGCTGGTTTGGGACTATGTTCACAGCTTACATCATATTTGCACAGTAAGTACAAAGTATTATCAAAACAGGCTTTCAGAACTATCTTCTACGAAAGTATTCCTGGGATCCAACAAATGGCTGAGTAAACAAGACACTGTATTCTCTCTAACTAACATGCCTGGGTGACTTCAGGCCCATGTCTTGGATCATTTTGACAACAAGCAGTGGTGACAGAGGACATGACTGACTGTTTGAAAGGGGCAACGTGATAGATTATGAAAGGGATTGAGAAGAGGGTGAAAAGAAAAGGTGGTTAACGATGAGTCCCCATCCCTGGAGGTATTTAAAAGACGAGTAGATGAGGCACTTAGGGACATGGTTTAGTGGGCATGGTGGTGTTGGGTTGACGGTTGGACTCGATGATCTTAGAGGTCTTTTCCAACCTCAATGATTCTATGATTCTATGATTCTATGATGAGAACCAAAAATACCTCTACATAGGACATGGCTCAGCTTGGAAGAACGGGGAGGACATGCACGCTTAGCCTTTGAAAGCGGAAAGTGTTCCAAGTCTCCTAAAGCTACTTCTTTGAAACAGCTGTGACTGAGAGAGTATTTTGAGATAGACAATGGTAAGAAAAAAATGGAAGTTCCTCTGTAAGTACGCAGGGGGGAAGGGAGGAAATTAAATAGTGCAAATTTCAACACAAAGAATGATGTATTGAAGATAGATTAGCATCCTTCTATTAACTCAATATGTTAAATACCAGAAGAACTGAATAGTATACAACTTTAAAACTGATAAAAGAACATCACTTTTGCCATAGCCCACAGCTATGGGCTGCAGAACTCATTTCCACACCTTGAGTTCAAGAAATGAGCAAGATTCAAGAGAATTGGACACTTGCATGGATAATAATAATACCCAGGTATGGGATCACAAATTTTTGTGGTATTTTACTTCACAGTTAGCTTCTGTGGAGTTTCCAGTATCTTCCTTTGACACACTTTGGTATTCCCTTTTTCGGAAATGGACGAGTAGGACAGCTAGATCACTGCTCTGATGCAATGTTAACAATTCCAGTATTAATGAGGAGTCCAGAATGAAAACTGGCTTGCACTTCAGATTTGGGCTACACAAAGACTATCACACTCTCTACAGAACACCCATGCTTATCATGCCAAATATAGAGATCTTCTCTCATAACTTACCTCTACCGAGAAAATGAAGCATAAGACCTTGAGCCAGCAGCATTTGACCAGTTCTCAGTGTGCAACCCCAACCACAGTCTGTTGTTAATGCAGACCCCTTTATCTGAGGAAATTCCTCTCTGTAAGTCAGCCATATTCTAGAAATAAAATCTTTACGAAACTCCTCAACATTTCCTGAAATCTCTGTGTTGATTTTATCAAAATTGGACCCATCTGTAGAGAGTTCACCAGATTCTGTAAGGCAAAGCACAAATTTAAGTTATAACTTGGTACGGCACTTCTGTTATTAGAAGGAAAGTAAAAACATGCAACTATTCTATTAGAAAGACAAGGCAAACTTGCAAAAAGTAACAATCGCTTCAAATACAAGAAAGGAAAATTGGAAGGCAAAAACAATAGAAATGTGCCAGCTGGGGGGGGGGGGGGTGGGGGAAGAGCAATGCAGCCAACATTACTGTGCCAATGGAATCATTGACTTGCAAGTAACTAACTGCTTAATTCACCTAAATGTAAATGGTCGAAAAGAGAGATTCTTAGAAAACTGCATACTGGAAAATGGTAACGAAGGTGTTGGTGTAGTGACTCTTTGTACAGGTATTGTCACTATTTCATTCAGGAGTTTTTAGAAGGAAAATCTCAAATTGACAGGTAAATGAACGAAAGTGCAAATTACAGCACTAATATTTACAGAAAGAACAAGACTTCACTGTAAAATATGAATAAAGCAGGTTAGGATGGGTTGCATTAGTGGTGGTGTTGGACATTTAAATTAGTACTTTCAAAGCTTTTCATATTTACATTTTGAATTTGGTAATTGTTAATGAGGGTCTTTCTAGAAGATTAAAAATATATCCACAGAGCTCCTGCCAAATAAGACTGGAATGAGTTAAGTGCTATGTACATACCATCAGTTTTGAAGTGGTAACATTTTCCCAGCAGAAAGACTGGAGAGTTTCTGCTGAAGTAAGTTTTTGTTTTCAACACCCAACCTAAAACAGACACAAAAAAACCCCCCCAAATTTGTGACTAAAGTATTCCAAAAAGCAATTGGTAATAGCATCTGGTTAAGCCAAAGGTAACCCTTGAAAGGTGAATATAGAGAAAATGTACTGAAATTGGATTTTGCTTTCATAAATAACAAAATGCTTAATAGTTCTACAAAACACAGACTAGAGTTCTGGTTTAAAAGTAATGATGTTACCCATATATGAATGTTTGAATGTTAATACAATGGTACTACTGCGCAGAAATTGTTAGGATACAGAAATGCTAAAGCTGAGCTTAAGTTGCTTTGTCTCTATTGTGAATTCGTTACTGCATAGTTATGATTCTGTGAAGTTTCCAACTCCTATAATAACATACAATCAGCCTCATACGTCCAGTGAAAATGCATGAAGAGTACTGCTTTTCCCATAGGATTAAATATACCTTACCACAAAATTAAACTGCAGATTTCAGACACAAAAAGGGTAGTATAATATACTGTACAAATTCAAAGGGACAGAATTCAGTTTTTAGGTTTTGACAATATCCCCAGACAGTAGCTTTTTCATTTAAGTCTAAATCCTGTGGTGTTTTATATCCTAAGTCCATAGAGTTTTTTGAACTTTTCCTATCACATATAGGGTATAATGACTACTATTCCCCTTCAGCCATATGGTAGCCTTAAAGAAAGTAGAAGAAAGTATCTTTTCATCTTGCCAGACATCTCCAAGGCTCAGTTATGAGAATTAACAAAATTTATCAGAAACCCGGTGGTAAATCTGAGCAACCTCAGTCCTAGAGGAAAAGTAGAAAAATTAAGGTTAAGGACAGATTAGTAAAGGGCACACTTGAAAATTTGTTTGCTTATAAACAAATTACCGATGTTCAACTGTGAAAACTATGTTACTCAAATGTGTGAAGTAGATTCTTCAGTGGAGTTTATTTCACACACCGTCCTATTTTTTCCAGAAAAGTACATATTAAAAAAAAAAAAAAATCTTTGCACAGATGATTCCATATTATCCCTGTTTAAAAGTCTATGCAAATCTAGTGTCATTTACATGATGTATCTACTGTGTTCAAAATAAGTCATTTAAAAAGAAATTATGCAAATTTATTTGAAAAAGGAAAAGCTAAACAAGTTTCTTTACTGGGGCTGTTTATAGCATCAAAGTAAAAATGGTTTCAAGGGCCATATTGCATTTTTATTATTAATATTAGTTAAGTTTCTGAATCATGATTCCATTCGTGTCAACAAGAAACATTCCATTCATTTCAATGGAGACAGGATTTTACCATAGACTGTTTCACTTACTGTATTTCATGTTGTGCCACGCAGACATAAATTTTGATTTTATCTTTTCTACTTCATCTGTCCCTGTGGCCTCCATATTCAAATTCTAGAGAAAAAGCCATCGCTGTCTTGTAAGACAGTCAATTCTGCTACTGTAAAAACAAAAATATAAACATATCCATGGGCACTGAGAACACAGGGTATAGTATCACCACCAGCCCACTTCAGTACTTAAGACTAACATGACCAGAAACAGTAATAAACTTGCAGAATCCTCCACTACCAGGGCCTGAGAAGCAATCACATGTGCCATGAATAAGTAATAAAAACATTTAATTCCAAATATACACCAATAAAATTACTATACAAAGCCAAATAAAATATAATGTTCTCCAACAGCTCTCTATTGCCCAACAAACTGATCTAGAGCATATAACCTGTGCTGACATACGAGTACACTCATTCTAATTGGCAGTGAAATAAAGAGCTACGATGCATTTCACTAAATAGAATAGATGCTATTCTTTTCTGCTGAATAGAATACAATAAGCACTTTTTTCCCCCACATCAGGGGTTCTGAGCACCAATGAACAGATCTTGATTTTAAAACCAGCATTAGTTTCAGATTTCTAATCAAGAATTTTCTAAGCCAAAGTTTACAGGCATTGGAGGAATTGAAAGACAAAGTGCAAGATGTTTTGCTGCACGTGTGCAAGGCAGAAAATGTGTAGTACTGAAAATGTGTGTAGTAACAGTGACATAATTTTGTACAGAATTAACTTGCTAGATGGGTAACATAAAAAGATGAGTAGAATACTGTCATAAAATCAGTGTTTACATCTCTTCTAATTATCACGGGCGGTGCAAAAAAGGCTCTATTTGATTTGATCGTGTTGTCTACAGTAGTCTGCCTGTATCACAAGAATGAGAGTGCTAAAATGGTGGTAAAAACCACTTCAGTGCAGGCTAATTTTGTAAAAACTGCTTATAAATTTTCCAAGGGGGGGGTGGGAGGGAACGCACTTTTACTCCTTCTGAACTGCAAGACAAGATGGACTTCACCTTAAAAGCAACCTAAACTGGTAATAAGACAGAAAGAATATATACTACCTTTATCCCTGTTCCTAAGAAATCTGAGCAAATGGGACAGAACCCCCTTTGTAGTCCACCTGCGCCATTTGTAACAGGAAGTTTGCTATTAATTAATAGAGCTTCCTTCACTGCATGTATTCTGTCAATGGTTCACTTTAAAATAGTTGATACCTAAGGAGGTTTTCTTGATATTTGGTAGCCCAAACCCTTGCATAGAGAGCTGAAAAATTAAGAGCTCCTGCTTCAACAGAAGTTCTTGTATGAAGTTGATCAACAGTGGTTCATCACTGCAACCTTCACCAGATTTTTAGCTAAGTTCTGATAACATCAGATGATGATGTGAACAAAAGTGAACTATCTCATTTTATTAATAAACTTGGACCAGGAGCATACACCATCACTGATGCTATACTTAAACTCCTTACTTTAAAAGGAGAATCTAGAACTGTATTTACTTTTCCATGTGTTAGTCTCCATTGAATTGGGATCAAAAGCAGCATGAAGACTAAACGACGTTACTTCTCTCCACTGGGAGCATATTTTAAGTAAAACCTAACCACTGACAGTGTAATTGAAGAGAGTGTGAAGATGTTGGGATGCCAATGTCTTCTGAGCCTGAAGGTACTCACACAGATGCACTGTTTCTGGGATCTGTAGGTAGGGCAAAGAAAACAGCAGTCTACTGCCCGAGCCTTCTCTAGCATGTTTTTCCGCTATTCCATTATATTATTTCATAAAAGTCTGCCAACAACTTTTTGACAGAACAAGAGGCAATGCAAGCTCACAAACATGGGGAAGACTGACTTTTTTTTTGCTAGTGAAAATAACAAATGGCTACAACCCTACTTTGATTAGCCTTGTATTAAGCTGGGGTTTTTAGGGGAAGGAGGAGAAAGACAATTTAAGGTTGGGTTTTAATTTCCTGCCTTTTTTTCCCTATTTTTTCTTTAGGAAAAAAAAGGAAAGACTAACTGTATCACTGACTATAGCTGGCAAAGCTGGTAAGATTAACTTCTTCAGGAGGTTTGTTTGGTCCAGTCTGTCCTCACATGATCAATCAGCGACAGCCATTTAATGCAGAGGCCACTGATTGCTTTAAAAGCCAATACCTATAAAAGCTTCCTCTGGCTAAAATTAGGAATGAAACAAACTCTACTGTTCTGAAAGGGCCTGAAGGAAAAATTATGAAATGAGAAAGAAGCTCATTTTCCTTTAAATGACAATGGTCATAGCAGCACATTTTTCTTTCATCCCGTTACATTTCTTCCCTAGCATTATGCTGAAGATGTGAAAAGGACTTCTAGGAAGAATGCTAACGCAAAACAAGGCACATTTATTCCACCGGAAAAATGTGGGCTCTTCCCATCCATGTAAGAAGGCATCAGTAATAGTTCCACTGAAATTAATGGAAAAGCATCAGGAGAAGGTTGCAGGGAATACAGATTCAAGCCCAATGGGCACAATGCAACACTCGTTATTAAATCTAAAGCTAAAGGTTTTATACTGAAGTTGTCTCATTTAGGAAGTTATCTAGAACGTACATTACCAGGATGATGTTACTTCACAGAGCAGCAGGACACACCTCCAAATGAAAAATGAAGTCCTGTCCTCTAAGAGCCCTTATTACCCAGCCTTTGAGGGGGGATGATTGCAGTGAGGTGGCTGTTTGTTAGGGTTTTTTTTTTTTTAATCACTATTAACAACAGAATTTGTTTTCATTAACAACAGAGAAGCAACCTAACCTGCCAATGCAACTGCAGCAAAAGGGATGAACGAAGTCTAAATGTGACTACCTTTATTAATTAATTTAAGAATGAAGATCCCCTTCACTTTCTTCCTACCTGGAAAGAAACTCAACTAGCAGCAATGACAGCAAAATCCACACAGAAGTCCCTGACAGAGAATAATGCCAAGAGGTAATATTTAAGGAGTTACCCCTTTCTAGCTGTAAACACATATTAAGACAGTTAGAAATGAAACTTTATAAAGGACAGGTGAAGAAAAACAGGTTTTTTTTTTTTAATCCGGCAGCAAAGACCGAACATTTTACCCATCCGCGATTTAAAGCCAAGCAAGAGCTGTTTGCAGAGAACCCGCCTCTCTACTCGCTGGTTACTACGCTGGCTCTCCACCGCCGGAGGAGGCAGGCCTTTGTGCTCTGCCTGTCTCGGTATCCTCACAAGGACTCCTGCGGGCTTTGTTAGCGGGCGGCCGGCGGCGGGGGGATCCCGAACCGCCTCCCGGCGGGAAGCAACGCACGCGGGAGCGAAAGTGGCCCCAGCTGCCTGGCGGCCCCGGTTATTTCCTACCCCGCCCCCGAGCCGTCGGCCGCAGCGCGGT
>NW_008796165.1:12814136-12823525 GCF_000699145.1 Aptenodytes forsteri | reverse complement strand
CGCTCCCCTTCGGGGGGTCTGCAGCTGCCGTTTCAAGGTGTTTCGGTTTTTTTTTTTAAATTTCTGTCTTTTGATTCCACTACAGCAAAATGGTTCCAAAATCTCAAAATTCCTTTGGGGACTGGTAATATATAAGTCTCCAGCCTAAACATATGTGTTTGTTCATATGCCAACAGTGTTTTCCAGTTCAACTTGTTGCTTTATTTCTTTTCTAAAAATACATCAGCGTAACTGCATCTCCTCTCACTCTCCTAGGCTAGACATGCTGAGGGTTTTTTGGGTTTTTTTAGTCTTTTGTAAAGTAGGTTCTTCATTAATCTGTTTGTCTTAAGCTGCTTAAAAATAATCATTGGCTGTATCAGGAGCCAAGGGTTTTAAAAAAAAAAAAAAGTGCAGGTTTTGGGAACAAAGTGACTTGAATTTGTTGAATGTCTGGAACTGGCATTACTGCTTAACATCCTATAGAAAGACAATATCCCTGCATTCTCCATGTACTCGGGACTCAACAGCACAAGTTTGGGCTCATGAAGAAAATTGGGTGGTTTTTTCCATTTTGTGATTTTACTGCCTTCTGCTGGTCAAAGATGATCAGACTGAGTTTAATTTTTTATAATCACATGATTATAGCACATGATCTAAAATTAAGCTTAGTACAAATACATGAATCATCTATTGTTGGTATTTCATGTTGGTTTTTGTTATGTAATCTCATGGATATAATATATTTCATGTAGTAGGGTCGATCAGTAAAGAGGATCTTAGGTATTAAGGTGCAAAGCAGACGACGTCTTGTTTCAAAGGTCTAGCTATCGGCTTGAAGTGGGGATGTAGGAGATCACCTTTCTGTTCCTTCCCCTGCCTTTCAGCTCACTGCTTGCCCTTGCTAACAGCACTTCATTTCTGTGTTCCTATAAATTAGTGATCACAATCCTCATATCTTTTAGGAATCCAGACTCCAGCAGCAAGCATCTCTATATAGCAGAGTTATAGTAGTAACACTACTATAATAAAGTTTAAAAAATCCTGAAGAATGGTCACATGTAGTCACTGTTCCTTTTCAAAACTGGAAAGGAGAGGTAATACACAGAAAGTGGCACGCACAGCATGTATGTCTTTATACTCCAAGCAAAGATAAAGATTTAAAAATAAAAACCATGTTGCTGTTTGTACTAAACTCATGAATGACTGTGGCCCCACAATAGTGGGTAATCTGTCAGTGCAGAAGGAAACAGGCCTCCTGCCTTCAGGATTTTATGACCTGTTTTAGAAATAATAGTTCTTTAAAGTTTCATCTTTGCTTTTATTCTCAAAGACAAAGATGAATGTGCTTGTCTGTTTGCGTATGGTCTTGAATGCTGAGTAGCTAATGTGGTTTGGATTTGGCTAAATGTTGAACAAAGAATTATTCAATTGATCAAATGAAATGACTATTCCCTTGCCTGAAATTAGTTGCCTGCACCTTCCTGCTCTGAAATTTAATAACCGTGCCCTGATTTGATAGGCCACACAATATGCCATCTGGATATACATTGTAAATCCCTCAGGCAATCAGGTTATGAGAATGAAGATATTTATTTTCTGCTTTTTGCATCAGTCAGATCATGCAAAACAAAGCTTTGATTGCAAAATAATTACTCAGGCAACCATAAATAACTATCTGTAAAGAGAGAGTTTTCTTCACATTCACTAATTTGTATTTTTGTAGGAAAGATTTGCAGAGGGAGTGGGAGAGAACATATTGCATTCAACAAACTTCTAATAAATGTCACAGAGTTTACACTTTCAACATTTTAATGGCATAAAGGCTATGCAAACCATCTTTGAGCTCTATTTGTGCTAAATTAATACAGTACTAGTAAGGAAATATTTAAAATCTGTATTCATGGAAAATATATTTTGTCTTTGCTTCTTTTAATAGGTAAACCAAGCGGGTAACACCAAGAGGCAACACCAAGATGACTAAAAATTAGAGAATATTCTCTCTGCTTTATGGATCTTAGAGATACCATGGTTACACAACATTCACCCAGCAAATACTGCAGAATGGTAAGATAACACCAAATTGCTGGGCAGTCAGGGGAATGAAGCTTCTACTCCCGTATCTGCCACTAGCCTACTAGATCGCCTCTGGGAAGTCATCTAAGCATTCATCAATAATCTGCAATATATTTAGAAAAGCCCATTAAACATTTGGCCGACAGTATGTGCTTTCCAAAACACCCGCTTGTCTGTTGTCTAAACAGGGCAGACCTTGGGTCAAGGAGCTATAGAGAAGGGAATTTTTCCTCATTTATTTTTAGTTTCATTTCCTAGGGAAGGAAGCCATCTGTGATCTGTTTCCCTCTGGGAAGTTTTGAAACCACTCTGCAATTTAATCATGTTTGCAAAGCCTCAAAGATACTAAATACCTCCAGTTTTTGTGGATATAGCTGCTTAGGTAAAAAGAGACCCTGGAATAGGATAAAGGGAGAACACTGAAGTCCAGGCTGTGTTAATTCTGCTGCTCACAGAACTACTTGTTAAAATAGGTTACAACACAGTTGCTCCCACCCATTTAAGAACAGAAAACCTCAGACGTGCTTGTGGAAGGGTTGTTTGCACTTAGCAACACTACTGCAAATAGAATGGTTAGATAAATGATACAGAGCTTTATAAAGATGAGAAGCATTATTGATTAAAAACTAAAAGCTATGACAACTATTTTGCCTCTGAAGCAAACCCATTACTCCAGAACGTCATGGGTTTTGCAAAAAAGTTGGGATCTTCAAGGTTGATAGTCAATGCATGCACACTGTAAAGCAACAAAGAAGCATGTACACTTGAGGGATCCTTTCAGGGAACAGAGGATTCTCCCAAGTTGCTTCTTCAGGTATTGACTACGCTGTCTGCTGAGGGTGGCCCCAAGGTCCTTCTCCAGTCTAGACTCAGACTCACCTATCTACCCAAGTGTGAATCTGCTCACATGTGCCTGGTATGTCAATCTGCCTGTGGAAGCAACTGTGGCAGTAATCTGTGCACCATCCTTTGAAGCAGTAATACAGGATGAAAGGGACAGTGTGAGCATACCCCCTCATTAGATTGCTGATTGCTTTTGACGTGTTTATCTCCACTGATTTAGCCAGCATGCTTCTGCTCGTACCACTCACTCCATCCAAAACCAGATTTTCTTTATCCCAGGATTAGGCTAGGGAAGAGGAGGCTCCAGTAGGATACCTGTACGAATCTGTGCCAAGGCTACCCTTAATTTAAGATCTTAGTTAAATACCTGGAAGAGAAAATAAAGAGCACATTAGTGGCATTTACAGAGTATTAAACTGGGAGAGATTGAAAGCTGTGTTCAGGGTAGAAACATAAACTACCTGAAAATTATAAACACAAGCAGAAATTAATGAAAGCTCAGTTGGGAAGACTTGCAAGTCCTTATCTGAGGAGATTGAAGTTCATGAACCCATCTATTAAAATGAAGAAATCTGAAAGTAATAATGCCAGGAGACAAAGAATAAAGGCAAAAATGAAGCAAACATCAAATACTGCCATATGAAGAAGGCTGCAGAAAGGCTAGTGCAGTTGAGGATTCAAATTTCCATTTCTCCTTCAAAAGGAACTTTTCCTG
The DNA here is from genome assembly GCF_000699145.1 of Aptenodytes forsteri. Classification (NCBI taxonomy): domain Eukaryota; kingdom Metazoa; phylum Chordata; class Aves; order Sphenisciformes; family Spheniscidae; genus Aptenodytes; species Aptenodytes forsteri. Next base: position 12,819,912 of record NW_008796165.1, on the reverse strand, counting down.
CTGTAGAAGTATGAGTCTGGCCACCATTCCTGCTGCAGTGTCTGCTGGTCTACCCAGCTGCTCCACCTAAAATAGTGGAGGTCAGTCCAAGAGAAAGGGAGGAAGCAGACACCACTGCTGCTTCCCCCATTATCAAATAGCAGTGGTGCCTGGAACTGCTGTGCTTCTCCCTGGGAGAGGAAGCATGATCCTTCTGTGGGTCAGGCTGACATGATGGGAAATTTTGCTCTTGGCAGAATGTTTTACACACAGCGGCTTTGCTTCATGCAGTAGTTGATATGATTTGATTTGGGATCCGGAACTACAAAGTATCTCCCTTCCTTGCTGTGAGGATCCCTTGTGATCTTCTGATGTCTGGGATGAAGAACACCATTCCCTATAAAAATGGTCTTTGAAACGCTGTACTTGGGACACCTTGGCTCTCCTTCCAGCTCAGCTGTCATTAGCTTCTGCTATGCCTGGCTTGAGCCACCTATAAAAGAAATAACATGGATGTGAGGGATGTAGTGAAGGCTGTAGGCACTTGGAGAGTCCTCGCTCCTTTACTCTCCTAGTTTCTCATTCACCCTGCAGAATCTGGGCACTGGGCAAACGAGGCTGCTCCTTCTCACTCTGAGAACACCAGCATCTTCACTCTTGCCATACATGTCTTGAGAAGAGAATTGTGCTTGTACAGTTTACATTACCCATGTGTAGTTCCTTATCTTTAAATTATTTGCAAAGAGAGGCAGAGAAGATTTGGCCCTTAATGAATGTAATTCGTTTCACTTAGCTGCCAGCAGATGGCTCTCTGAATTTGCAGTCCCTTATTTACTACATTGTTTATTGAATTATGTTGGACACATTTTCAGTGGAAAATGTTTTCAGTGTATTTGCTTTGAGGAAATTTATGTAAGAAAAACAAGGAAGCAATGGACTGAGTAAATAGACTGCTAACAAACAAGACACAGGATTGGTTCACTTTTTGCAAAATGTTTTATGGCTACAATCCAAAAAATTTTTTTTGTGCAGGACCTAAGCTTATAATTTGCAGGCTCAACGAGTTACATCTGTGTTCACAGGCTGCATTTAACAATTTTGATTATAACCGAGTAAAATTCATCTCAATAAAAAAGCATTTTAGTCATGTATTCTAAAGGATGCATGTGGTTTATGGACAGGTACCCTAGTGAATTGATTGAAATGCTTCTTCATTCACACCCCTTCAGTGTGAGAGATGTTGTTTCATGCATACATGTGTGTTAATAGAGCTCTGTGTCTAGGCCATGAACTTTGGATAGGTGCTTAGCCCAAATACAGCTTGCAGATGTAGGCTTAACTGTTCATTCCTCACCTTTTTGTTACACGGTTTATCAGAGAAGACTAAAAGGCGACTTTCAACATGACAGTCCATGTTTTGATAAATTGCTGGGCTTTTCCCTCAGCCCCCAAATCAGCAAGGTAACTAGAAGGGAAATGCAACAGCTACGGTGGAGACCCATCACCTTTCACAGTGTCCCTCAACTCCCAATCTAGTATATGCTCAGTCTTTGTCCTGGTGGAGTACTAATGCATCCAGGACAAGTGAGGATCCCCCCCCCAGCTTCTTGGAGACCACTTACCCGGAGCAGCAGATGCTTATTGATGATGGCTGCATACATGGGCTAATTCCTTTTTGGAGGTAGTGATGTCTTTCAAAGGCTGATGAATTCTACCGTTGGAATCCAGTGCACAACAACATAGGTTCCTTCTTTGCTTTCTAAAACATGATGAGGAATTACAATGTGTTAAGGCAGAGTAACTATTCAGTATCCTCATAATGCTGATAAAGTTCCAGGTTTTAAATTGGTTACTAGAAATATGTAACCTCTGTCCAAACATTAATTTAAGTTGGGCTGTATATGGAGGTACTAATTGCAGTGTACACAGTCCCTCCACTGAAGTTAGTCTTGGTCAGTCTTCACCCTCATTCTGAGATACCAGTCACCCTTGAGGACAATACATATGCGCAAACAACTTTATGAAAAATAAGCAGCCTAACACTCCAAATATATCATCAATTGCATACAATTTCACCCTCATTTAAAAGAAAATAGTTCAATTTTCTACTGCAGGTAAAATTTGCCACACAACAGTTGTTTTTGAATCAGAGGAAGGTGCTAGCTCCTAAAGAGATGCCTGGAGAGATTTTTTTTGCGGACTGAAATTCCACGTAACAGGTCTCTGTCCAATTGGTCACATTCTCCTCTTTGCAAAGCATGACTTTGTTTCTTCAAACAAAACATTTCCTTCAATTAATTCTCTTCACTTTTAAGATGAGAAAACAAGAGGCAGAAAGGTTATGTGACTCACAGTGCCTGTCAGCGGCAGCACTCACCTTAGTACTCGACATAATACAGCGATGCCACAACATCAGTCATACTGACTTGCCAGCGATACGGAGGCAGGATTTGTTGATACCATGAATTTTAGTGTTTGGTGTTATGGGACTCATAATGGTAAAAGACTGCTTTTTTTCCCTCACATTTCTTCACTTTTTCCTTGACTTCTTTTGGTTAATGCTCCATGCACTGCAAAATTTAGTCAATCTACAGAAGTTCTTGGTTCTCTTCACAAGGTCACATGTACATTTCTACCACCTTCAGTGATCTCTTACTAGTGAAAGTCATCGGCACCAACTTTGTAGACTTTTGCTGGGCTGTTACTACCTGAAAAGTAATGAGGAATCTTTGTTATTTTTCTGAAATTCACTTGTTGATGTTGACTCTTAAATGAATTGAAGGATTTTGTTCATATTTAGACCAACTATATGGAGAAAACCTATTTTTCTGCAAAGCAATACCCTCCCATTGAGAGCACATAATATACTGTATTTGAGAGAGATCTATTTTATATCCATTTTGTATCTTTGAATTGGAAATACATATATTTTTTCTTTTTGTACATAGATGTTCCACATTAGATAGGGTGGAGTTAGGGTTTTTTTTCATCTCTGTTGATACTTCTGTACATTTATATGCTTCAACAAGATGAATAACAAATCATTCATAAAGAGGTGGGCTCCTGTCCCCTGCTCCATTTTAGCTTTGTAGCCTACTGCAGTGATGATCTGCAATTAGTGCAAAGACCCTTCACTGTCAAGGAGAGACTACTGCATTAGTTTAGAGCTTGATTGCTCCCAGTTATTGTCCTGCTCTTCCAGCCAGGCTGTGGCCTCTCTGGCGAGAGTGGCAGAGCAGGATGTGTGTCTCCACCTCAGCTAGCAGTTTCAAACTCTGATATCCACACACAGACTTTCCTTCCTCGTAGTTTCAGATGTCAGAGCACATCTGTCAGGCGCGGCTGAGGTGCAGGCCCGTCTCATCCGACTGCCCTTCTGTCGGTTGTCTCCAGCACAGAGGTGGGTGGACAGCTGGAATCAAGTATGCCAGAGCCTATCTGGCCAAGCTCGAAGCTGCAGAAAAAGTTAGTGAAGAGCAGGGCACTGACAGATGAGCAAAGGTGATATCAAAACTTAGCAACTAGTTACCTCAAGCCCTTGTGCTTGGAGATGTAGGAAGCAGCTGACATACAGCTCGCACGCCTGTGCAGAGCAAGGCAGGCAGTATGGGTGGTGGGTGGCTGTTTCAAGCTAAGCCATTCCTGCTCCTCAGACAGACACCTAAAGTCGCCCGTGTCATTGCTGCATTTTGAAGTGTACCCTTGGTCTTTAAACAGCCCACGCTAACAAAACAGTTGTAGAAGGCTTTTAAATAAGCTATACGTAGCTTTTGGGGATTATACTGAGCCGACTTTACGTGTCCCACAAGTTAATCAAGTTCTTCTGTCAGTTATAGTAACTGACAGGAGGGGAAAATGAAACCTAAAATCCAAGAGGTCTCTTAGTCGACCTTAGATACTCTGTGCTCTGTGTATCAGGGCTTCTGGGGCCGGACTGCTCTTTGCACCTTCTGGCAGCGGTAAGAATTTCCCTTTTCAGAAATGCAGGATTCCCAGTTTCAGTATAAAAGAGTTAGGCAGTGATGTTTTCCCTTAAGGCAGGACTAAAATAGCCCTCCTGCATCTCAAACTGATGCCATTTTGGAAAGGAAATTCCATACAGGATGGTGGATGGGAAAGAGAAAACATTTCTGGTGGTCCTTCATGCTTAGGTCTGTTCTTGTAAGCATGTGTACATACACACACGATGTACGAGAATTTATTCGGATCATAGAATCATAGAATGGTTTGGGTTGGAAGGGACCTTAAAGATCATCTAGTTCCAACCCCCCTGCCATGGGCAGGGACACCTTCCACTAGACCAGGTTGCTCAAAACCCCATCCAACCTGGCCTTGAACGCTTCCAGGGATGGGGCATCCACAACTCATGGGGATGTAAGAAGGTAAATAGCTCATTGGCTTATCCTGTCCACTCTGTGTGATGGACTTACCCTGTGTGCAATTCTACATGCAGGCAGTAATTCAAGAGCAAAAGTCTTTGTCTTGGCAGACGTTTGTGGGATATTTTCTCCCCTCCCCCTTGGAGAAGAGCAGCCCTTTCTCAGTGGCATACAATAGGTCTTTGCTTTGCAGTATCTCCATCTGTGTGCACGCGTGTGTGTGCATCTGTGTAACGCATGACAGCACATTTCTGTAGCGGGCCACAATCTTACCCACATGGGATTCGCTTTATATATGCACAGAGTCTGATTAACTCCAGTGGGATTACTCACATACGTATATATTTGCAGATTTCGGGGCCTGACATTCCCTGTGTAAACACATACAAACAGAAGAGCAGAATAATTATATGCAGCTGGAAATCAGTGGCTTCTGCTAGTGGAAAAATTGGTATACTCAGATTGCAGTTGCAATGTGCTAGAAACATTCACACAATGCAAACAGATGGAATCGGATGAATTAGCACTTGCTACTTTTGGACACTTCCTGGATTACTATTAATAGTTCTCTGGTTTAGATTAATGCACAGCATATGTCGTGTAACATTGACTTTGAATTATCTGCTAGAATGTGTCCTAGGCTCAATCTTTTTTTGAAGTCCCAAAATAGGTTTTTTTTAACTCCCCACCCTCTACCTCCTCTTCCGTTAGGATGACCTCAAATACAACACATTTATGGAGAGACTGGTAGTAATCACCTGTTTGGATGGAAACATGTTGTTACACTATTCCAGCCATCTTCTAAATCACCGTTAGGGTGGATTTTTAGCCTTTCTGAAGGAAAGGTTGGTACCACACAGGGTATGATAGGCCGAGGGCCCAGTCTCGTCCCTGCAGGCACACACAGTGTACGGGAGCACGGTAATCAATGGCGTCCCTCAGTGCCATGCTGGGTGGGGATGCGGGTGGCCAAGGGACCCGGCCGTGCCATGCAGACCCGTGACAGCCTGGAGCTGTGGAGCAGCCCCAGCGAGGTGCTTCCAAGGGTTAGCATGGACGAGACCCCAGCAGCAGTTCAGAGCTGAGGCCTCCGCCGCCCACACCCTCCAGTTGAGCTCTGCAGGTCTCGCTCGACACCGGGGTGAGATGCTGGGTGGTGTGAGCCGAGTGAGGAGCCATTTTCCCTAACCACGAGTGGACCTTCATTACTGCAAGTAATAACCCCAACCCACTCCGTTTTTAAATGGGAATTAAGTGGCACCGCGGCAGTGAGGGCGAGCTGAACCGAAGGCGCGTTCAGTCTGCACCACGGCACTGAGAGGACGCGGTCGATGAAGTCTGTCCGAGCCCTGGGGGATGGAGGCCGGATCGCTGCCGGCTGCTGGTACGAGTCCCGGATCGGCTGCTCCAGCCCGCCC
>NW_008796165.1:12742199-12813053 GCF_000699145.1 Aptenodytes forsteri | reverse complement strand
GGCGGGGAGCGCCGGGGAGGGGCGGGCAGAGCCCTGTCCGGGCGCTGCACCCCGTACCTGGGAGCAGCAAACCTGCCTGCTCGCTTCCTTGCTGCCTGCAAAATGAAGAAAATAGTTCCCTTCTTTTTGTGTGTGATAAGCAGCTGGTTAATGTTAGCTCAGCTCCTTGGACATGCAAAGCTATTTGATAATTGTGAAGTGTTAAACATCCCTGTATTTTACAAAGTTGTTCTTTTTTTTTTTTTTAAAGAGGAATATTTATAGGAAATTATGTGCTAATACTAAGTTTCTGCAGATCTATATTGCAAGATAGGCATGCAGTTCCAGGTGGGAACCACAGTTTTTTTGTTTGTGGGTCCAACCAGATAGCCTTTGGTGTCCGTGGTACCTCTCCTAGCTGTAACTAACAGCAGAGTGAAAGTGGGAACCATCAGTTTTGCTGCTGCTATTCAGGAGGCTGTGGACAGTAGTGAAAGGAGTATCATTTTCATGCCATTGAATGAGAAAACTGTAGGTACAAATAGTTGCAGTTACAGAAGCTGTGATGGAGAAGGGTCACAGACAAAGAAAAAGGTAAAATGAAAAGGCTAGGTAGGAGGTAGAGGAGTAGCATTAATCCCACCCCACTCAGGATCTGAAGACAGGGGTGAAAACATTGCTCCTCTCTTATGGTTCTTTGCAGACTTTGATGTGTACCAGCCAGGGGTTAATGTGACAGATCAAGGTCTCAGGAATCTCCATTCTGTTAATGTGACAGATCAAGGTCTCAGGAATGGAGAGAGCTGGATTTACTGCCAGACCATTTTTCCTGGTTCTTGATTGTAGTCATAGAAATAGTCACATGCGAGACAAGTACTAGAAGTAAGAGCATAAGAGTTCTGCAGCCCTGGCAGGAAGTTAAATAAAATGGCCCTGGGGTGACCATTGTAGGTGCTCATGTTTCTGCCTGTGTCAGGCACTAGCTCAGTGCAGTAAGTTCATCAGGCAGTAGCACAGATGTGCCACCTTTGTGTACCTTTTGATCTAATCCGCTTGATGTGTTTTCAAACCAACCAAACGGCAGCAGTGTGTGTGTGCAGGCAGCGGTGGTCTTTTCAACATGTCAGATTCATTTGTGGAGTTTACTGTTCATGCAGGCTGTGCCTGCAGAAGGACCCAGGTGGTCTGCAATGAGGTCAGCTCCTCCTGGAGCAGGACTGTTGCATCTCCAACTCTTTCTTTTACGCTTATTTAGAAGACTGCTGTATTTCTCTCTGGGATTTCCCATATTGTAGTGTTGTCTTCTGAGAAATCTAAAGTTCCTGGTTCATGGGCTGCACATCCAGTGCATGTGAAGGCAAAAACTTGTGGGCAGAAGAGATGATGTACCCAGAGGTGCCCAGACTGAGCTGTAGCCCTTCTCGTGCTGACACAGAATATGCTACTGTGAATGTTACTCTTTCAGAGGATGAGAGATTCAAGCAAGCAGCGTACGGAAGTCCCAAGAGCTGTGTTGGTGGCTGCTGGAAGCCCTCCCCGGTTCCATTGTTTAAAGAAGAATAGATCCGTCACATTTTCACACTCTGCCCTCCAGTTTGGCTTACTCATCGAGGTAGACGTAGCATTTGTCTTATTCACAGGAAATAGCCACGCTGCTCTTGGTTTGCCTGATAGCGTGTAATTCAAATGGGATGTAATTCAGATCGACGAAGGAAAATTACTCTAGGGCCTACCTACCAAACAGATGCAAGCTTCTAAGCTGGCTATTACAGTAGTGGTAGAAAAAGAAATGTGAGATTGTCTGTTCTGTTTCTTAGAAAGACCACAGATGTGGTCTTCACAGCCCTGATTTACTGCCTGTGCTTTCTTCAACCAGTGCGATGCACCTCAAGGGTACATATGGAACTCCAGTGCCATGTGGTGTCTGTTTATTACTACTGGAATCTTTAAATATTGGGGATAGCAGCTATCAGTGACTGCTACAGCAGTTTCAAAATATCTTTTTAAGACTGTCTGTTACAAGGTATCTTTCTGACTAGGTCGTGCTGCATTTTTGTTGGAAGGCTTCAAACTAGAACAGATTTTTAGCCTGAACTTTGGCCATCACCTGTGCTTACTAATTCTTCTTGACTCCATCAGAAGAAACTCCTGAGATAAACTTACTATAGTGGGTTAATAATACCTGAAATCTTGCCTGAAATTGTTAATTTTTAATTGGAAATATATTGGTAATAAATTTTTTATTAAACTGTATTGGAACATGTCCTTCCGCAGCATCATAATACTTCTGTAGCTGCTTGTACACTGTTGTTTCCATCTCAGTGTAAGAACAGACAAACTTCTATTTAGTACCCCTGTTCAGCTCATATGGTGTTTGGGGGACTAGAGGAGAGTTAGCAGAAGGCAGGATCCACACCGGCAGAGATAAAGTTCAGGCATTAAGATGTCTCAATAAAAAACAGTCAATACGTTATTCTGGAGGAACCAGCTAAAGCTGCCTGTTCACTCTCAGCAGGGGATGGGTGTTCAGTACTGACCAAGCTGAGTGCCGTGTCTGGCCCCTCTGGGGTTGTGCTGCGCTGTCCCCACCGAGCACTCACCCCTGCACCTGTGTGCGCGTCAGATTCCCAGTTGCATTATCCCAGTACATTTTCTGGGTATAGGGCAGCTTGGCAGAGAAATGGGATGTGGAAGCCCCCCCACCAAAAAGGTCAGTTCTGAGTTCCTGAATGTCCCAGTAATTGAAGCGTGTTGTATCCTAGCACTCCAGTCTATCCAGGGGCAGGCAGAGGAAAAAGTGTGCAGGTTTTTTAGAGTTCAAATACAGAAAAAGAAAAAATCACCCTTTAAACATCATGCAACATACACAGTTCAGGCAAACTCATGTAGCCTTTCATGTGAGCCCCTGTCTCAGTGCCTTGTCATTGCTCTTGGACCATCCTGAGATCGGGTTATCTAGGGAATCCAGAACTGCTTCTTTGGTCAGACCATCACCATTTTGAAAGGGTCTTTCCTTGGAAAAGTCTTCCTTTACTGCTCCCACAGTTAAAGAGGATCCTTCTGACTTGGAATAACATACCTGCCTTACCCTCCATTTTGCTATGCATTTCAGCCTCACACAAAGGCCAGAGTGTGATTTTTACCACTGGTCTTTACTCTTGTGCTGAGAATTTTCAGTTTTCCTGTCCCCAGCTCTTGATGGAGTCTGGGGAAAATTGTTTTCACCCTCGTGGGTCCAGCCCCTTCTTCCGAGGTGCTTCCGTGTGAATGGGAACCTCACGCTGCCAAGAGGCACTGCTGTCTGGGGCTGGAGGGGTCTTCAGCAAAGCCCTGGCTGAAAGGGGGTGACCCTGCTCTCAGACATTCAGTGATTTGGAAATTCCCCATCATCCGGGGCTCTTACATTGTATATGGACAGCTTTCTGGCTTAATCACAGCTTGTTGTCTTTATGGTTTTGAATCGAGGGGAAAACACTTCTGTTCACTACATTCAGAGCTAGCATCTTATTTCTGCTGAAGCTCCCTTTACACTGATGGGGTACTGTAAAAGGTGACTTGGGAAGACTAAATTCACATTTGTGTTCATTTAGAGCCCTTTTACATTGCCTGAATGATGTGTCAGGGAGACTGACAGCCACCTTTGCTCTGCCTCAGGGTAAACAGGGATGGTGTGAAACCTGCACCCGCTGAAACTGATAGCAAAGCTGTCACTGGCTTCCACGAGCACCGAATCAGGCCAGAAATGTTGTGGTGGCAGTAGGGTATTCATCGCAGTTTATTCTCTTTCCACATCCAGATGCCATTTGCATTGTCAAAACACTATCAGGGATAATTGAAAGTATTTTTAACAGAAGCTTCAGAGCAGTTTTTTTCTGTTCTCCAAAAGTCACATTGTCTGCCCCTCTTCAGCCATTGTGGATGTCTCATCCGGGAGTTGGCAGTGCTCTGGGCAGCCTAAGAAAATCTCTTGACTGCTTAAAGCAAGCAAGAAGGCAGGGAGAACAGTTCATCTCTAGGGCTCCACTACAAAGCTGCTTCTTTGTACAAGGCTTCCTTGTTTGGTTGGGTTTTTTCAACATGAGATGGACTTTGATCTCTCCTGAAGAATCCAGTCCTGTGGTGATTTTCACAGTAAGGTATCCTGGGAGCTCATTCCCTTCGCTGCAGCCTAGGGGTGACGCTTTCAGCCTTAATAATCAAATATTATCAGAAGAGCACCACAGGTAGCGTTGTATGGTGTTTTCTGTTTTAATCAATGGTAAGGAAAAAGAGAACATGTTGTTGCTCATCTTCTGTGTTAATTTCAGAACCCACACTTACCCCGCAGCAGTCAGGATCAGGCTGGGTATTTCCTCAGCTTCGGGTTGTAAATCTGTCGTGGTTTAACCTCAGTCGGCAACTGAGCCCCACCCAGCCGCTTGCTCACTCCCCCTCCCCCCCCGGTGGGGTGGGGGACAGAATCAGAAGAGTGAAAGTGAGAAGACTTGTGGGTTGAGATAAAAACAGTTTAATAATTGAAATGAAATAAAATAGTAATAATAATAATAGTAATAATAATAATAGTAATAATAATAATAGTAATAATAATAATAGTAATAATAATAATAGTAATAATAATAATAGTAATAATAATAATAGTAATAATAATAATAGTAATAATAATAATAGTAATAATAATAATAGTAATAATAATAATAGTAATAATAATAATAGTAATAATAATAATAATATACAAAGCAATTGATGCACAGTGCAGTTGCTCACCACCTGCCGACCGATGCCCAGCCAGTCCCCGAGCAGCGACCCCCCCGGCCGGCTTTCCCCCCGTTTATGTACTGAGCATGATGTCATGGATGGGTATGGAATATCCCTTTGGCCAGTTTGGGTCAGCTGTCCTGGCTGTGGCCCCTCCCAGCTTCTTGTGCACCTCCAGCCTTCTCACTCGGTAGAGCATGGGAAGCTGAAAAGTCCTTGACTAGTGTAAGCACTACGTAGCAACAACTAAAACATCGGTGTGTTATCAACATTATTCTCCTACTAAACCCAAACCACAGCACTGTACCAGCTACTAGGAAGAAAATTAACTCTATCCCAGCCAAAACCAGGACAAAATCAAACCCATTTCACTCAAAGGGGAAGGAGTTCACTCCGAAGGAAACAGGACCTTGGGTGTAGGAGGAAGGCTGCATCCAGGGCACGGCTGAACTGGCAGGGTAACTCAAGGCCAGAGCTCCCCCTCCAGCAGGTTCCCTCATCCACCGATGCATACCTGGTGACTCACACTGGTTCAAGCCTGGATGGAGCCATCTGTTCCTCAGGCAGGAGAGCCCAGGTGTAGCACGTAGGGACAGAGGGACAGGTCATCTTAACTGCAGCAGCAAGACGGATGCAACCAGCCAGTGCCATTCGGCTTTGGGAGTTCAAACCCAAGCATAGTGACTAAAGTAGGATAGATGCCTCCAGCCATGTGCAGAGTTGTATGCAAGTGAGCCAGCTGAATGAAGAAGGATGCTTTCACTTTAAAAAGTAAACTATGTAAATACAATTTTCTCTGCTGCAGTGAGAGAACAAGCAGCTTTACTATGGATCAGCGCAGATGCCTCACTGTACCAGGCTGTCTTTCTCAAGAGGCTCGCTGAATGTAGGTAGAGTCACTGCATGTGACACACAAGATGAAGAACAGGCAGGAGTAACTGTTTTGTAATAAGCGGGATGGGGAAAAACAAACGATTTGCATTGCTCTTTCAAAATGAGGAGGGCTATGGAAAAGAGATACTTCCTCAAATCACTGCAGCAGATGATCTAGATGACTGTATCCTGACCCACCTTTTCTGTGAAAGGGAAGAGTCCATAACCTTGCTTGGCATAACTGGACAGGTCTTGGTGAGCCTTTTCTTGGGAAGGCAAAAAGAAGAACTGATATTTCCAGTATGCTGCTTAAGCTAAAAAAAAAAAAAAGGAACAGTTTTTGGTTTTGACCAGCTAGGCCTTATAGAAACAGAAATGATTTCTGTGTGTAGTAAGGAAACATGGAAGTGCAAACAAATGGTTTCATTTTGTTATTTACAGCTCAGAGTACTTTGAGAATGACTGGTCTTGTTTTGCTTTAGAAGTGAGTTCCAAGGGGATTTTTTTTCCTCTCCTTTGTCTTTTTTTTTTTTTCTGTGTAAACCACATGCACACACAATAATTAACCAGTGAAGAAGGTCAGAAAGGAAATGACTAGGGAAGATGTACTTTAAACAGACATTCATGAGGCTGTAGGCTGTAATTAACTGGAATGTTTGTCTACGGATCCCAGGTTACATGTTGAATATAAGATAGTTATTAAAGAGGCAGTTTTTTTTTTGTCCTTTTAATTATCAAGAGCTTTAATGGCACTTCTGTTCTGCCAAATGGATTTTTTTTCATTTGGAGACTATTTTGAGATTTATTTCACTTTTCTGGTTGGATTTGGTGTAATACACTTTTTAACCTAAGTTGGTTTAGGAAGCATAGCTTCTTGTTAGAAATAGCGTTCAGAGTTATAATGTAACATGAACTTACTAGTCATGAATAGACAGCATTTGTCATGGACAAACAGCTTTTGGAAATGGAGGAGGAGAAGGCAAGTGCATTATCAGCTTTAGGGAAACTGTGAACCTCTGTGATGAAGCAGTGAGAAAGCGGACCTAAAAGTAGTCAGCTAAGGTGTTTTCTCAATAGGAAAATACTGATTTGGTTCTACAAAGCCCTGGTCAGACCTCATCTGGAGCCATCAGGGTGATCAAGGGAGCAGAAAGCCTGTTGCAGGATCTGACCTTGCTTAGCCTTGCAGAAGGAAGGCTAGGAGGGGATACGACTAATTTTGGTGAATACCTTGCAAGTAGGAAGGAATGGGAGGAGAGCTATTGAACCTAACTGATGATGTTGGCATAAAACCAAATGGGTATAGATTACTTATAAATACACTTGGTGATCAGATTACATTAGAATATGGTTTCTAAATGTCTGAAGCATGATGCTTAGTAGTAGTAAGTACTGCAGACTCCACTCAGGGATTTTGAGGTCTAGACAGTAGCCAGTTACTTCATGTGGGGAGAGGTTTGATTGGTAATTGTGAAAGCTGGAGAGGTAGGACCACTTAAGACTTGAAAGTAGTGATGGTGTCTTGGTCAAACCAATTGGAAGTTGTTCAGTTCTGACTTTCTGTGATCATGCTTCAGGGGAATTTTTAATATCCAGTGAGGTTATTACTGGGGCAGCAACATGGAGCAGCCATTGATGTACAGCACATGGTCAGAAGCTGTGCTGATCAGTGCCACCCTTTTGTTTTACCATGTTTCTTCCCCTATTGCGTCAGATGACCTTTTCAATGGGAATGATGTCAGGCAGTGTGATAGCATCCATGCAAACTCATAGTGCCCCTAAGCAACGCTATAATTGCAGCCGAGCTTGCTTCTGCTTCAAGTTGGGGTAAAGCACAATCGTAGCTGGAGTTAAGCACAGCTCCCAGCCGCTGCAGAGCCATCCAGCTGAGGCCAACACGCAGAAGAAGAAAGGACTGAGAACCCCTCTGGAGTCTATCACAAAGCATGTCTCAGGTTCGTAAGGAGCCACCGCACACAGGAGGAACAGTGCTGAGTAACATGGCTAGGCATTGGCTGTAGTTTCACAGCTGAGGATGGGTTTCTTCCTCTGGCTATGCTTTCCGCCTGGAAACAATGTACGTCTCTTGAAAATGGCAAAGATTTTTAGTTTTTCCTGTGTTGTGCTGCATGGCGAAATGTGGGTTTTGATTTTTCCTGCCAGCCATGGAGAGGGTGGAAAAGGAAAGGAAACAGAAGGGCTCTCTTCGGCGTATTGTCAGGGATTACACAAAACACACACCAAGTAAGAGATCGGGTTTAAAGCAGAGATCATCTGCAACCTGGGGGCAAGCTTTTAAATCTTGTCAGCCACAGATGTGTAGTGTTTTCCATGCCAAGCAGCCATTTTAATACATTCCAAATTTTCCTATAAATGCTAGCAGCACACGTGGTTTGTTCTCGTGTGTGTGTGTGTGTCTGTGAGTATATGCATGCACATGGTAGGGCAGGGGAGATGGTTCTTCCGAGGGCGATCAGACAGCCTGAGTGTTGTCCATCCCCAGCAGGAGCTGTTTGGTCTGCTTTCAGAAGCCACCCTCCAGAAGTGAAAACATAGTCTCCTGTGGATAAAGGCAAACATGAAGCAAATGACTTCTCGCAGCCAGAATACATAAAACTTTTTTTTTCCTTCTGCAGTCCACTTTTTTAAAAGACAAAATAATGCTTCCTCTAGCTAATCTTACTCTCATCCTCGGGCCTGAGGAAACATCTGCTCTCCATGGTAGGCTTGGTTGTCCCAGCTAGTTCCCTTTTAGAGTTCCCTTCTCTTCCATTGACATCAGTTGCCTCCACCTGCCCCCATTCTTACTCACCAGTGTTCACTGCCACAGCAGTCCTGAAGCTAGGAGCACACCCTGATGTCAAGGTTTTGCTCAGGGGAGGTTTAACCATCTTTACTTGACAGTGTTTTAGCAGCCCGTGCACCATGCTGATACACAGCATGTGAGTGAGATCAGGAGTGAGTCTGTTAGCCATGACACTGTTCCCGCAAAGGTGTCTGATACAGCAGAAAAAAATCACCTGTGTCCTTGCAGCCTCTTCATCTGTCTTATGCACTGGTTAGCGTCTCTTTGGAGCTGGGACTATGTTCTGGGAGACAGAGCGGACTGCATGCCGCGGTGTGGTGAGTGACAGTTAGGAGCAGATTTGTCCCTAATAAATCGGTCATTGACTCATGGAGAAGAGCACTCTCGTGTTGGTGAGGTCCTGTAGACCAGGGCTAGTCAGCAGCTTTTCAGCAGAAGCTTTTTTTGTAGGAAGAATCTGCGCTTTGAGTTTGCTTTTGAAACAAAAACATTTCCACCATATTTGAAAACTTGGCTATCCCAGCTCTGCTGCCAAGGTGAGCTGCAGCTTACTGCCAGGTTACAAGGTGGAGCACTGTGGATGGTTGTTTTGGGGCTTGACCCATGGCTGTTTGTTAAGACAGTCTTTGACTATTGACATTTCCCTCTCTGATGTGCTCTTCCTTTGCTGAGATGTTCCCGTGGTGGGTTTACCAACTGTTGTGTTTTCAGGCTTACTAATGACAACATGGCTTATTGGGGAAAACAGAAAACCCCAGAGGGGCACAGTGTGTATTTTACCCTCCAGGCATGGAAGGATTGATCTGTGTTTTTCCTTCCTGGTGAGAAAAGTTGCCCAGTGGTGGGATTTCTCTCTGGCAGAGACTATAAGGCATTGTGCCCTGCTAGCTAGTACGTTGTGTGTCCCCTCTGCTAGTCATCGTAGTCCCACAGCTACCTTTCCTACATGAAAGGGGAGACAGTTTTTTGTTCTGTCTTGGTTGGTTGTTTCCCGTGTGTCGTACCCCAGACATTTCAGCCCACCCTGCGTGGGACTGCTTTTCTGCCCCTGAGCTGGGTGTTGAAGGGGTTGGCTATTGGGTGGAAAGTCTGCCGGTCCTCATCTCTGTGACTGCAAAAACCACAAACAGGCAAGGGATGAAAATGAGAGAGCAGAGCACAGGAGCAGATGTGTGACCAGGCTTGGAACCGCTGAGGGGTGCGGAGAGTGCTGGAGGAGAGCTTTCCTTGGTAGGAACTGGAAAGAGCCTGCCAGGAACAAGTTTATTTGTGCTCAGTGTCATGTGCATTTTATTGCCACAGATGTGCACAAAAGAGCAGTTCACAAAAGGAAAAAAAAAAAAAGTAATTGCTGTTAAGAACATATATATGCAGCCTTGTGAGAATTTTGTGATTCTCTGGGAATTTAATTTCTCACTGGCCGGTGACACTCTTATTCCAACCAGCACACTAAGTATTTGGTTTCATTCCAACAGCAGTATAAAGTGTATTTGATATATCATCTTCATTGTAGTTCTTTTACAGAAATAATGTTGTCCCTGTCTCATTTCAGAACTGTAGCTGCTGAAGTCAGGAAGCAGATCTCAGGGCAGTATGGAGGGTCTCCCCAGCTTCTCAAAAACCTCAATATTGGAGGCAGCGTCTCTCATCATACAACTGTAAGTAATGCTTGGAATATGGAAGACTGAAGAAGGTCTGCACAGTTATTTGATTACCATTTGGAAAGAAATTGCAGTGCTGACAGGTTGTTCACCTAAGCAGTCCTGATAACACTGAGGAAAATAATTCCATGTAAAACCCACTAATTTTGGAGGTCTTTATCTTGCAAATCAGTTGGTGTGGCTGGGAATTTGTGTTTCTGCAGAATCTTTGTAGGACAAGGGGCTCCCTTGACCAGATGTTAGTTGTTTTATCTCAGAACAGCCTGGACTGGGCATTAAATTCCACGTGCATGTGTGGGTCTCTCCATGAAGAGCTCTTTGCAAGCTCATGCACTTCAGGTAGCTGTTTCCTTGTGTTTCTTGTCACTCTTGAGAGTGGGACCACAGTGGCTCATCTACTCTTCAGAGGTATTTTAAATGTTATTGTAAAAGTTGAATGTGGTTATTCCTCAGGAATGTGTATTTATTTACATGTTTACAGTCCACTTCCAAGAGCGGCTGAAATGTAGGCCACGTTGTCAGAATCACCCTTTCTGAAGTCAGATTTTCTTGCACGGCCTACCAGTAACCTTCAAAATTTATTCAGCGTGGTGGTAAAGATTTCAAGAGTCCAGCAAACTTTTTCAGGCTGGAACTGTATTTTTGGAAGTGTTCCTTTGATTTGGGTTGTTGCTTCAGGTCATAGCAGTTTCTTTTGCAGCAGTCAACTTAGAAAACAAATATTATAGCATCTTGTTTTCTTCAAAGAGGGTTGATTAGGTCAGGCAGTACTGGAAACATGCCCTGAATTTGATAGTCTGTATAAGTGTTCTGAGTTTACAAGAGTTCTTCTCTTGTTTTGGAGTAGGGTACTGTAGAGTTTCCTGAGTTCATGTACTGCTCCGTGTCCAACGTAATGCGTTAAAGCTTTCTCAGAGCACAAATGTGTCTTTGGAGCTAGTATCATCTCAAAAGGGATCTCCAAGACTAAGTTGACCCCTAGCTTAGAAGAGTGACTTTGCTGCAGGCTGAAAGTTCATCTTTAAGGAGATCTGGCTGTGCCAGAGTCACTGGGGATTGAAGAGGGCTGGAATTCCTGTCATTTCCCTCTGCATCAGCTATGTCAGTACAAGGAGACCGGAAGGCTGGCTTTGTCAGCTGTGTGCCCAGCCTTAATGGTGAGTGAGCATGAAGGAGGAGGGGTTAATGAGAGCGGTGTGTCCAGGGCTAATGCTTTATCACAGCAGTCTCTGTAGGGGTGTGGAATGATAATGCAAAGCCCTGACTTGGCAGTTCTGTATGGTCTTTTGCATAATCCAATATTAGGCAATAGGGAGGGACCCCTGCTATTAGCGATGTACACTGTATGGAGCACTCAGGGTCATTGAATCCACTTCCCTGCAGCAATGGATAGCTGAGGAATAGATGCCTACTTTTGAAGGACCCATTGGATGTCCATCCCACAAGTTTCTGTGCCTCACTTGTCTCATATGTGGTTTCATCTTGGAACAAGTTGACTGAATTGCCTTTCTACTCCCCATTGCTTTCATAACACGAGATCTCTTCTGTGTACCTCTCGAAGCTGTTCCTCAGCCAGCCATATTTTTGATAACTGTTTTTCCTTGTATCACCTCCTTTCACTCTGAATTGTCTCTTCCACTTTTTCTTCTTATTTCTAAGGTTTTTCCATTCTGTCATCATCAAAGTGTGCATGCTCAAAGCTTCAGTCCTGTTGATCTTCTCATGTAATTCTTAATGAAGGATCAGATTTGTTGGTCACAGTATTGTCGGCCCTGTCTTCAGTTCTGGTATCTCTCATTATCCTGTTGCTGTTGTGTTTACTAGTAAATATATGCAAGAATCTACAAAAATCCTGGAAAAGGTCATGCTAACTGGAAGCAGGCTCTGAGCCTTTCCTATCAAATGGCATTGCGTGATGGTTGATGTGATAAGCTCCTAGTTTGTCATACTAAATTCTGTGCTGAGCAGAGATGCTCTTCAGAAGCATGATTAACATGGAGCGATAGTTTGTAGGAGATAGTTTGTAGGAAAAGTATATTTAGTTAAGTCATGAGTCTATATCCTGAGGCTGCATAATATGACAGAGGTTCTCTTGTACTGAATTTGGTGTTAATTTCTCTCCCTTAGGCATCTGTCAGAATCTGCTGTGCCTGCCTGTCCTGGTTTGATAACAAACATTATGCAGAGAGAAAGCATTACTGCTGTGAAGCTTAAATAGCTATTCGTTCTGGAAAAGTTCAGAAGTTTGTGTGTCATTACACTTTTAAAGAGAAGAAATAGAAGGCCCTGAATTTGCATGGCAGTTTTGTGTAGCCGTACTGGTTTGAAAGCCTGGAGTAGGGCGCATAGTGTGGGTTTAAATGGGAAATTTATGCTAAAATGTATGGATATTTTAATAATGCTGTGTGATTGAGTTTCATGTGAGTATCTCCACAATGGCAGCAAGTTGCACTGTCGAGTGTGCTGCATGGAACTGGAGGACTTTTAATGATAATGCAGATGTGGTCTCTCCTATCCAGTGCATCTTGCTCATCATGTTGAACACTTCCATAGATAGTTATGATCCAGATAAGGTCAGCACTGATTCTCTGTTGACAGTTGCCAACTAGTAGCTGCTTATGGTAATTCGTCTGAGAGTCTTATCACACGTAGTCCAGTGGAGACATTTTTATGGAGAAATGTATGCTTTTGTGAATGAAAGGCCCTCAGCACTGTGCTTGGTTGGGCCTTTTGTTTCTTGTTGACTGAAGCCGGTGCAGGGACTTTTCACACTCAACAGACTTGCATGTGGTTGAACCTAGGATAAATGCAAAAACGTGTCAGCTGAATTTTAGTAAGTCTCTTCCCTTTTGCTTCATGAGCAGCAGAAAAAATGCTGCCAGAACTGCTTCTAATTTAGTATCTGGTAGAGCTGGGGAGAGGACACTGCTTTCAAATGACTGTACAGGAGCTTGCGGTTTATTATTGTCAGCCTCCACCCTTCTGCCACTTTAGGAGCAGCTGATTTTAATTGCACATTCGTCAAACCACAGATACAGGTCCAAAGCCTTCAGAGGCTTTTCCTGTATAACCTAACTGCTGAATTGGGACTCCTCGCAGGATGCAGTCCTTGCAGCACTGAGCTTTTATTTTTGAAATCCAGAACAGAAGGCACTGACAGTTTGTTACTGAGAAATAGGAGCTGGTAAGGTCTTAGAGTTGGAGATTTTATTTTTTGAAGTTACTTTTGCAATTCTCTCTAAATCCACTGATAAATTGAGTGTGCGTTTGCACCTTGCTGTTTGCATTCTGGGTTGTAAGCCACGTGCTGTGCTCATCTTTGGTGCATCAGGAGGTTCAGTATTCCCTCGTGGGAGCTGGGGCTTCTCACCACCACAGTCACTGTTTGAATGCACTGAAAGCAGAGAGCTTGCACTTCCTTTCAAAGAATTCCCCAGCATCTTGCGGGATGGGGTATTTGCTTTGTTTATTTGATGAACTGGACTGTTTACTATGGGCTATTACAATACCTCCTGACTAACCACTTTCTTTTCTTCCCAAGTTTATTTTTTCTGTTGAGCAACTCCTTGTTGGTGCTGTTAACTCTGTCTGCTCACCCTCCATTGCATTGGTCATTTCTGCTCATTGCTGCATGCTGCAGTGTGGCAGAGGCCTGAACCCTCTCTCCAGATTTCTGCAGTAGTTTCACCTGGATGAAGCTGGATTGTGGATTCTCAGAGATTAGCATGAGTTACTGTTGAAGCGACCCAAAACTTTCTCTGAATCTTGGTGTGCATGCCTCGGTTTGCTGTTTAGTGGCTGCTTGTTATGCTGCTTTAGTGTAGGAAGAGCAGAGTTTTGGTTTGTATCTGCAAATGGACTTGTAGTCTGTTTTTTTCCCTGTGTGTGCTGTCCTTTTATGAGGGCAGATGATATTATCAAAGGACAGAAAAGAATCACTGGGTATCTGGACCTCTCTTCAATTGTAGCCAGCTGTTTCTGTGTGTTGTTCTACATTCAGCAACTTTTGTTGCTTAAAGATATTTATATTTTTCAAATTAGATAAAGACTTACAAAATCTTGGATTTCTGAATACTTCACTTTTGAGAGCCAAAGATAGCTGTTGAAATGTTTTTGGTTGTTGTCCAAAACTTGATTTTTTTTAACTAAGAAAATTTTCTTAAATTTTTTTTTTTTTTAATCTTTAGAGGTATATTTTAATTAGAAGAGCAGCATTTCACAGAACTTGCAAATAAGCAGAATAAATGTATGCTCAGTTGTTTTACAGAAAAATCACAGCTGTTTCCAAAGGATTAGGGGTAATATTTCCTGTCTGTTGGTGTATGTTACAGCATAGTTGAATGTTAGTATGAGGAGGAACACTGTTATAAGAGATGCTAATTAGTCTGGGAAGAAAGGGGTCTGGATTCTTGGACGTGATGTGATCTGACCATGTCTGCTCTCAGCGCTCCATTTTCTCCATGTAAAATAAAGGTGCTGACATTTACATATCTTTGTAAAGCACTGCTGGGTTTATGGGCATTATCTGTGCTAATTGAAGCTTTGTCTTGGATTTGTTGGATGTCAGCCTTTGGTTGTGTATTCATAGATGATATCTAATTATTCAGTAAGAGACTATAGGTTCCTTTGTATATTTTCATTGTTTATTTTAGCATCATTTAAAAGAAGAAGAAAAGATAATTTGTGCAAATGAATGGAAAACACTGCAAGGGAAAACATGACAGTATCCTATGTGGCATAGAAAAGGGCGTTTTGAAGTGTTCAGAGCCAAGTAATTTTATCACCAAAATCACTAAAATGAAAAGGAAAATGAGCCAAGTCTTAATGCTCTCTCAAAGCTGATTAAGGCTTAATAGTGACTCCCATTATATATATTTCCTGGAGGTTTTGTCCTGCCTTGCTGAATGGTCTATCCTCATCAGACAGAGGAGGATGGGAGAGGCATCCACATCCTCTTCCCTGCCTCCTCCCATTAGGGATTACTCACAAGTTAACTTTGCTCTGGTGCAGGCACTTTCTTTAGTAAACTAAACCCGCTACATACTATTTCTAAAATCAGTAGTGAGTCGTGTTGCAGAGGTCACGAGCATTTCATATGTTAAGTTGGTGAGTCTGGTATCCATTGAAAGGTTGCTGAGTCTCATTTATCTGCAATAACTTAAACAGCTTATACGTTAGCAGAGATAACTAATCTTAACTAAATGTTATTATACCAAGTAAATTCAGTTACTTAAACAAAGCATTCATGACAGGCCTGTTAATAAATACTCAGAATCTAAAAATGCCATTAAATCCTACTCTTTGTTTATTAAAGTTAGTTGTGACACATCTTCTTCAGGAATCAAATGCATAAACAAACTGATGTTTAGTGGAAATGCTGCTAATACCCTAAACTGCAAAAAATTCTTAATATTGGATTCAAATCGCAATGTAAAAATTTTCAGTCTAAGTCCCTGTTGGTCTGCTTGCAGTCTTTCATGCTAATGCTGCCATGGTCCCAGCAAGCAGCAGTGGATTGGAAGACCAATGCTTCACGATGCTAAATTACAGCTGCTTTTTCCTTCTTGGCTGTCTTGCTGCCGCTTGCCTGTGAAGGCTCAGGAGAGCAGGCGGAGTGTGCTTTAGTACTGGCTGTGAGAGTGCATGAAGGAGCAAGTCTATGTCAGAGGACAGGTGAGCATATAAGGTGTAGATGCGCAGCTGCAACAGTTCCTTTGTATATATGCACTTGCAGTCTTTTGCAGTCATAAGGCAGCTTAAATGCATTGTTAGCCTTTTTAGTGCCAAGCTAATTTGAATGACACCCACATCTCTATTATCTGGGTGGATGCACCCAGGTTTTGCACGGGCCTGGCCAATGCTGTCACTGTGCAGGGGCACTCAGGTGGCTCTGCAGAGCCAGTTCTGAACAGCAGGCAGGGAGACTCGAGGCTGGAGGTCCACTGTGGTCCCCAGAGCTTTGGTCGACGGGCTGAGCCTTACTCCGTGATGGCTGTGCCACTGCAGGGGTTATCTGGGTGCTGGGGCTCATTGCTGGCATCTCCAGGCAGGGCTGCTCAGGTGCACAGAGCTGAGACATTGGGACTGTCTGTGCCCAAAGCTGGCTTGGACTTGAGTGGTTTGTTAGGTGAAGTTTTGCGCCCCATGAATGTGGCAGATGCAGTAATTTCTTCACCTGGGCATGTACATAAACCACTTCAGCTGTCCTCTAGTGCTGCTCCTGAGCTAATAGCCCAGGCAGCTCCACGCGACGCCAGCTCTGGCATCTTCGTGTGTCTCCTGGTTAATCCATACCCTGGATAAATTGCCCACTGATAATTAAGATGTGACTGTGCCAAGTATTTTCCACTCAGAAGAGCATGAACGTTCGTGGTTACCACGGTTCAGCTTGCACAGTTCAGAGCCACCATGGTTTGCCTGTGTGAACCCTGAGGGTCCAGAGGGATCTATCTCCGCTGATCTGATGTAGTATTTCTGCCAAAAGTGGGAAGTCTGTGATTTTTCTAAAGTCTCTGGTCAAACTGTTTAGCTTTTTCATTTCTTTAATAATGGAGCTTTGATGTTTTCTTTGTCTCAGTCTCTGCGCTCTCAGTTTTGGCACAGTTTATCAGAGGGTAGCTCTTTCAGATCGGTCTCAGCACTTGCGTTTTCTATATCAAAGGCTTTGTGTTCTTGAAATACTCTCTTAGTGAAATTACATGATTCTTAGTCATCAAAGAAGATACTGTCATTCTTCTTACCCATCCTTGGAGGCATAACTCGTGTCTTTCTGGGTTTGGTAAGAAATTGCTTTAGTATTCCCAGATAACTAATTAATCTCTGATTAATTTTAATATTTCTATACCCAAATGGCTTCTTACATTAGCAACCAGTTATAACAGCAAATAACCTAGCAATATTTGTACATAAAACATCTCACTGGTTTTGTGACTGGCTGTTACTTGTTATATGTAGGATCTGTCTTTAGGTAGATATATTTACAAATATTGCCTTTCATTAGAGGCTTTTTCCATTTCAAGCATTGTGATATTACATGAATTTGACATACATTACAGATCATTGGGCTTGTCTGTAAAAAGAATCCAGAACTTAATACTAAATATTGTCAGATCTAAAAAATGGAGGCTTCAGACTATTCCTAAAACATTTTTTGTCTTAACAGAGAATGCTTACAGAAATTTTTGAGGTACATTTACAATTTGAAGTGAAGGACTTTTATCAGCTATTCTCTATAGTAATTACATCTTTCAAAACACCCTGCAAAAGAAATAATAAGAGCTAGAGCAAAGCAGGAGATATGGAACTACTTTCCAGAGGCACTACGCATGTATGTGGAGATAATGACTGCACTTTATGGCTGGGGAGGTGTCATACTTGTTGAGGGTTGGTAGCTGTCTGTGGTTGATGAAAAGCAGAGATTGCCTAGGAATCTCCTTGGTTCATTTGAATATTTCCATGTATTATAAATGCAGCCAGAAAATTAAATGCAGGAGTTCTCTGTGCTCACCAGTCATTAGGCATATGAAATTAGGGGTATGGGTTTTCTGAAGTGCAGTAATGGTAGTAGACAAATATGTGATTCTTAGAATTTGGATCCAGTGATGATCATTTTTGGAGTAAGTGTTTAAGTGAAAGAAAATGCAAGTAAAACATATTTTTTAAAACTTGAGCCTTGTCAGTGGTTAATATTGCACTGCTCATGTTTCAAAACCTCTTAGAGTGACTGTGGCCTGCAGTTCACACCTAAAAATAAATCTGATGCCTCTGTTTAGCAAATATATTTCTTTAAAGCATTACCTTCTTTAACTTGGCTGCAAATTTTATTTTTTTTTTTTTTTAGTGTATTACATTTCCTGTATTCTCAGATTTACACTGAGTCCTTCCTACGGTGCATCAGATTTGACTCCTGTTGCTGTTCCCTGAGATACCAGTATCCCTTTAAGGGTGACGGGATTTTGCCACAAGAACAGGCCATCTGCATTCCTGAATGCTCAACAAGGGAAGTGACTGTTTGCCCTGGAGACCTAGCGATAGCTAAGAAAAGGCTGGGGCTCAGCTTTGAAATGTTAATCTGCTTCTTCTGTCCTTCTAAGATTTTGCCCAGGGAGGCAGTGGGTGGGAAGTTGGTATTAATTTAGAATTTGAAGCTTTGGTGCAATCTGCTACAGTTTTAGCACATTATAAATTGTTTAATATTTAAGGAGGTACTGAAGTTAAGATGGAACTTTGTCCTACTTGCAAAATTGGCAAGAAATATCACCCTGATTCTGAAGAAGTGCCTAGCTGCCAAGTAAAAACAGTAGTCAGAATCCTCCCTGTGATGAGGAGCTCTGCAAGGTTAATTTTTCAAGGTCCGTTATCATATCCTCGCAGGGAATTTTACTCCCACACAGGAGGCAGGAGGTATAGCCTTCCAGTCTTTGCCACTGTAATTTTTACAGGGCCCCAAATTGTACTGTGATCCTCGCAGAGACTGGGTCTCTGCCCTTGGGAATTATGCATGTCATTTTAGATAAAAGGAAAATTGGTCTTAGGTTGGGCCACGAGCAACTTGGGTTCAAATCCCTGTTCTGCCAGATGCATCCTGCCAAACCATCATGTCATTACCACTTAAAATGCCGTTGTGTGTCACCCCTGCCCCCCATGAGAATAAGCATCTTGGGAGGCCAGAGGTGAGGGAGGGAGAAGGAAATGCGAGGGACACGGTGCTTTTCATGGCTGTGCTGACATACCCTAGCTGGAAGAGTCTGCAAAATCATAGCTGGGATCAGTGTGTTGCTTAGAGCGCGTCCCACAAGACTACTTGTGATGCTCAGTACAACACGTGTGAGTTAGGCAACAAAATTCTGGAATAGGATCTAGAAATATCCCCTGTGCCCAGCTGTTTGTGTAGGGAAAGGATAGGTTAAAGTCCTTCAGGCAAAAATCTGAATGCCTGTGGACATCAGAGCACAGAGCGATGATCTACACAGGACTTCTTCTGTGCTTCAATCAATATCTGTGAGATGGAGATAATAATTGTCCCTTTTTCTGCCCTAGTTGCTACTGTGATCCCTTAGACCTTCTGTACAGTGCCCAGGAGAGCAGACCTTTAGTCTTTAGGTACTAGTGTAGGTGTGATTGGTTCAGTAAGGCAGCAAACTGGAGGGGTAGGCTGTTCAGGCAAGGGCATGTAATGATGGCTGATTAAATGGCATGCTATTTAAATACTTATCCTTTGGTCATTTCGTGAGCATGGTGGAAAAGTGCATCTATGGCAAATACTCCCATTGCCTTTGTTAGTGAGGCATCCCTGCTGCCTTTTGAATTGCCTTGCCCTGCACACTTCTGCTTGCTGAGCTCCCTCTGAGCACGGCTGCTGCTGCCTTCCCTGTCAGTTGTACACAGCCAACACCGCTGCTTGGCAAACCCCCAGTCACTGGGGCATGTGGGAGGTCCTGCTTGTCAGAGGGGTCTGCTCTGTGCACAAGGGAGCTGGTTGCAGTTGTCTGTTCTCAGGAATGCCACAACAGAGCAGGTCTAACACAAATCTGCCCTTTGCATTTTATTTTTTGCTTCCTTGGTGGAGTGGAATAAGCCACGAGCTTCACAGCGTGGTGCCCCAGGTGTAGCTTTCCCTCCATGTTAGCCCTTTAGTCGTTGGGTGAGATGCTTGGCTAAAGTAAATGGGGGTTTGTGTTACCCTCCATGGAGTTATGCCATGTCCCCTAGCAGAGGCTTCTGCCCCTGTTGCCAGATTTGTGCAGATGCTTCTTCTGTAACTGATGATGATGGTACAGGTAGGTGCTCAAAAGAAGGAAATAAATAGGAGAGAGACATGTTTCGGCTAGCAGTGCACTAAAACTACAGCAAAATACAATGTTTGCTGTCTAGAGAAGGACAAAGTCGATAGGAAACGAAATTTTATTTTCAAGCTTTTAAGGGGATATAACAGTGAAGAATAACACAGCCTTAAAGAAGAAAGCTTGACTGTCCTTGTTGCGGGAGAGTTGTAAACCTTTGAAATAGGGTTTCGTAATGCAACTGCTGAGAGCCATAACTGCAACAACACAGATGCACCTATGGAACGTGTGTGTTAAATAGTTTATAAAAGCAAATCAGTCAGGCTGGTGTCTTAGTTAAGCTGACAGAGCGTGTGTCTATGGTCAGGTTAAGGACATATATATGCAGAATCGTTATTTGCAAGCAATGTGTTTGATTCGGTGTAATTGGGCTGTGTAAGTCTGAAAAAGAGAGAGTCCTGTTTGATTTCTTCGGTACTTTCAGTTTATCAGTACGTTGTATTTGGTGTTTACGTTGGCAGGGAGCAGGTTATGCCCCTCTTACTCATACTGAGCAGCCCTTTTCTCCCTGTGTAGTCCTATTCATTTTAATAGCACCAGAACAGCGCTTGCCCTGCGTGAGGTGGCAGTGTCTGATCCTGGGATGATGACTGAGTGAAAACTGTGTTGAGGAATTGTCTGAAAGGTTGTCCAAAATTTGATCTGTAAGTACAGCTTGCACAAAATCCAAGAGTATTTTTTAAAAGAGCAGCAATCGTGATTCTGGGAGCAGGCTTTCCTTTGCATATTTTTAGCGTGTATTTGCCATTAATTTACACTATCCCATAGTCCTGGTTGGGAAGATGGTCAGAGCTCCTGTACAGCTTCAGTTTCTGGAGGGCCTTACTAAACTCTTCTTGGAAGAAATGGACACCCTGTCAATGATTTCTTACAGTAATGCTCCAGTATTCCTCCGTTAGGTTTATTAGTTAGTTGGTAGGTGGACTGCACGTTTGCACATACTTGACTGAAATTGTGCCTCTGCCTTTGGAAGTCTGATGAAGAAAAACCGGCTACATTTTGTGAAGGAGGCACCTACTGTTGCTTCCTGGGAGCTGTTGGGAGGAACCGAAAAGGCTTTTCCTGGAAGTGGGATGAAGACTGCATTGAAGATTGCTGTCTGCAGCCTGCTAGCAAGCAGGGCTGTGGGAGAGGACAGCTTTATAGCTCCTCAGCTGTTCCCACATTTCCCACAATGCAGGAAATTTCAAAACCTTTTAATATGCAGCTGAAAGTGGGACTTGCTATTCTTGTGATAATCTGGAGATCAGCTGTATGTCAGAGTGGTGCACAAAGATAAGGGCGAAACTTTGGTAAACTAAGAAAGTACCACAATCCTAATAGGCCAGGGGAGTCAGCTGTTGGGTGCCCCGTTATTTTTCCTGGTGCCACAAGGAGGTAAGCTGGGCCTGGAGACTCGGAGGTGAGATGATAGAGCAGGTTCTGTTCCTCAGTCAACGGTGAGGCTGGGATGATGAGGTTGGATAACTTGGTCTTTATCTGAACTTGTCCGACTCTTTCAGTGTGCGTGTTCGATCTGATGGGTTCGTATGAGGATTTCAGGTGACTTTGCCCAGGTTGCAGATAACACGGGAATAGCCCCTTGTATACCGTGTCTGTTCTTGGTCTCATCCACAACTTCAGAGGGATGCAGGACAGGAAAGGTTAAGGCATCAGCAGTGAGAGCCATGAGAGGAGCTGTTGTGGTCCAGTTCAGACACTGGCACACCATTTGGGTTCATTTTCCTTTTGGTGCGTTTGTTCATCCTTATTTCCTCCTCCTCTTTCATCACTTCTTCCCCCACAGATATCTAAAGCTTAAAATAATGTGCTCGCCTTTTATCTGCCAATAGTCTGACACAAAGTAGTTCCTCTTCATAACCATGAATTTATGTTTGGCCTGTTTACTCAGGTGCTAGACAGTATTTCTGGCTGCACAGATGGTGAGTCTAATACAGGCTTCTGGGTTTGACTTTTATGTTTGTTTACATCTTCATGGTACAATAGTTATCTGAAGAGACGAACTGGAAAATTGTAAAGTGCAACCTTGAGCCTAATCCTGAGACGTATGAAGAGCTTGGAAACCCCCGGAGCGCAGACCCGGGACCCTAGCCCCCTAAGCACTGCCCACCTTTCTGGATTAGGTGTTTTTTAACTAGCGTAGCCAGTTCATTAATCTTTTGTCCAATATATTACAATGCTTTTGTTGGACAAGTGAAATTTGAGATGTAAAATGCCAGGAATGGGGATACATGGTACGTTTGGGGCAGTGGCAGTCTCTGCCCTGTGTCTGCTTGGTCCTGCATGTCCCCATCAACTCTGCATTAATACAGTTTTTTCCTTGTCTGTTTGTAATTTTCTTCTGTTTATCAGGATGAGTGGATTAGAAAGATGGGAGGGAATGAGGAAAAAGTTCCTCTTTGTTGGCCTGGGGAGATGCACAGGTAAATGAGTTTGTGCAGATCAAAACACAACACTTGCATGGTCAGCTCTGTTTTGCTGAGCAAGTACCCTGGAAAGTGCCTCAGCTTTGAAGCTGTCAGTGTGGAAGCGAGGTCAGCAGGAGGAGTAAAAGTAGGTCGTAAAAAGTTAGGGCTTAAAAATAGGGTCAGTTAAGCAGCTTTAAGTCACCCTCCGAGGCTACCTTAACCCTCTGGCCTTCTTCCAGTGAGAGTGCTTTCGGTGTCCAGCACAGAGCTGCATTGCTGCGTGGACGGGGCTCTGGACTGGCAATGAGAGGACCTGAGGGAGGGCCTTTTCCCAGCACCTCTGCTACCCAGTGCCTCTGTGGCTTTTGCCCAGTGATTTTGTTATTTTTATTTTCATTTGCAAGGAGTCTCCATTTCTGGGTTGTTACTCTTCTTTGCGTTTGAGGTTTATCAGTGGAAAGGATTATATGCACGCAAAGTAGCAGTAGTATTATGCAGCAGCTCTTCTGAAAAAACATGCACTTTTAGCAATTCTTCAATAATAAACTGTCACACTTCACTGCTGTATGTTTTGTCAGTTATCTAGTGCCAAATGGAGCTGGTCTATCTGTATGTAAAAAACAGATAGTGTGAGGTGATGACATGTTAACTGTAATGTGGGAAAGAGCAATGACAAGTTCTGCTCATTGTGAGTTTTGCAGTGAGGAAAACAGTTAAAAGTATCTGGTTTGTATTTTCCGAATTTCTCCAAATCACATACTTTAAGTTAATTTCCAGAGTTCAGGATTAGAAGGGGAAAAAAGGTTGTGAGGTCAGAGATAAATAGATGGTGATGATGGTGCATGTCTTTACACAGAAATTAATGTCTCTTTTACCTAAAGTGCAGAACTTAGTACTGAGTTTCTAGAAATCATATTTTTTTGTGGACCAGATTCTTATCTGGCATAAAGTCATCTGGTCGAACTCACCTGGCTTCACTGGAGTCATGCCATTTTTCTGCTGAATGATTTGCCTTCTGTATTTTAAGAAAATTGCAGTATCCATTGAAGTTTGCTGTGGTAGGAGAGATTCTTTCAATACCCTCTCTGTTAGCCAAGTCTTTTTCCTTGAATAAAAAATTGATTCATTTCAGAACTTTTTGGCAATAGAAGTTTAAAAACTGGAATTTGAGATTGGTATAGCAATTTTTTTGAGAAGCACATTTAAAACATAAGTTCTAAGTGTTCTTTTTAAAGTCATCTCCAACAGAAGGCAGGCTACAGGATACTTCCCTGTCCCACAGAAACTGTCTGGATGACAGAAAAGAGGAAGTAGTAGAGAAAAATTGCTGAATTTTGATGTGTTTTTGTGACTCATATTAAACCACTCAGCCTCACTGGAATGTGCCAGGGAATTCTATGAAAACTGTCAATTGCTGTAGAAATGG
The DNA here is from genome assembly GCF_000699145.1 of Aptenodytes forsteri. Classification (NCBI taxonomy): domain Eukaryota; kingdom Metazoa; phylum Chordata; class Aves; order Sphenisciformes; family Spheniscidae; genus Aptenodytes; species Aptenodytes forsteri. The sequence goes on along the minus strand of NW_008796165.1, from coordinate 12,789,303 downwards.
GTTCCTCAAAACTTGTTTTTAGTGTTTCATTTTCTTAATGTCTATGTTTATGTACAGCCTTATAGGATAATGATCTCATATCAGAATATATATGTGTATTTATAGGATATACATATGTAAAAATACACAGTTATGCAATGTGAATATGTATCCAGTTTATGCAATTTTTTTTTCCTGTATCTAAAAAAAGCTCACTTTTGTTTTGTATGGTGAGATCAGTACTGCCAGTGAAAGCCACTGTTTTCCTGCACGTGTGTTTGTTCAGTCATTCCTTGTGCTGCAGGTGCAAGCTTTGTGTCCAGTAAAGATGCTTTTTAAGCATCCATTTTATTTAGAGTACTGTCCCTTCCTGGCATGGGCAGAGTCATCGTGGCACTGAAGGTTCTAATATCAGGCAGAAGAGGTGGTTAAACTTGTACCTGTAGTGGACGAAAATTGTGTTTTGTGTTTGCCAGAGAAGTGATTTAATTTGAAATAATTTAAGTCTTTATAGAGTTCTATGGCTTTGTGAGTTCCTGGTAAATCAGTGCGTGCTCTGGATTCCTGTCTGGGGGCCATGCCTGAGGGTGAAAGGGTTCTTTGCATCTTGCATGAGGGTGAAGGTTCCCTTTGTGATCAGAGCAGCAGCATGGTAAAAAGAAATCCAGTCATACACATGGGAAATAAAATGTAATATTTTCTTTTGATGCAAATGGATTAATTTCTTGAAAATAGATGCAAATGCCTTTTTTTTTTTTTAAGATGTTCTTGATATGCATCATAGAAATATCCAGAGAAGTACCAGAAAAAAGATAAGACATGAAAAATTGCTTTATGATGTGTGTTAGCTAAGGCTAACACCACTAGGGTTAATTCTCATCTGGTGTTAGATCAAGTTTCCTCAACAAGGCAGAAGAGCTGGTTTAAAAACCAAAGTAGAATATGTGCATGTGATTTTTTTTTTTTTTCTTTCTCTCCATTTTAAGACCCTTCCATTGCTTGTCTTTTCCCAGGTACCGCTTACAGAAGCAGTGGACCCAGTTGAGTTGGAGGACTACCTTATTACACACCCAATTGCAGTGGAGTCTGGACCCCTGAGAGACTTGCTTGAGTTTCCTCCCGATGACATCGAGGTTGTGTACACCCCCCGAGAATGTCGAACGCTTGTGTCGGCTGTGCCTGAAGAGAGGTAGGAGGTGACAGGGTGACACCTCACTCAAGGAAATTAATTGTTCTGGATTTGAGTATCTGCAAGGCTGAAGCCTGGAATTTTTGTCTGTAAATGCCTGAAAGAGTAAATAGAAACCTAAGTGAAAGTATGGATGTTTAAGAAGTCATTATCACATCTGTGATTTTGAAGGTGTTTGTTTTTATTGTTTTAACAGTGAGATGGACCCTCATGTGAGGGACTGTGTAAGAAGTTACACGGAAGACTGGGCGATTGTGAACAGAAAGTAAGTTCCCCTGTGGTATTTGTCAGCTTGATTTCATATTTAAATTTTTGCAGGATGGCTAGCTGGTATGAAGAGGCTCAAAATTATTATCCTGGCTACTGATTCCATGTGCCCTGGCTTTTAGTTGCCCAGCTCAGCTGAACTGATGCTTTGTATTTGCTGAAATGATGCTTTGTGTTTTGAAAATTAGATCTCAGACGTCAAAACCCCTTGGGGGCATTTTTGAAAATCTAGGACATTTTAGTCAACAGTTGCTCCTTTAGAATGGTAGAGAAATTAGGGAATGTGAACAAGTAAAATTACTTTCAGCATTTGTTTCTTTCTTTGTTCCGTATGTTTTTAGCTCTTTTTAGAGAGAAGTTGCATTAATTTTGTAACAATGTAAGGTTTATGTGCAGGCACAACCACCTAATAGATAATGTGCCCTCTGCAGCATTCATTTATTCCCAAAGAGACTTTGAGAAAGGACGTAATTTAAACAAATAATTGTTAATATTTGAACTATCACAACTTTTCTCTAATGAGCTAACAGTTTAGAGAATGTGCATGCATTGATTAATTTATGCAAATTAGCAGGAAGGTTTCTGAGTAGCTTTACTTGGAACATACACTCTCTCGGATGACTGAAAGTCTGACGACTTCAAGAGCTGCTGTCAAGGAGTAAGTGATCCATGTGATGTGCATCACCTACAAATGACTTGACTACAGCTCCAGCTCTGCCCTTGTGGCAGTTGCTACGATTCACTGGTTTAATGTTGTCCTGAGAACCACTTCAGGGGATGCTGAAGATATGCTTTGCAGTGCTAAGATGACCTAATAAAAATGTGGTTTGTAATCTCATACCAAAAAAAAGCCCAGAAAGAAACCCGAGAGAGAGATACATGCTTTATTAACTCCCAGCCTTTGTGGGCAGTCTAGAAGGTGCAGTGTGACCCACCCATCCAGCACATCTCTTGGTTTCTCAGCGACTTTCACTGGTATATGGAATACATGGCTGTGATTCCTGCACTGAGGAGGTTTAGTTGGAGACGGTAGAGCTTTCTGTCCTGTGCAGATCAGCTGCAGGTTGCGTTCTGTGTCTGGGAAGGCATGAAGCTGAAGACATCGAAGTTGCCTGAGTGGGTTGAAGGTGTGCTGAATGATTGTTGAACTACAGTCAAAGGTTTTCTTGCCTTTCAGAGGAGGAGGGGCATTACCCTAAACACTCATAGCAGTTTTTACTTGGATAAAATCATGGTGGTGGACTGGGTAGAAACAGAAGGGTTACTGCTGGAGGAGGGGAAGAACCTGTAAGCCTGGCTGGGAAGGTTTGAATTGTTTTTCAAGTAAGGATGGTAACAAGTTTCTCTTAATCCATCCTATTGGATGGTTACAAGTGCTTTGGCTAGCTCTGGGCGCAGAAAATCCAGCTCTTCTAGCTTTAGAAGAACATGACTTCTGATGTGCCATCCTTCTCTCTCCCCCATCCCAGGGGAAATAATCTTTATTTCAATCTCTGTCTACAGTTCTTTGTAACCAAAATGTTTTTTGGGGCAGACAAATCCATCCATTCAGTGATTACTTTAATGGTATTGGAAGAGGTTAATAAGTTTTCTTCACTGACCTAAAAAATCAATAGCATATTCTTATTTCAACCTTATGGTGTAATTTCTGTATGCTAGACTGATGGTGGCAATGATCACAGACCCAGTGAAGTCTGGTCTGATTTAGAATGAATTTACGCTTGTTGGTGGGGCTGCGATTGAAATGCAGACATCCAGGTGAGGATTATACAGATAGTTCAGCTCTCAGGAATTATAACCTAGCGAGGAAAATGCTTTCCTCCTTTTTCTCCTGCCTTTCATTATTCACTGCTAGCACATCCATGGTTTTCACGTGTCTGTACATCCTTCTATGGTAAATTTAGTAACAGGGCAGGATAAGAACAATTAATTCTAGATGTGACCCCAGCACTACTTCGGGAACTGACTTGGAGTGCGTATTCTAAGGAGACTGTGGCTCTGGCCATATGTGTGTGTAAGTGTAGACATAGCGCCATTTGGTATCCAAAAATTTGTTAGTCAAAGAGATATGGTCTTGTCAGCAACAGTAGACAGACTGTTTACTAGCAAGTGCTCTTACACCCTGGAAAGCTCCTAAGGACCTGATTCTGCTTATAAAGATGCTATGGGAAGATGCTCATTTTAGTTGGGGTCGGAAAGTCATATGTTTTCCAGAGGTGCTCAGGACTTCTGCACTTCATGCAGTCCTACCTGGAGTTAGTGTTTTGGTTTTAAAGGTATTAATATTGTCTGCTCCAAGACAGTTCTTGCTCTAGCAGAACCGCTGGCCTTCCATCCTCATGTTCTTGGCCTGTTTTAAGCTTGGCATCACAATCGCACATTTTATGATGACCTTAATTGGCCATTGATAATACTTCTTTTGACATCACCCAGGGTTGCTTTATAGTTGAACAGAGTCACATTGTAGTACTGGAATACTGGTTGTTGGATTATTACCCAGCTACAGTGGAGGGTGACTGGAAATACTGTTTGCAGAGAGCAGTTTATGCTTTGAGAGGATCCACACTGATAATACTGGGTTTGTTCTGTAATTCTGCTTCTGGGTTTGAGGTCAAAAAGGACGCTAAGAATGCATTTGAAATACTTTGTTTTCAGATATCACAAGCTGGGAACTGGATTTAATCCCAACACGTTAGACAAACAGAAGGAGAGGCAAAAGGGGCTCCCCAAACAGATCTTTGAGTCTGACGAAGCTCCAGATGGCAACAGTTACCAGGATGAACAAGTAATGTACCTTTAAAACCTTGCTACATAAAACCTAATTTATAGTCGCATTTTAAAAGTGCAGTCCCTTTCCCATTATAAGTTGCTTTTAATTTGTTGAATCTCAGGATGACCTTAAACGACGTTCAATGTCGATTGATGATACTCCCCGGGGCAGCTGGGCATGCAGTATTTTTGATCTGAAGAACTCCCTTCCAGATGCCCTTCTCCCAAACCTACTGGACCGTACCCCAAATGAAGAGATTGACCACCACAATGAAGATCAGAGGAAGTCCAGTAGGCATAAGGAGCTTTTTGCACTACATCCAGCACCAGATGAGGTATTTTTATATACATGTGGGTGAGACTAAAAAAGTGAAGGATACAGGGAGTGTGAAAATTGTCAGTCTGCCACAGATTTAAAGGCGTTTAGATCACCTATGTTTAATATCCCTGACAACCTTAGCTATTTTGCGGGTTGCATGTTTTTTAGCATATTGTCTTGCCATAGATACTACTTTCTGAAAATTGGTTTTCCTTTATGGTTATGCAATCCCCTATAATGTAGAAACATTAAAGGGATTTAATTTAGTATATTTATAGCTGCTCATGAATGCAACATGCTGGTAAGCCTTGGATTAAATTGGTGCTAGTGTCTTAGAAAAAAAAAGTGATACATATGTTTGCTTCATAATGGTATTAGTGGTTTGTACAAGTGTCGTGTCTCTGAATTGCTGTTCCTGTGATGAATTTTAGGAGGAGCCTATAGAACGACTTAGTGTCCCTGAAGTACCCAAAGAACACTTTGGCCAAAGACTCCTGGTGAAGTGTTTGTCCCTTAAGTAAGTATCACTCCAACAGACAGCTGCATTACAGAAATTGAGAATTTAAATCTGCTGTTGTATCCACGTGCGTCTGGAATAACTCTGCTGCCTTGTTTATTACCCTTGAAGGGATGTAACATTGGTTGGTCATAGGCTTAAAGGTTAGTTCTGTAAACAATAAGTTACATGGTACTGTGCGTCAGTTTTATCTTCAAGACTTTCTTTAATGGTGTGATACAGAAAGTATTCACCTTCTTGGCTTTTCTCTGTGTTGCTTTTCAGCCAGTCTGTAGCTATACCTGTTCCATATTACTAGCATGCATGCTTCACTGCACTCGTTCAGGGGTCTGAAGTTGGCCAGTCATTGGTGTTCAGCTCTGTAACAAGGATGTTTAAGTGGAGCGGCAGGAAGAAAAGATTAAAAATGCTGGGGCCTTAAAATATAAGACAACCAAAGATTTGCTGAAGTTTAGGCTCAACAACCTTGACTGTGTCCCTTTAAGAGTGAAGACTTTATATACTTAGCAAGCATTAACTGGAGGAATAGAAACCTGTTAAACAAGTTTAATGAAGTGGAGCTCCTGAATATAGGGTTACCTGCAGCTGGTTCATTGCCTATAACTCTTCTCTAATAACACAAGGTAAAATTTTACTGTTATTCCCTTGGAGAAATAAAGTACAAAACTGATTTTCCACACTGCTGTATTCATCTTCTGTGTCCTCAGTTAGGTCAACCCTTCTTATTAGAGAGCTCCAGTTAGACTACATTGCAGCTCATAACTGAGATATATGTGTGGGACATATCTCCTGCTCATAGAGTACTCCAGGACCTAATACAGCCATAGAGATGAACTGATTTTGCAGCCTTTTATGAACTGGAACAACATAATATGCAGTAGCAGAGCAGCTTCCTCCAAAGGATGGTGTCTTTAGCATAAATAAGTTAGATGCTGGAAATTAATGATTTCTGCTATTTAAGCATCTCTTGCTGACTGTAAATTTATAGCAAATCTGCCCAAGGACATGCTTGTTTGTGTACCAAAGTAATCTCTGAAACTGCACTTAACAGTTGTAATAGCGAGCATCCAAGATCGTGCTATCTTAGTGGCACAAATAAGTATGTAGTCTCTTCCCCAGGGAGAAGGCTAAGATGACCTAAGCAGGGTCATTTTCAGGTTAATCTCACCTTTGCTGCAAAACTAGAGAAAATACCTGTTTGATGATGCAGTCCTGTATGTTCTACCTGTTGGCTGAAAGAGTTCCAGGCTGAAAAGCTGAGAGCTCTGTGCAAGGACCAGGTGCGTGGGGGTATCCCACTGTGGATTGGGCACTAATTGCATGGGGAGGCTGTGCAGACAGGAGAATGGCATTTCAGCCCCTGCTCACTTTGGTGTAGGGACAGGTTTTGAATGTTTTTTCATTTCTTTAACTTCCCAGGTGATTTAACAATAAGTTTAGCTCTATTTGGTAGGTTAGTGTTTTCGTTGGAAGTGTTTCAGTTAGCATAAATACTTGATAACAGTTACTCTGAAAAGCTGACACCTTTCTGAGAGAGTTTTTGAGATCTTGGTATTTTCTGACAAAAGTTAAATGTTGAGAATTGCCAAAATAGTTGTCCCCGACTCCAGAGGAAGGAGCTTTCTGGTCAGTAATGCTGAGAGGAGCGGTTGGCCATTTAGCCATATCAACAGGCCAGCATAGTAAATTAGCACATAGGACAGCTTCTCAAGGTACTCAGAGGGGCTAAGTGGTCCAGCTATCCCAATTAATAATTCCTCTCCCTTTAAGGAAGCTATTAGGTTGCTTTGCTTAGCTTTCAAACAACACTTGAAGAAGATAAAAGCATTTGTAGAAGTATACTTTATGTCCTGTGACCCTAGTCCCAACCTTTCTGTTGGGTCAATGAGTTGAAATGGCTTTTAGAAGGTCCAGGGAGCACCAGTGTGTGTCCTGGTGGAAGGGAGCAGGGGTGATGCAGAGGAAGCAGGACAGGAGAGGAGTGGGGGGGAAATTGGGGAGCGAGACCTCTTTTTTCAGCAGGAGCAAGCCCATAGGTTGGCTCAGCTGTTCCTGACATCTCGGCTTAGCGGTGGTCAGCTGTCACCTTACCCAGGAAGGATTTGGGGAGGGGGTAGGTTAGTCTTTCTTACAAAATGCAAGTCAATTGATTTTATGTGTTTCTTTCTTTCAAGATTTGAAATAGAAATTGAGCCCATTTTTGCAAGCTTGGCTTTGTATGATGTTAAAGAAAAGAAAAAGGTAGGTTTTTAATTACTTGAGTGATGACATTTCCACCGAAGCATTACAAACCTGTATTTATAAAAAAAGGGAGGAATTAATTCTGGAAACAAACCTTTATGAAGACAGTGACAGACTAGTGGTTGAAAGAATGATGAAGGCATTTCACGAACCATCTTGTGTGTTCTTCTTCTGCTTAGTAAAACAGTTGAAGTATATCCACTTTTCTAAAAATATTATCTAATATGTGAGCGCCTGAAATCAGAATATATATATTGTCCAATCCTGGCTTTCAAAAGTCTCTTCCCCAGAGTGAACTTAAGTAACTGAAACCTTTTATTTAGATTAAGTTTTTATGATTTTCTTAATCTTTTTTTCGTGATTCAGCATGTACTTTCACAAGAAAGGCATACAAGCTAAAATGGCTAAAATCAAAACAAAACTGAGGAGTCTTTTCAAGATCTAAGTTATAGGAAATGCAAAATATTTATTCCCCTATTTATGTTCTGTATTTAATATTTGAAGAGCCTCTTAGTTTTTCTAATTCAAGATATTAGCAATGGTAGAGAGAAAAATGTTAGAAATCTGCATTTTGACATTTATCTCTTTAAGACTTGAATTTAATGCATTGAGTTTTAAGTTATGTAGATGAGAGTATGTGGAATATTATGTGAACTTTGTTTAATATTTAAATCACATTTCATAAACCAATTTTATCATCTCATTACTCCATTTTTTTTTCTCTAATGTAGTAAGTTCTTTAGTGACCTCTGGTGTTGATAACCAGCTCACGTTCATTTTGGCTTTGAAGCCTTGATACAGTTGAGGAGTTGGTGTTTCAGCCTAGAAGGATCACTGTGTGTCTTTCAAGATGTGTTGTTTTTTCTTTTTCTGTGAATGATCTTAAAGATCATTTTCTATTTTGATACTTTGATATTTTCAATTCGGATAGCAATTGTAATTCCTAGTCCTGTGATGGAACTACATACCTTAGAGGAGCTGGAGGAAATTTTATAGGTAGTGTGTATTGTTTGCTCCATTTCCTTTCTCCTTTCCCACTGCCCTGCCTTGATTTCTTAATGAAAAGGCCTTTTTGTTTTTCTTTTTATACATGGTTTGAAAGGAGGCACTGTTGGTAGTTTTTTTACTTGTGTTTTGAAATTGTCTGTTGTGTTTATGAAGAGTTTACCAAAAATAAAAAATGTAACTAATGCTTGAAGCTACCCAACTTCTTCCTTAGATTTCAGAAAATTTCTACTTTGATTTAAACTCTGAACAAATGAAGGGAATGCTTCGTCCACATGTCCCCCCTGCTGCTATATCCACGCTGGCCAGATCTGCCATCTTTTCTATCACTTATCCCTCTCAAGATGTCTTTCTGGTAATAAAGGTAAGAAATGCCAGAGAAATTTAGATTATTATTATCTCCTGTTTTCTATTTAAAATAAAATATAAACAAGTCTGGCTGACTAGTTGACTTCTTATTTACATTTGGAGAGCAGAATTCTGTTCTCAAAAGTGTAAACACCGGCACCACAGAATTCTGTTTCATTTCAGATATTCTCACTTAGTACGTTAAGTTCCTTTGTAACAGAAACAGTTCAGTGGAGATACGCATTATTGTATTATTGAAAAACTGAAAAGAGCACAAAGGTTTGCTTGATATAGAGCAGCTTTCTGGGGCTTGACCTTGGTTTTCATATGAAACAATGTGCTGACTCCTTAAGACGATAGATAAGTGAGTGATTTAAAAAATATATATTGATCTGAATCTCATTTTAAAAATGATACATGCTCTTAGGCCAGATTTTCAAATGTCTTTAAGAATTGAAATTGCTAAGAAAGTGAGATCCATAACTGAAATAAAATACCACATTGGTCACTCCTGGAATAAAGTATACAAAGATAAAATAAAAGAGACATATTTTCTCTTCTTTCATTTGATTCAATGAGTGCACAAATGTTACTAGTTCAGATTGGCATTTGAATCAGGTTTTTTTGGCTGGTCTCTGCATAAAAATCATCCTATTGTAAAAAGGGGAGTTCAATACATGCTTTCAGTTCACAGCCAGTGGTTACATTGCCTGCTAGCCAAGTGCTGTGTTTTGAGAACTCTGTTGACTGAGGTTTGTGCAAGTTCTTCATGAACTGCTTCTTACGTGAGGAATAAGCTTTTGAAAATGAATTAAAGCTTTGTGGCATGACAAAACAGTGCCAGGTGAGAATAAGGCTTTCAGTAGTGTTGGAGCATATTCTGATCTCCAATTTTTGGTATGATTCTCTGAATTCCTTCTAAAAGTCATGTTCTGTCTGTGCAGACATATTCACTCTTTTGATTTTTACAAGATATGAGGAAGAGAGAACGCCATATTTATGAGATGGGGTTCTGTCTGAAAGAACTTGTGACTGCACATTAGTGCTTGTAAAACCAGTGATCCAAGAGGAGCTGGTGGCTTAGGTGATTTTTTGATTTGATGATGAAAAGGATATAGTCAGGGATAAATAAGACAGATGCATAGCGTGCCTTATCGGGTGAATTTTCACATGGGTCTTACTCACTGGGAAACCACTTTTCAGGCAGCTGGTATTGCTAGCATAAACTCACCAGGGAGTGCAAGATTTGATGGAAATTAGTTTTGTTCTTTATATTGTGGTAGCCTCTTGATGTTCTACTAATAGACAAGTATGAATGGCACTTTATAAGCATGGGAGAAGTTTAAAGATATTCTAACCTACTAACAGCATGTGCACAGTAGCGGGCGTGGGAGGGAGGGCCAGGATGCTTCTGAAAGAAACAGTCTTCATGCATGTGATAGGGAAGATATTTCTATTAGAAACTGAGTGTTAAGCAGTTTTGTGTTCAAGAGGCATTGACTTACTTGGAGACTTCAGAAGCAAACATCTCCTCTTTGGCTAACTTTAATTATTTGATTATTTCATTATTTGATTTGAAAACACACTGATGCAAAATAGTGCTTGTTTTAGCCGAGTGCATCTGAGTCACCTTTTTGTGCTGCTGCAATAGATCCTTAATATGGAGAACAGAAATAAGAACAGAATTCTGAAAATGGTGATGCTGAAGACAGTGTGAGATGTCTTTAAGACCGTAAAAATGAGCTGAAAGTGGCTCTAGAACAGATCAAACCAAAGTGAAGTGGTATATGTTCCCTTTGAACCTATATTTTACATATGTGATTCAGTTATAGCTGGAGATCTGGGAACTTAATGGCTCTAACAACTTGCGTGCAGTGCTTGTTCCCTGACTCACAAAGGGAAATCAAGCTTTAACTCTTTTGAAAGAATGTTTTTGCTTCCTAGTGTTTGTTTAATTTAACAATCCTTGCTAGATACATGTCCTTATAATGGTTCATTTTCCCTTCTCAGCTGGAAAAAGTATTACAGCAGGGAGATATCGGGGAGTGTGCAGAGCCTTATATGATTTTTAAAGAATCTGATGCAGCAAAGGTAAGAATTTTTTTGATGTTTTGATTAAATTTGGCTACAAGCGCTTTAAGGCATTTTGTTATTAACAAATTAAACATACATTATTTTCTTTTACCTTGGACTTAACAGCCATTGATACTGTTCCTGTTGTTAAAAGGATCCATTTTTAATTAAGAATCTAGTCAAATTCTAAAGGCCAAAGAAGAGTCAAAGACCCTTGAATCTTGATGCCTTATCAGGGTTGAGTAGTTAAAGGTCATCAGTTTTTGTAGCTGACAGGGGAGACGTGTGGTTACCTTCAAGCTCAGTCATCTGTGATTCCCTGTCCCAAAGGATCAGCTGTGTGCTTATAGCTGGGTCAAGCGAAGGCAGCCTTTGATGTGAATTTGCAGTAAAATTTCAGCCTTTCCATTGCTTCTGCAGTTTAACCCCATCACAGTACCTCTGCCTTCCTCTAGAAGGGTTATAAAGTGGATGAAATATGTTAACAGGAGATTCTCCATCAGGCCTGGTTTTGAATTGCAGTGCATTTCTTGTTCTTTTTTTCGGCTATTTTCTGCTGATTTTTCTTTTTCCTAATATTGTAAAGAAGGGCCACACTCAACAGCAGGATAAAGCTGTCCTTTTTACATACAGTAAGGGTAGACTTAAAATTCTATACTTTAGTATTTGGGTTTTCTATTAACAATGTCCCTTTAATTCCTGCCTTTAGCATTTTGGGCATTGTCCTCTAAAGTGCAGTGGATGGCTTGGACCTGCCCCAGTTTGACTGATTCTTTGTCTTTCCCACACATGTTTAAATGCAGCCTGTCTCCTTGCTGTAGAAGCCCTTTGCTCTGGACTAAAAGCAGAGGTTTCCCCACAGGAAAGAATGCCATCTTATTTCCTGCAGTTGGCAGCTGGTTGCTCATTGAAGTGTATCAGAGTCTGGGTGGGAACTGCAGGTTTGGTAGGTTGAGGAACAAACAGGAATGCTGGTAGCACCTGCAGAATTTAGTGGCACCTGGACTGTGACCTTTCTTCAGTCTTTTCCCCCACAAGCTGCTATTTGTTTTTCTCCAACACAACGTGGCTATAGAACAGCAAATCACTGATTTTATTGTTACTTGAGCTAAGTATGTTATTTTACAACTCCAGTTTGTAAGATGTACAAGAGAGCTTGAAAAGGAAACCTTGTGTACGTAGAATGTGAAACAGTGCTTTTGAGCCTCAGAAATGGTTCCTAATTTAATGTACAATTGGGTTGAGCCAAGTGAACATTAAATGGTAATAATGAGGACTGAATGAAGGAAAAAACCCAAGAGAAGCCAGCCCTCCCTGTGATTAAAAGGCTTTCCATTATGATTTTTTCAAAGGAGCCGGGATGTTCATTTGTTAGTTTTGATCAAACTCTAACAAAGTTTTGCCTTCCTAAAGTTCTAATATATTTTTAGCTGAAGAAGTTCACATTTTTTGTCTATCTCTTGTCTTTATATCACTGCACCACAATATGAAAAATGAATATCTTTCACCTGAGGTATATAGATAACAAAAGTAAAAAAACCTACATTTCCTGTGATCAATAAGTTGACATGTGCCTGAGTGAAATTTTGGAATTGTATTTGCAGGATGCTTGGGAATGTAGGTGAAAAAGTGGTTTTTCAAGGTCTCCTTCCCAGCAAGGTGCATAAGCATGTACTGAACTAGAAGAATGTGAGCAACAGAGCGCGCTCTGTTGTTACCCAGCCCTCTGTCTGGGGACGTCTTAAAGGCCTGTAGATAACAACCTTTGTAAAGCAAAAAATTGCTCTTTAATATGCAGAATTGTGGAAAAGTCCTCTTTTACTCCTTTTTTCCTCAATAAAATGAGTATGATACTGCTTATTTGAGGAACGTTTTCAGTTTCCCATGCAACTCCAGATGATCTGAGCACCTGCTGCATAAAATCACATTAAGGAAGGCCATTTCAGACTTCTTAGAGTAAAATTCAGATTTTCTTGAAAGGGCAGATGAGCTCACTGAGATTTGACAGGCTATTCAGGAGGCTTAAGAGCATGAAGCCAGCTGCTCTATCAGACTGTCCTGTATCTGGTACTGTTGGCCTGATGGCAGTTTTGTGAAGCAGAAGTCTGGTTGCCTAGCACTTAGTGATCCACCTCTAGAAGGTGCTATTGAAGCACAAAATCATTGCAAATTAGAAAAGATACCTTTGTTACTTACTGATTTTGCTAAAAGAACCTTTGTTCCTATTCCTCTCCTTTTAATCTCTTGGATTGAATATTTTCTTCACAGAATAAGGAAAAGTTGGAAAAACTGAAATGCCAGGCAGAACAGTTTTGCCAAAGACTAGGCAAGTATCGAATGCCTTTTGCCTGGACAGCCATTCATTTAATGAACATTGTGAGCAGTGCTGGAAGTTTGGAAAGAGATTCCACAGAAGTAGAAGTTGGCACAGGAGGTACAGTATCTGGCATCTGCATGAGGGAATGTGGACAAATCCAGAGTTTACTGAAGTCTTGATTCATGCTCTGTATCTGCCATTGCTCCTTTTATTGCTTTCCTCCCTCTACCCTAGGCCTTCTGATAGTGTTGGGTCATGGTTGAAATAAAACAGGAAAGTCCATGATAACAAATGGATTTATCTTTCAAGGATTTTACAAGCAAACCATCTGTTATATTATTTAAAATCAGGCTTCTAAGACTAAGAGAGCATTACAGGCTGATGAACATTTTCCAAAGGAGTGGATTAATCTTTGTGAACCACACAGCTCATCTGAAACTGCTCTTCAGCATCCCCAAAACTGCCAACTTCATCATCTTTCAGAGCAAGAGAAATACATAAATCTCCACACGATAAAGACTTTTATAATAGCAGTAAGGCACTGGGGTGAGGTTGCTGTGAGAGAAGCAGAAGTAGTCAGCTGTGCTTCATAGCCTCCTGATGCCCCAGGAGTGTGATTGTCTTAGCATAACCACCTCTTCTATCACACTTATTGCATAATTTCCAAAAGCAGCAGCTATCTTCTTGTGTAGAAAATCCTGGTTGGAACAAAAGTAGGCTCTTGGACAATTGTTTTTCTTCTTTTTTTTAATTCCTCCCCCTTTTTATTTTTTATTTTTCAAAGAACGTAAAGGATCGTGGTCGGAGAGGCGGAATTCCAGTATTGTCGGGAGACGTTCACTAGAGAGAACCACAAGTGGGGACGAGGCTTGCAATTTGACCAGTTTCAGACCAGCTACTCTGACAGTGACAAACTTCTTTAAACAGGTATTGTATGAAACTATCTAATTAAGGAGTTGCTCCTTGGACAGAGTGATTTGATCATGTGAAGTCAGTTTAGACCTGAATGATTAATTTGTGATGCTTTCAATGCATATAATGTCTGTTCCTGATCACAGGATATCTTTGAACAGCGTGCAGTGGGTTTATTATATCATGTGCTTAATTTGGCCAGCAGTGGGTCCACAGTCGATTGGTGGATTCTTTCAATAAATTTACTGTGAATAATTATGTTATGGAATTTGAAATTATTAGCTGGTTTTGACTTGAATGATAAAGTGTCATTATGGCATAGTGACTTACCTACTGTAACTAAAAGGGTGTTAAAGGGGTGGCAGAGTCACATTTTCTATAATATTTCCAAAATAAATGAAATTCTGAGCTACTAGAATGTGGCACAAGGAAGACTGACGACAGACTCCTTCCACTTCCCACTGTTCTTAACACTTCTCCTGAAAAGTAAGGCTCTTTTAGACTCATACCAAAGAAGAGGCAGGGGAGAAGGAATGAGGATCACTACCTGAATGACGGATACTTTTTCAAACTATTATACTTGCTAAAAATTTGATATTTTGGGGAAATCTTGTAACAGCCATTCTCAGTTTTGAAAAAGATAATATTGATGGGGAGAGAAAAGGTTTTCAATGGGAAATTCCTGCAGCTGTCATGATGATTAATAAGGAAAAAAGGAAGGAAAAAGGATGGAGAAATGAATTGTAATTTAGCATGTTAATCTTAACATCTTGTTCTGGGAAGGTACATTTTGGTATCAGAGGAAAGAGACTATAGTATTAGATGGTTTATTCATTTTCTCGCAATCCTGAAGGGTTGTGTAGATAACCATTTTCTTCCCAACATCCAACAGGAGGGTGATCGCCTGAGCGATGAAGATTTGTACAAGTTCCTTGCTGACATGAGACGGCCATCATCAGTGTTACGGAGATTGAGACCTATCACAGGTATTGAACGAGATCTTTTTGGCTCACATGTGTTAAGGTATGTTGTTAGTCATTCCCAATTGTCACCCAGTTCTAATAAGTAAGCAGATGAAAAAACCCTAAGAAGTCATTCACAGCATTCCCTGGTAGACCACAAGCACTAAAGATGGCATTTTGGCAGGTTTTTCACTGGCATGTGTGCACATGCAGCTCCTGTCACACTGAGAGTAGCATCTGTGAGAAGAGGATGCAAACCCCAAAGCCCTAAACCCAGCAGGGGCTGAGGAACCTCTGTTTTCCTGAGTAAAACACCTCTCTCTAGCTGAGAGGAGATCTCTCTCCTGGCTCCCACTTGGTTAATAGGAACAGACTCCACCTCTGTTTGAGAAAGGGAAATAAAAACGCTGGCACACCAGCAGTGAAACATCATTGGTCCCTGACCTGTGCTATTCCTGACAATATTTACTTAACCTGTTCTTAAAAATCTCCAGCAACAGCAATCCTACCGCTTCCTTAGATCATCTCTCCCAGCACTCAGCTGTCCTTGTAGTGAGGTTAGGTATTAAGGAAACTTTGCAAAATTATCTTGCTGCAAATTAATCTGATTATGGTCTGTCATGCCCTCAGGGCAGTTATCACAACCTTTCAAGTACTTGAATACTGTTATTAGTTCACTCTTATTCGCCTCCATTTTGTAGCCTAACCAATCTCTGGTTTTTTTCAACCCTTCCTCAAAGGTTGTGATTTTAAAATTGCCTGTAACTCTCTGCTAGAGTTTCCATGCTTTTCTGCAAGCACGGTGCTCTAAACTGGGTATGCTGCTCCTTCTAAGACCTCATGCCAAGCAAAGCAGATGAATTTGTCTCTAGTGTCTTACACATGCACTGCACATCTTAGAATGGTTGTAGCTTTCTTCTGGACATTGGCTTATTGTCACTGCTGTCACCCAGCCCCTTTCTACAGAATTGATCCATGCCAATTATTTTTTTTTAATGTTTGTATGTTTGGCTTCTCCTTCTTAATGCAGGTCCTTTGCTCTTTCTTATGTTTCACCTTAGTCATTTGATGCCATTTCTGCAACTCTCCTCTCTTCCAAATTTTTACAACCATTCCAGCCTCAGTGCCATCCACCAACAAGAAGTGTGCTGTCAGTACTGTCAGCTGACTTGCTAAGGAAAATACTCAATGATCTTGGTGCAGATTAGCTTTCAGCAACTCCTGATGTATCCTTCTGGTTTGATAGGCAAGATTCCTGATGAGACATTGAATATTGTTTTTAACAGTAGTTGGGCCTCACAGTAGCATTATTATGGTATTTCCCCGACTTGCCTATGAGAACAGCATTTGGGACTTGCTGAGATACATCTTTTCTGTTGGTTCTTATTATCTGGTACCCCAGTTGCCCTAGATATCAGTTTGATTCACTGTTACTTGTTTTTAACAATTCCACATTGGCTGTAATTTATAATTTCTGTATTTATGAAATTAATATATAGGATATTAACCTGAAGAAACAAAGCATGAACATGCTTTTTTATTTATATTTAACTTCTATTTATTGTAATAAAACCATTTTCTTCTTACAGCTCAATTAAAGATAGACATATCTCCAGCTCCAGAGAATCCCCATTATTGTCTAACTCCAGAGTTGCTGCAAGTCAAACTTTACCCAGACAGCAGAGTTAGACCTACAAGAGAAATCCTGGAGTTTCCTGCCAGGGATGTCTATGTTCCAAATACCACATACAGGTTAGAGTTTTGAAATACATTTCGCATTTCAAGACCCGAGACTGGCAAATTTAGAAATTCCTACCTTATCATCTGGTTCGTTGCAAAACTTGCTGTATCAGTAGATCTGCTGTGCCAGAGGCACGAAAAGGGTCCAGACTGACACAGCAGAAAATACACAGATGTGAAGGGACAAACATATTTGCATAAAACTTGGATGTGAACAGGAACATCAGAGAAGTTTCTCCATTTCCCAAAATTCACAGTGAAATTTAGTTGAATTCTTTTCAGTTTTATGTAGGTTTTTTTCTTTGTCTGTGTGCTAAAGTTCTCTTACTGTTTCTATTACTTTCTGACACTTTCAGTGACTTACTTTTTTTCTTTAAAGTGGGGGATAAAAGTGAAGAAAATGTGTAAACTCTTAATTCATATTTCCATTTTGATTTAAAAGCAATTTCTTTGTTTATAATGCTTGAAAAAAATCTTCTGAAGATCTGGAAGATAAGAAATTTTTCTAAAGTATCTTGGAAAACAATAACCTTTCTATAAATAAGCCCAGGCAGGCAGCAGATTTATTTTCATTATGTACTACTATCCACTTAAAGCTTTTTCACAGTATCTTTGAAGACATTACACCTCTGAGTGGAATTGTCTTCTTCACTTGAGTAATTTCACCAACTTACTCACCAAATCAGTTACTTAGAGGTGTTGGACAGGTAATTAAACATTACAATACACCAATACAAATAAGCAGCACTGTGTGATCTTCTTTGTAATTTTTCAAAAGATTTATTTATTTATTTATTTATTTATTTTTAGAGGTTGGACAGGTAATTAAACATTACAATACACCAATACAAATAAGCAGCACTGTGTGATCTCTTCTTTGTAATAAATCCCTGAGGAGTAAAAGTATTTTTGCAGTTTCTCTGTAATTAGCACATTCTGTTCACAGTTGCTTCACTCTGACAAATTACAATTTAAAACCATTTTCTGTATGGTTGCAAATGTTGAGATAAAAAATCCGTACTGTACAAGGGTTAGGTAACATATACAAGTCAATATGACTCAATGTAGCTGCAGAATTGGGGTACTTGTCAGTCAACACTTCCACAGCTGGCCATCCACAAGCATGTCAGTAGTCCTTCTGCCTTATAGTATTCTGCAGCCGAAGTTAAACAAATGTGAATGTGTTCTCAGGAGCAGGACCAACACTGTCACGCAGGTTGTGCCTACAGGGTTTGTTGGTTGGTACCATTGACTCCATTGGAGTTGCCCCCCACAGGCAACTGTTCTCTATTTGAAAGGTGTTTTGTTATGTGCTCACTTGGTCTTTCATTTAATTTCTTAGGTGTACTAAAAGGTCGCAAAGGGAAGGTGCTGAATCCATTTCAAATGAGAAGAAAAGATCTCTTATTTATTTCAGTAAGCTTTGAAGCTTAGCTCTTAACTTTCAGTGAGAAAGTGTAGTTCTTAAGTTACTCTTCAAAGTGTGGTATCTAAAAGATTATCTGTACTGTGGCTTACTTGATGTGTGTGTACACATCTAGAGCTGCATGAGTACAGTGCGTCAGCGAAGATTGGCCTGAGCTGCACTGCTGAAAATTTGTCTGGAAATACACAGAACCCTAAAATGGGGAATTATCCATCTTTCATTTGCTCATAGAAACATTCCACAACAATAACATGAACAAAACATCAAATTAGTTACTTTATGAAACAAAATTTCTTTTTTCCCTATAGATTAATACCTAAATATCTTCCGTAGCATTTTGCCAGTCCTTTGTTTACTGAAACACTTTTTGCGTTCCCTACTACACAACCCAGAAACAAATGCAACAGCCTGAAAACCCATTCCCCCAAGCAATACTATCTAACACATGAATAGGCCGCTGATTCCTAGGCATTAGAGTTTCATCCTGGGGAGGTAAAAGCTCCACATAAGTTACAGCACATTGACACTGGGGCTAGGGTGAATGAGAATACTCACCAAACATACTGTAAGACCATCGCAAATGCCTCAGAGTTTATATATTGGAGAATACACCATACAGTGTATGGATTTAGACATGCATCTGTTATTAAACATAACATGAACTTTGATGTAGTAATGTTCAGTGTATATGTTCTGAATTAAAATGCATCAGGTTGAGCATTCAGTCAAAACTTTTTAAATCTGTTGGGTGTATCATTATTTTGGTTGACTTGAGCAAGTAGTATCTTCCTTTCTTAGGCTTCCAGTATAAGCCTTTTCTTCTGTCTAGTCTTCCTCTTGACCTTGGTGTGACGTATTTCCCGTTAAGATTGGTTTCCTCACATTCACTGTGCCACCAGCCTCCTAGGGAAAAATATTGTAATGTCAGTTACTGTCAGTTGTACCCAAACATACTGTGCTCGGTTTCTGAAGAGACAGCTCCTGTTTGCAACATAAATCTTTAGACCAGTTCCAGCAAAAGTGACAATTACCTAGTATACCCAAATGAAATGGTGCTTGTACATATACCCACTTACACTTGCAAGTTGAGGGCCAATACAAAGAAGTTGTGCTCCCCATTATTGTCTGCTTCACATAAAAGAAGTGGTGCGTAGAAAACTGCACACACAAATGCTGCCACTGAATTGGGACACTTACAAAGTTAGCACCACACTTTCATGTTTCCCATGACCCTCTACAACTGACTTTCTGATTTGCTGATGTTTTTCTCAGGTACAAATAGTTAAATCTCTGCATCTACAGGAGGCTGAAGAGCCTTTAGTAAACAAATTCTCTTTTTTATTGGCTGGTGTCCTTAACCATGAGCTTAAATTGTAAGCCCAGTTCTGCTGTCAAAGGACTGGCAATGACTCTGTGCTAAAAATGAAAGTTTAGCACTTCAGAAGTCATTGGCCATCTGCTTTATGGTCACTAGAGCTGAGTAACACTCTCAGCATTGTTTCAGACATTAACAATTTTCAAGCCTAGAATGATGTACAAAATGTTTGTTGCATGAAGCAGGTGTCTGGAGGGCAATTCTGTATCCTATGGTTTAATCATTAATTGCTTTTTCAATTGTTTGCTTTTTGCTATAAACTGGCAAAACATAAAAGCTTCATAAAATCAAAGAATTAGGAATCCTTTAACCAAATTATCTTCAAGGAGAAATATGTCTTCAGCCTTGCATCTCTCACCCTTTAGAGAGTGATTATAGCATGTATACTTGACAAACAGCTAAAATCTCCCTTTGAATGGAAACTCACCGTCATTCTTAACTTGTGGTTTGTAGTCAAAATGGAGCTAAGAGTCAGTTTGTCTTCTCTTTTTTCGCAAGGAAGGATTAAACAATCCGACCTAGGGCTGCCACACCAGAGCAGGCATCAGAGAAAGAACTGCCCTTTACTTCATAGCTCAGAATCTCATCCTGGGGTTTTATTTCAACCTGTGCTGCTAGTTCTGTTTCTGATGTCGGTCGTTTGCACAGCCTCACTATGCTTTAGTTTTACCTGTCTATAAAATAAAAAGGTGATGCCTCATTGTATGGCCCTGCTATCTGCCAACAAAAAACATCTTCTGCCCTTTCCTGCAAGCAGAAAGATGCTGCTACCCTCTCTTTTCTGTAGCTAAAGCCAGGCTAATATCAGTAACTACCCACTAAAGCATACTACCATCCTTCATGTAACAAAGAAACTGCCATGGTAATAATCCCAGCGTACTGATACCTAGGTAGTTTTCTGGACAGTTGAAGTCATTTATTATGTCCACGTCACGGTCTGCAGTTGAGAACCGCAGTTCTGTCTGCTCCGGCAGTGCATTGGGGATGCTTCCAGAGATTCGTGAAAGCTGGAGAGTGTAGTCTGTTTCAGGGCCTCCCAAGCTGAACGCATACTCGATGTAACGTTTATTATCTTTCCAGTCCTGCAGCTCAATCCGTAAGATGTAGTCCCCTTGTTTAGTAATGGAGTAGGTCTTATTCAGGCCTAGCCAGAATTCCTCTGCAAAATTGTAAATAGATGCTGTTGATATGGAACTAGGCATGAAAACACCTACCGTGTTTTTCAGATCTCTGACCCATACCTCAGATAGCTCATTCACCTTTAAAATATCAGTATTTGAAAATATGTGTTCAAATAAGCTGAGCAATGTCAGAATCAAGAGATGTCAGAGGTGAGGATTAGGGGACAGAAGTCACCGGGCAGAGAGTTAGTGGGGAGGGAGTTATGTGATAAACTTTCCCTAAAACCCTGTATTGCTCACACTGCTATTGAATTTGTTTTTACAGATAACCTGCGAGTTGTATGTGTGAAAATATAGTATTTAAAAGGATTTATTCATTGCTTTAATTAAATCAATAATATGAGTCTTGGGGACTGTTGATCTTTTCAGAGGTCTCCTGCTACATTCTTTTCGTTTACCTCTTCTTAATTGCACACCAATGATCAATAAAAGCAAGAGATATAAATGAACTGGAGCTTCTCTCTTAACTTTCCCACCTCTTGTGAAACTCTGAGAGGGAGCTCAAGACATTTAAAACATGCATAATTGGAACTGTGTGACAAATGAAGCAAGTGACATACATAAAACCTAATTGCAATTGTTGTATTTTTTAAGGAAGGAGCTGCAGAACTAAACTGAAGTTTTGATACCCTTGTGTACGAAGTGAATTTAACTTGAGCATTTTTCTTTTGCTAGAATTCTTGATAATTAGTTTAATTAGTTTCATAAATTATATTCATTAAGTAGCTTATTATCAGTGCCGCTGGTATCAGTACACAATAGGTAACTGCCACGCGTAGAAATAGTGTAGCTGAATGTGAGTGCCATACATGGAGGTGGCATTTTAAGCAATAGAAGACAAGATGGTTGAGTAAAATACTCCCAAAATTTACAGGTAAGGAGCAGTAGCCTGTGATATTTTATCACCTTAGAATATGCAGCACAGAACTGAGTAGGACATAGCTGAGAGTGATGCGATCCTCTGCAAAATCTTTCTGACACTGAAAAGATGTGGCTTCATGTTGGTTTAGTATATGGGAATTGGAGACTAATCGAGGAGCAACTGTAGTATTCAATATGATCAAACTATACAGGTAAAAGTCTACCTCAGTTGTGAGCTACTGTCCCAAAATGTGGGAATGGTTGAGATATAGCAGCTCTTCATTGTAGAAGAGGTGGAAGTAAGTCAATATTGCTGCCCACATTGGTGAGGTTTTGATCTGTGCTGTGCCTAGAAAGTCAAAATATTTTCTAAACAAAAGTAGAGTCATCTCATTGTATGAGAAAAATGGGGAAAATCTTCTGGATGGGAGGCTTGTGGGGCACACTTGGTGCTACAAATTCTTTGGAGTTGATGATTAACAGGGGAACGTGGGTGTTTCCTCACCCTATCGCCATGGAGGATTGGAGACTAATCGAGGAGCAACTGTAGTATTCAATATGATCAAACTATACAGGTAAAAGTCTACCTCAGTTGTGAGCTACTGTCCCAAAATGTGGGAATGGTTGAGATATAGCAGCTCTTCATTGTAGAAGAGGTGGAAGTAAGTCAATATTGCTGCCCACATTGGTGAGGTTTTGATCTGTGCTGTGCCTAGAAAGTCAAAATATTTTCTAAACAAAAGTAGAGTCATCTCATTGTATGAGAAAAATGGGGAAAATCTTCTGGATGGGGAGGCTGTTGGGCAGCACTTGGTGCTACAAATTCTTTGGAGTTGATGATTAACAGGGGAACATGGGTGTTTCCTCACCCTATCCAGCCATGGAGGGGATTGGCCACTGCACGGGGAAGCCGGAGGTGTTTGTGCAGGGGAGCACATGCAGCCTCGGGCTGTCTTGAGGTTGGAAAAGTTGGTGTGGCAGTTTTAAGGGAAACATCATTGCAGAAAGTTTGAGAGCAGGTAGTGAGAGCAACCTGGTGAGGTTTTGCATTTATGTATATACTTTAAAGGCTTTTGGGGGGTGCTTTTATGAGTAGTAAAATCTCAATAATTAAAATAGCATTTGAAGCGTTCTGGCCTTGATTCAGCAAAAGTTTCTAAACACACATTTGAAGGTGTGTCTTTGAGAACTTTACTGAGTTACATTTTCTGGTAAGCACTTTCTGGTGTTCCACTAATTAGGTAAGCTGTTCAGATTTGATTGCAGGTTTTGTCTGCTCTCATGTGAACACCTTTAATTAAGAAGATTCAGCTTCTCAAATCAACTGATACAAAGAAAAGACACAAAAAAAGCATTTTTACCATTGAGTTCACCAAAACCGTTTGCATAGGCATCCCAGGTTTGGTTGAAATCTAGTGATCCATCCACTCTGTTCTGGATTACAGTCCAGGAGCTGCCTGTGAATGTGAAAAGGAAATAAGTCACAAGCCTGGCTTAAGTGTTTAAAACACTAGAGAGAAGATAGAAAGTAAGTGAGACCGTCAGCCACTGACCTACAGACTGCACTGCTGTGGCTGCCCTTATGCGAGCTTGCTCTCCACTGCAGTGAAGAAGAAAATAGGTTTGCACTGAAGGTGGCTCCGTATGAATCCCACTTACTCTTCATTTTGCAACAGACCTGAGTGCACGTGTACTGAGCTATAAAGCCTCTTGGCTGTACAGAGAGCAGATGCTCAATTCATCTTGGCCTTGGCCTTATTAATTGTCCATGAGTGTGCTCTTGGGTGCTCCAATTTTGAGGTAGAATGAGTTAGCCTAAATCTTCATGAAAGAAATTTAAGTGAGCACAGCTGAACGGAACACGGGGCTGTTTGAGTGTCCTCTGCCACACTTGCGGTGACTCAGCTCACTGGACTTATTTTGTTAAGCTGCCTTAACTGGGTTTCTTTTGTTTATGAGGGCTGAGAAACACAAACATAGAGAAAATGATAAAAAAGAGATAAGAAATGTTCCAGACATTTGATCAGCTTGTCAGACTCCCTCTACTGATAGTGCTTGACTGCTGGGAATGCAACTTCACAGAAGGTATGAAGTGTTGGAGGCTGTGTCCATGCTAGGGCTGCAGTGGGGTCTTTGTCCTGACCAGGTCATGACACCCTCATTTAACTAGTTTCAACAAGTGTAAGCAAAGGAGCTTTTTGCACAGGGCAACCCCATGCCGCTCTGTTTACACATCCAAACAAATCACACAGCCCTGCCACGCTTGCATCAGCGTGTTCCCAGGCTCTCCGGGTAGCTGTGGCAAAGGGACCATGCAGGGAAGCTGGGCAGGACATGCACAGAACAGCACTGCAGGATGATGCATTGCAGGGTGAAAAAAACAGGGAACAGTGAACTGGCCAAACAATATGTGATCTCTGGGTAGTGGCAAAAGGAACAGACAAATGGGTTTCTTACAAAGATAGAGCTTGGGTAGATGCTGTGCATTCTGGTCCGTGACATTTCTGGACCTATATGATACATAGCTACTGACTCACCCAAACATGATATGGGGAATCCTGTCTCCAGGACTCACCCCTTCGGGTTAGTTTGGTATATCTAAGTCTCAAGCAATAACCCTTGTTAATGAAACAAAATTTTACTAAGGTATTTACTATTTGCTTTCATTTGGAAAAGTTATAGTGGCATATATAATTGCCATTTTCATTCTCTATAGCTAAAGGGGCTTGGTTTTTTAATATACTTAATTTATGTCACATGATTGAAAGTCCTTTCCTTGGTATAAACAAGAGGTGAGTAAAGAATGAAAGCAGTGTTAAGGAGACTTTAGGATATAGGAAACCTGAGTTCAGAGCACAGACAGAACAGTAAGAGAAGTCAAGAGGATACATAAACCATGGTAAGTTTTTGTGTACTTTGGGATGAGACACAGTTTTTTGGCTTATAGGAAACTACTTATGTGAAAATTAGACTGTTGCTAGCACAGCTGTCTTACCAAATTTCATTTCACAGTAGACATCGAAAGCTTCTGAGCCATTGGGCTTAATAGTGTAAACACCACTGGACCGAATGCCGCTGTTAGAAAGAGCAGTGCAGTCAGGAGCGGCACCTAGGAAAGCAAACAGCAGACAATTACAAATCCTGTTTTGGATGTAGTAAGTTTTAATCCAGCTTTGTAACTTGAATTTCTATATGGGATAGAGCCAAAACAAAAACTAGAACAATCTTTTTGGTAATTTTATTTTACAATAAATGTCATGAAATGGACAAACTGCTTTGGGCTTGGTAGTACAGCTGCCAAGTTGTATGTAGGTTGGACCACCTGTATTTTTTAAGTTAGGCAAGGTTTCAATTTAGATAATTTTGGAAAGTTTGTAAGGCCTAAGACTAGAGTCTGGCAAATGGACTTTCCTACCCCTTGTAAAGTTCCCAATAAAAACTGTTCCCATAGCCGCAGCTCGAAAATGCCTCTCAGCTTTAAAGAAAGCTCTTCCAAATCTTAGAATTAGCCAGTGTGACGTAAATTAGTTCTCTGTTGATACTCTCCAAGACAGGTATCAGCAACATCAGAAGTGTCAGTAAAAGGACGGTCACAGCATGTGTTTACATGGGGTGAATGGAGGCTGAAGGTTGAGGACAGGATTACTGCGTTATTGGACGTTGTTTCTGTATGTCACCCTAGAAATAAGTGCATGTATAGTGGGGCTAAATAGATGATGACATTTTCCAAAGCAAGAAATCCAGCTCCTTCCCACAGCACTGTATATAACATAAGAGTCTTTTGCTTTTAGTCTTTGACTATTAAAAACCAATGCAAAACTTTCACAGAGAATACTGCAAATGCAAGGTATTGTGTAGTCATGTCTAAGAGATAAAGTCTCACCATCAGATTTGTATATTACAGCTGTGGCGTTGTGCACAGGAAAGGGGATGGCCTCTGGTTCTGTTTGCTCCTCCGTGAAGGAGTTCTCTGCGAGTTCCTGGAGCTCTATGTGGTTTAGCTAAAAGAACCGTAATTACAGACTGTTAATTTCCCAAGGCTCTGAAATGATGAGATTCATGTATCAAGCTGAACAATGTCATGCAGAGAATAATTTTTCTTGTGAATGTAATCCTTTAGAATACCCAGTTTACAACATAAAAATAACTTCAGAACTGCACTGGTGGATTTCAGTTGCATGAATGTCAGCTGTGCCATTGCTCAGACAAGGTAGGATTCATGAGGCAAGTAAATGACCCATTCTCACAAGATGCACCTTAATGGGCAAACAGATTTAACTTATTTCCTCAGGTGACATCACTTAGACAAATAATATCAACATCTAAAGAGCACAGAACCCACAGTTCCTTAGGCTGAAATGTGTTTTCCTTTTATAGCCTCCTCTTAGGAATAAATTAAATCTGAGCATGTCAGTTATACCCGGCGTTACGGTGACACATGTTGAACTGCAGAACATGGCTCCCTATTGGACTGAATATTGGAAAAGAAGAAAGAGATAGAAAGTAATGATACTTAGAAGACCAATGGAAGAACAATAATATGATAGATAATAAGAGAAAAAAAAGGAACTTAGCAGTCAGAAAATACAGCAGCCTGGTATTGATAGACAATAGTTCAAAGCTGTGTTCTTGGTCATTGTGTGCCCTGGCCATAGCCCCCTGCCTGGCAGCACAGCAGTCTCTCACCCATAAAGGTACCTGTTTGCAGTCAAAATTGTTTATACCCTCCTCTGCACCCCCAAACTGTGAACAAGAGGGATGGCTGACCCAAATGAACGGTTGGGCCATTGACTCCTTCAGTGTTATGAGGGATGACAAATTCTGAAAAGAGAAATAGAGATGGTTCCTGTACCTTGTCCTCCAGCTCCATTATTTGATTGTGCTGTCTGTCAAGTTGCACATGCTGGTCCTCTACAATTTTGAGAAGTTGCTTGATGTGGTTGTCCTGCTGTTCCACAAAAGCCTGAGGACAAGAAGGGAGGGAGGAAGGTCGTGGTTAGAAGCAGCAGACCTTCACAGTGTCACTGCCTCCATAACTCTTGTCTCGGGGCCAGTTTTGAGAGGCATGAACTTTTTAACATTGCCTTTCCTTTTCCAAAGGGTTGCCTGCATTGCCTCTGAAAGGTTGAATTTCTTTCTGGAAAGAAAGAAAGTGAACACCCATTTTTTCTGAAATGAACACCCATTTCTGAAGTGAACACCCGTTTTTTTTTTGAGACAAACTACTGGCAGCTTTGTAGACCTTTTTTGTTGTTGTTATTTTCCTTCCATTTTCACGTCCAGAACAATTATGCTCTGTGAAGTTGGCCCTTGATTCGAACTAGATATATGCCACTGATCAAAAAAGGGAACTGTTCCCAGCATTTAGGGTGTTAGCTTGGGATTTGGGAGGTCTGGATTCATCTTTCTGCTTTGACACGAATATCCAGTATTTTCTCACACAAGTTGCTTAGCCTTTTTATGCTTCTGCAAAATACAGTTAATACTTCCTTTTCCATAGGAAACCTTATAACCACCCAAATGCTTGCATGCATTGACATGAAGTCTATTAACACTTGCAAGGTTCTTTGGTCCTACAGATGTCCCTCTTTAAGTTTTAAACTTCCTGGTTTTATACTGAGCAGGCAGTTCCTAGTGCATTGATTTGTAATGAGCTGATGACATACAAACCTATGGGCTTGGTAATCACATCACTTTCCTGACTGCAAATTTTTTTATCATTATTATTACAGAATTTCTTAAAACTGATTTGCAAAAAAATACTGAGAAAGATACAGAGCCTTATAATTTCACGATTTTCTCACTGATTTCACTAGGGAATTTTACTGCAAAATAAACAATATGTCAGATTAAGACACTGATTCTTTTAAGATTATCATAGTGATTTATTTCTCAAAATACACAGTAGTACTACAGTGAAGATGAAGGGAAGACATGAGCTTCTGTTGCATAACTACCAATAATATTACAATTTACTTTGGCTTTGTGTGTCAGGGGCTTTCACAAGTCTACTTACTTTGAGTGAAGAAATTTCTTTTGTCTCTTGTATTGAAGGCTGGATAATGGCCAGTTTAGTGACTTTGTCTTCCAGTCCCCATACTTTCTCTTGCAGCTGGATTTTGTTTTGTATGAGGTCTTCAATCTTTGAATTCATCTCCTGTGAGAGATTCTTTATCTCTTCATTGTTGATTTGCAGTCTGGCCGTAGTTTGTCTGAGCTGTTCTTCTTCTTCTTTGATTTCACTAGTTTGCAGTGAGAGCTCATAAAAGGACCTATCAAAAATGTAAAGTTTTTGAAAGATGTCATTCATCTGCCCCTTCGTCTTATGAACAAAGTCTTTAAGACCGTGCCCAAGCTGGAGGAGTCCATTGGCTAAGATTCGTACATCATCTAACATGGCAAATCTTGACTTTGTCTCAGGAGATGCAGCAGAATCAAAGGAGGAATGATCCTTCTCAGCTCTAGCTGAAAGAGCAAGTGGAGCAATGAATAGAAAGACTAGAATGATTTTCATGTTTTCTGCTCCTGATACTCTTTGGTTGTTCAGGATGCAGAGACTTTTCCTACTGACAGTTTTTGCTGTGTGACTGTTCTGAGTTGAAGAATTTGATCTATTTATACTCGTCTTCATTATAGAAGAGGCCGACCAACGAGTTGATCATTAAACTGTGTGTATTTGAACGAATGTAACCCCTCTCGAATGTAGGTTGATATCTGGGAAGATAAAACTGAGAGATGGGCATGTTGCTGATTAAACTGGTTCTGAACTTTTCCACCTGCCAGACCTTCTGTTATAAAATGTTATTGATGACATAATGTTCTTCACACAACGCTTTTTAATAGATTAATTTTGGGTCATAATCTTGATAAGGGCCTAAATTGCTTCTTGTTTGTGTTGTATGATTCCTTTTATTGCCTCAGGAGTATAAAAGGGTTTACCATACTTAAGAGCACTGGATGCTGTATTTCAGGTTGTGCAGCTCCTTGATAAGCTATGGAAGGGCAAAATATTCCCAGATGATTCACACAACTTAATTCTCATCTTGTAGCATTTTCTGATGTAACTCATTGTGCTGCAGTGGATTTACTTGTCATCTAGTTCAGATTAAGTGAGAAAGAGGGAATTAGGTCCAGAGATTGCCTGGATGTTATTCTACTATGTTAAGGTTTGTGCAGTAATTTACACCATATAAAACTTATTTTTTAAGAGCTGCTTTCCAGAGGTGGGTGAGATAAATAATACCTCACTTACATTTCTCACCTTGCCATCCTTCTTACTGTTTAAGATTCACACTACATAAAGCAAGTCTACAAGTGCTCTGAAATAAATGTCCTGTTCTGCAGTGGGTCTCTGCATGGAAGCATGTATGTTTTTTGAGTAGTATTGCAGTATGAATGAAAGGTATTTTTCTTTCTGGAATTACTCATAGCAATCCAAGAAATCAAAATCAATCCATGCATAATGTAGTCTGACTTTGGAGAGTTTTCAGGTTTTTGCTAGATTTTTGTATGTTTAGTAATTCTTCCCCTGGACTTTTTGTTGTTGTGCTTCATGTACATATGCACGTATGGTATGAAGCATCAATAGAAAAATTATTTTTAAAATGAAGTTGTTATCTCATACGTTGAACTTCCTGTGTGATGAAGGGTTGATAATATGCAGGTAACCTCCCCACCCATAATTAAATAACGTGAAAGTATTTTAGATCTCAAATTAATTGGTGGAGAGTATTTTGTACCAGTATGATTTGGATCAGACTTACTGGAGTATCTGCACAAAGTATAGAAAAACAGCAGGAGCATGTGGATCATCAGGCCCAGCACTGGGAAGAATGGGGATTCATTCAAAGAGAATCTGCTGGCATAGAGTGGAAGCAAATGTAGGAATTATCTTTAAATACAAACAATAATCACTATTCTATACCAGGAAGCAGCACTGCATTCTCACAACCTAAAGGTGCAGTTCTGTCCCATAAAAAAGCAACCCAGTAACTTCTCATCTTGCAAGGTGTCCCACTGCAGCAGACAGTCTTGAAGGTCCTCATCCTTGTACACTGCTGAGGCCGAATACTGAGAATTGTCTCGTAGGGAACAAACCTGTGAAGGCAAAGGGATAAGTAAGAGTTTCCTTTTTCTGCTCTATTTCAGATATTTGTGAATTCACAGCATCATAAAGGCTGTGACCAATCAGGAATTGTCTCTCAAGCATAATTTTAAAACACTTGAGCAAAGCAGAAAAGTAATGATTTAAAAATCCCTGAACACTGAGAGTTTTGAGGATTCTGGCCTGACGTCTCAGCTCTGGCTGCACCGTGCAAAGAGTCAGGGAATGGCTGGGCAAGGACAGCTCTGTGCCCTGGCGTGTAGTGCTGCCAAGGATCAGAGCAGCCTTTGCTTCATTTGAATTGCAGTTTGTTGTTAACTGTCTCTTCAGATACTTTAACTGGACAGTCCTTTTGCCTTTCAGGACAGACAGAAGAGCTATGAAGAGGCCCGAGATACATGCAGGCTCATGCAGATACCACAATGCTCGCCTAGTTCTGTTCAGTTCTGTGCAGCTTGCATTAAATCAGGTCAGAAATGCACTTGTGTAAGATGCAGAAAGAATGGCTCTTACCAACTAAATGCCTGTCTGGTTGTCTGTTGACGACTCTTTTAAAGCCACAGTTAACTGAGCCAGGGCAGCTGAGACTGGGCTGTATCTGCTCACTGTTGGTACATGTAACGTGGTGGAGAAGAGTTATTTTATTTGCTTAATTACTCATTTGAGCCTGGAAGGCTATAGGCAAGTGAGGAATTTGGTTATGGGCTGTTTGTTATTGCTCCTGTACATCCATTCACTTGCCAATCATTTATTTTGCACTGAATATTTGGTGCATTGATGAAAACATGATGGCCCATTCTTTTCTAAAGTAACACAGGTCACTCGTTGGAGACTGACTGGTTGAACACATTCAGGATGTAAACAAGCAGCCAAGAGTGAGCAAAGTGCTAAGACTTCTTGCTGTGTCATAGAGCTCATGCCACTGTCAGATCTCCGCGTAAGCAGTGGGAGCAAAGTTGTTTTGTGCAGAGAAATGAGAGGGAGTTAGGACTGTGCATTTGTTTCTTCTCTGATGCTTAGAGATACAGCACTCTACAACCCAAGACCAACAGTGATTCCACTGGAGCATCTCACAGGTTGAAAGATGTGTTATTGTGTGTTGGGAGTTTAGAGTCAGGTTTATTATTAGGTTGGTGCTGCTTATTCAATGGATAAGTATTACGTTGGCTTTGGCCAGTGGGGAGTCTGCTGTATTCCTAAATCAGGTGCTTCTCGGCTTTATTGCACTTGGGCTGGGTAGGTGTATCACCAGGCAGAGCAAAGTAAAAATATTCTAGTGATGCAGCTGGGAAGCTCAGTCTACACAGAGACACAGAACTGAACAGGGACTTTTGCTAAAATGAAACATAATTTAATCTTTCTGCTTCTGCCTTTTTATTGGCGCTTTATTTTAACTCCACATGTAAAAGTCTAGTAAGTAGGGCTCAAATGGTAATCATTACATTCATTCTTAATTTTATTGTGATAATGAGTGTTTATCATGATTAATTCTCTGATCTGCATGGCATAGGGCTTTATTCCAGAGATCTAGCTTTGACAAAGTTGATTGCTTTCACAAGGGATGTCCATGAGGTTCTAGTATATGAGAAGCTGTTCGGTGGAAGGCTATCATGCCTTATTAAAATCTGCAGTTTTTTAAGATTAGTTTCTAAAGAAACTCATCAAATCAGTATTTACTCAACCCTACTAAAAATCTGTGAGAAAAAGTGTTAGAGCAATTAGGGTTATTCATGGGACAGTTGTCAGCCTGGAGGGTTTGGATTGAGTCATCATTCCTGCAGCGTTTTCTCATTTGGTAATATCAATGGAAATGTATGAAGAGCTGTTTAAATGAGTGGGGAAAAAAAAGCACATGCAGGATCTGGATGGCACTTAGGGCACTTATGTTGTACCTTTGTAGGAAGTTGTTAGGGTTCTTAACACTTTAACTCTGAAAGATTTGATAGTTTTTGCTTTGAATGGTAGACCAAGATACATCGTACCTGATAACCCTATTAAACACTTCCAATGTTTAAAAAAGCAAAATAAGCGTGTGCTTTTGAAGGATTTGTATTTTCTTTAGGGAAACTCATTGGATCATCACTTGTGTAGATGAAGTTTAGGTATGGTTTTTATCTGGGCCTGACACTGCTCTGTAATAGGGAAAAAAGTCCAGCCTCTGGCATCTGACACAGAGATTTTGGGCTGCAAAACTTGAAGAACTGGTTGCGAAATTGAAAAGAAAAAAAAAAAAGGTATAGACTTTCGGCAATCCACTTCAAAGTACTTGAGTGGCTTTGGTTTTACGGGGTTTCAAAGGAATAATTTTCTGTTGTTTTAGCTATTTCTTACAAGAAGTCTTTCTCAGTTTTGTTTTAAATAGTTTTGAATTCTTCCTAACCCTATCACCCCCAAAAATGTTTATTCTTGGCTTAGTCTTCAGAAGAACATAGGGAGTTTCTCAAGAAGTAGCAATAACCTGGAGATCAGACATTTTACCAGATTTCTGCAGCTTGAGAAGTTCCTGCATGTCGCCATGCGCTGCCTGTTCCTGTGCCGCAGTTGTCGCGCCTCAGCTGACGCATGGTAATTCAGCAAGATACAGGAGCTTGCTTGTGCCAGGGCGCTGCTCAGACGTGACACTACCCTTTAGAAAGGTTTGTTTTTCAAATGGAAAAGACAGTCAAAATGCTCTGAGGTCAAATATTAAAAAAGCACGAGTGGCTGCCAAGCACATTTCCATATTAACGCCGGTGCCAATAAAGTCAAGCAGTGATAAGCTCACTACAAAATACCACCCTTAGATATCACAACAGTCACAGAGTCCATAAGAAAAGCAGGACACTGGAAAGCAGAGGGTAGAAAACCTTCTGGTATGAATAAACCGTAAGATTCAGGGGCTGTAGAAACTCTAAGGGGAATCCTCCCTCTGAGAGCTGTTAGCCCAGTCAAGAAAAGATGTATATAACAAACATGATCCTGAAGATCTTTCATGCACCTGGGTGACCCTTATTAAATGGGCTTTAAATGATTTTTATAGTAGGAATAAAGCAAAGAAAAAGGTCTCTGGGTTTTACTGAAAAGGGAAATTTTCATAATAGTTAGACATTCCCTCTAAGAGTTAGGATCAGCTCTTAATGTTTTAATACCTTTATGAAGGATTTTGCAAAATGGCTGCAATCACATTATATAAATATTTAGAGGAGTGCCTGGTGCCATTATTTCCATGGCTTGGGAAGCCTTTGCACTTCAGCAGTTCATTTTATGGAGGTAAAAGTACTTCTGAGATCTGTTTGAGATAATAGTATAAGCTTTGCATACATTTTGCATAGCATTTATATAAAAGCTCCAGACACAAGTCCTTGAGTTTAAAGCTTCTGGCTGAAACTTTTATTGATAGAAATCTGCGAATAGTATCATCAAGAAGTAGCTGTTACCTGGAAGCTTAAGGACTAGCGGTCCTTTTGTTTAATCAGTGTATGCTTAGCATGGTTGTCGGTGTTGCAGTGTTATTTTCATGGTCAATCCCTTCTCCTCCCTTTATCCCTTCTATAGAGAATTGAACACTATGATATGAGACCTCCCTACAATGTCTGGCCCACCAGAAAGTTGCTCTCTCCTCTTGCTTCCCACCACTTGTGTATAATACAGGGCTGGGGCTGTCGTCTCTTGATTTCTGAAGACTACATTAAGTGCCATGCCACTTACTTTGCCTTTAAAAGCCCAGCAACTTCGATGCCTATCATCTCACCCGTGCAGTGAGGCAGCTTCTACCATCACTTTGCACAGAAGTCTTACTTCACTTTTTTCAGAGGATAGTGGCTACACCCCTGGTGTCCTACGAAGTCTGGTGAGCCCAGGTATTTGTGCACGCAAATAATAAGACGAGAACTTGAGATGTAATGAATGAAAGGAAAGAGGGTAACAGAGGAGAAACTGAGAAGTTAGCCTGCCAGGATGGCTGTTAGACAGGGGCATTGGTTCCCTCAAGAGATTTATAATGTTCCTGTCAGTTTTTCAGCCGTGAGTCTCTTTCCATAGCTCCTGTAACTGTGTTTATGGCAGACAGGAAGATCTGTGGCTTTTACCTGTGTAGGGTGAGGTAAAATAGGATTTTTCATTTGCGGTCACATTGTGATGTTGTGAGCGGGGGAGTTTTTTTCCTGTCTCTATATGTAAATTCTCAACAAAAGGATGATGCCTGTAACAGGAAACCCTCTGGAGAGAAGCTGCCTGAACAGGAGCAAGCATCCAACTCTCCCGTCTTACAGTGGGATCTGTGCATCTGAACTCCCCTGAGCAACATGAGCTTCTTCCTAATGAAATGCAGGATAATTGCCCTCTGAGCCTTTCACATGACAAGGGCTTGAAAGGCAACGAAGAGGGGAGCAACCTGTACATTTCCTCCAGTGCTTGTTGTTATGAATGCAGCTAAAGCCCTGCCTGACATGTAATGTCAGGTGTAATGTCTGCTTGTAGGTCTCTAGCACCCTCTTTCTAGGGTGGCATCAAATTGGTGAAATGTCTCCTTTGCTCCCAGCAGGCCAAGCCCTAGCAGAAGAGGTGGTAGAACTGCAAGCTTGGTTTAGGCTCATCTCTGCTATTCAGCATAAATCAGTCCTAAGCATAAGAGTGCCTTTGATATAGGGATCCTGTAGCCTGGCTTCACAAATACATTAAGTCCTTCTCTTAAGCACTAATAATACTTAATAAAAGTTTTATGAGCAATGTACATTTTAGAGTAAATTTTCATATCCATTTTCATTTTTAAACAGAACATCAAGGAGCAAATGTATTCATGCCAGAACAAAGTAGTAGAGTCACAAAAATGGCACAGGCCCCCTCTGAAATAGTAAGAGAGCATTGATTAGGCAAAGTGACCAATGGGGATGGGATTCAAAAACTTAATTCACCATGAAGGACTTGAAAGGGAAGAAATTCCCCCGTGCCAGCTAAGCATATTCCTCGGCCTGGAGGGGTGGAAAAGAGCCTGGCTTCATAATGCTGCCCCATGTAGCCTTCTGGAGCTATACTGCTGGACTGCTCTATATAGGTGCTGACTTGGAGGAGGTACCTTTTTCTTCAGAGGCTCTTAGAGAATTCCTTAGGACTGGCATTAGCCCGTGTCTGTACAGATGGGAGTACCAATGGGTATTGGGGAGCAAATGGAGTTGCCGTCAGAACCAAGTCCTTGGGTGGGATTCATTCGCCGAAATGTTGACATCTAGTGCAATTTCAGACAGCCTAGGGCAGCCCACCTTTCCAGGTGCTCCTCCAGGAGAGTGACCCACTGCCAGCCCAGTGCAGGTGTTTAGGCTACCCGTGGCATCTAAAAAGTCACCAGGTGCCTTCACTGAGCAACCAAATCACTGCCCTCCTGACAATCAAAAAAGGGTCTTTTTGTTTTCAATCTATTTCCAGCGCTCTGCAGTGGCTGCTTTATTACGCTTAAAATGTTGTCCTGCTGTGCTCCTCACTGCAGTTTTCTGTGCCCATCTGTTGTCTCTTGTCTCTCTGGGACAAGGAACAGTTGGAAACTACTTACAAATTGTGTTTAGATTCCCTGAATAGCTCCCAGAGGGGGCCAGAGGGGAAGGGAACCTCTTTTACCTCCTGCCTTACAAGCCAGGGCTTGTTACAGAATTGGTTGCTTCAGTGTTTGGGCAAAATGCAACACACCAGTCTTTTTTCCCTAGCAGATGCAAGGCAGCGACATGAACCTCTCACCTAAGCATCAGACTGCCAAGTAGCCTGTGGTGAGCATCCCTCTCGGTCCCTCTTGTTGGAGCTGTAGGAACAAGGGTGTCCAAGGGGGAATGACGCTGGTCTGGTGCGCAGGGCTGGACGTGATGGACAGGGGATTTCCAGGCTGACTTTTTAAAGACGTATAATAATTAATACACTTTTACTTGTTTGGGGGCAAAAGAAGGTATATTTCCTTTGAATAATTGAGTATGTTGAGTGCAATGGTTCCGGGGCTTTTGTCTTTTTTGTCTTTATAGGAACATGCAAGGGACTTTCTGTGGTATAAACTACTTGCTCATAGGGCAGGCGGGGGCTTGTAGTGGACAGTTTTGCTGACGTTGTGTGAATTCAACTTGCACTTTGTTGGCAGGGACTCAGCAGGGCTAAGAGGATGGAAAATATTGCAGAATTTTGTATCTCGTCACTGTTGTGTTTAAAGTAATCATAGACTTGGAGAAATGGACCTGGAAGAGGCCTCCAAAATGTGCCCCCCCCCCAGTGAAGGTTGAGGTTGTCTATAAACCGATCTGGACAGGTGTCTGCCTCACCTGTCCTCAAAAGCTACTGGAAAATGGAGATTTCATACCCTCTCCAGGCAATTTGTGCTACTGCTTAACTAGCCTTACAGTCAGAACATTTTCCCTCGCATCTAACCTAAATCTTCTGTGCTGCAATTTCAGCCCATTACGTCCTGTCATATTCCCTGTGGATGTGATGATCACTTTATTACTTCAGTCTTTGCAGCAGTTCTTCAGATACCTGGGAGTGTTGTCATTACCTGTGGCCCCAGCCATTCCCTCTAAACTAAACACTCCTGGTTCAGTCTGGCCATCCCTGCTGTTTTCCAGAGCTCCTAACTATTTTTGCTTCTCAGCTGTGAGTTTTAGTTGATCCCCATCCTTCCCAAAGCATGGTAGTTAGGTGTGGAATTGGAGACACCATTCCATCTGAGTCATTGCGAAGATTGTGTATCTGCTGAAGCTGCAGATATCCATTTAGTTTAATCCGTTTTCAGAGGAGAGGTGTAGCCTGAAGTCATCATGATGTAAGGATTTAAAGAAATTATTTAAAAAAAAGAAAGAAAAAAAAGGAAGGACAAGTCACAACAAGGAAGGTATTTAACAGGAACCAGCGCCTCTGTGTTGAACAAATAAAACACTTCTCAGTGCTTCTCTATTCATATGTTTTCTTTCCACTTGAGCTTCTTAGATTATAGAATCACTGGTAAATTTTTAGATGTATTTTTCAAGCACCCTTATAAACAGGAACTATTTCAAAGTATGATGGCAATTTAAAAAATTGTGACTTTTGATGTCTAAAATAAGGAGTCATTATCAAATCGCTTGTATGGGTGTGCACTTATGTTGAAGAGAAGACCATCTGGCTAATGGAAAATGTCAAACCCTTCACTTTGACTCTCTGAGTGTTTCCATAGAGGTTTAAATAATAGCATTAATAAAGGTGTGAACCTTCTCATTCTCACACGGAGATGCTCACTTGTTGCCTTTGTCTCTTGCAGGAATCTTCTTTATGTCTATCCTCAGAGCCTTAACTTTGCCAACCGCCAAGGATCTGCCAGGAATATCACTGTAAAAGTCCAGTTCATGTATGGAGAGGACCCAAGCAATGCTATGCCGGTGAGGGAAGTACTTTTTGCTCTGGGTGAATGCTGCATGCCGATAAGGCAGAGCACACGTTGCAGTCGTAAAATTCCTGACTTAAAGAAAACCTCGCTGAAATACATTTCAAAATAACAAGTTCAGGGGAATATAAAATTACAGTTTTCAGAACAAAGAGTACATTTGTATAGAGTTTGCAAAGTAACAATGTAGTAGCTAGTATTTTAACCTGAGATGTTTGCAGTGGACACCCGTGTGTTTGGAATAGCATCTTTGCTTCCATGCCAAATAGTTAAACTTGTGTTCAGGGCCAGAAGTGATCAGCACTTGGTGAAGATCTGCGTAGGGGTGGTTACATTCATCAGTTCTTCAGCCTTATCTGTGTGCATGTGTAACTCGGATTGTTAAAACTGTGAACTCTTCAGCGACTAAGTACAACATTGCATATAAGTGAAGGGGCATGTAACAAGCAGATGTAACTGTACACAGCTGCACAGACTCGTGAATGGAGCAGTAAATGTCTCTGTGGGCTTATGGAACAAATTCTTGGCACAGTTTTATAGCGGGATTTCTTTGTTTTTTTTCTTTTTTGCAGGTCATCTTTGGCAAATCTAGCTGTCCTGAATTTTCCAAAGAAGCATACACAGCTGTAGTATATCACAACAGGTAAAACACATGACAGCTTGTGAAAGGACATGGCCCCATAGTATGATTCCACCCAAAGGAGGTCTTACCAGTGTGAAAGTGGAGTAACTCACCAGTGACTCTGTCTCAGTGTTAATTATTTAACAATGACTATCTGCATAGCACTCACAACAACTGCAGTGTCAGTTGATACTGTCGTTAGAGTTTTGCGATGACTAGGAGCCAGAGTCTTTGTTTACTCTGGTACAAATCAAGAGCATTGTGTCAGAGGCTGTGATCCTGAGCATGTAGCCTAGCTCAGCAGATGCTGTAAGTACAAGCTTCAAGTTAGTAGGCATGAAGATTTACGTTATAAACTCATGTTAGCATGCGCTTTGTGATTTTCCTGGAGCCTTTTAGACTTTAGTTACAAATTGGAAGTACTTGGTCTTGAAAAATAATTTCATTGCAGCTGGGGTAAGGAGTGCAGAATCTGGCCTTAACATGTTGATTGTCTTTGTAGCTGTACTGGGGAGAGATGTACCGGGGAGAGAATCCTGTTCTGTAGGTTGGGGGTTGTGGCAGTCTCCGCCGTGAAACAAGAGTTTATTGCTCATGGGGAGCAGCGCAGTTCAGAGTGCCTGTGTGAGGAGGGGGCTGCCACTTTCATTTTTTGTGGACTGTAAATGCATACATGAAATTTTTCCAGTCCTTGGTGATCAGAAAGTGAAGCTTTAATCCCTTGGAATAGTCCATATACTTCCTTCCCTCCAGATACTTTAACTCAAAGGGTTCGGTCTTGAACATAAGATAGTAAACCACACTGTTTGTATTGATGACTCAGTTGAGGGTCTGGTCTCTGCACAGATCGCCTGATTTTCATGAGGAAATCAAGATTAAGCTTCCAGCCACTTTAACTGATCACCACCACCTGCTTTTTACTTTCTACCATGTCAGTTGCCAACAAAAGCAAAACACTCCCCTGGAGACTCCAGTCGGATACACCGTGAGTGTCTTTCAGTCTTTATGTTTTTCAGCACAGGATATATTCATAATGCATTTGTTTGCAATTTGATTAACATCACTGTCAACTCATACGCCATTGTAGAATTGGAGAATTTGACAGTCAAGCCTGCAAAGTTCAAGAAAGCTTTAAGAAGTGTGTGTTTTTGTTTTTTCTTTTGTTAATTCCTTCTCCTCAAAGTGGATACCAATGCTTCAAAATGGACGGTTAAAGACTGGTCAGTTCTGCCTACCTGTTTCATTGGAAAAACCACCACAGGCTTATTCAGTGCTTTCTCCAGAGGTGAGTTGTTCTTCATGCTGAAAATCAGCAGGAGAATACTTCTGTTAAAAAGTGAAAGAATGTATGTGTACATATATACGTGTGTGTGCGCATGTGTATTTTTAACTCATAGGTTATTTATTTCTTAAATACCATTTAGACAGGTTCGTGTGTTTGTGTGTGGGCACGTGTGTGTGATCTGACAATAAAATGAAAAGAAATGGCAATTGTAATTAGAAGCGCCTTAGCTCTGCTTTCTTGACACATCCTCACTCATCTTTCTGTTAACCTGCAGGTTCCACTCCCTGGAATGAAGTGGGTGGATAACCACAAAGGGGTTTTCAACGTAGAAGTTGTTGCTGTCTCATCCCTCCACACTCAGGTGAATGTTAAGAGCAGTCATTGTAATAAAAGGAGTTTGATAGTCTTTTGACAGTTGACACACTGTCAAAGTTCATACTGTGAAGAGTATAATAATTACTTGTAGTGAAATTGCAACCTCATTTTCAGTTCTGAGCCAGCAGACCTGTTATTCTACATTCTGCTATGAGTATATTTGAGAAGTTCTGCTTAAAAATGTGAGCAGTTTGGCCTTTATTCACAGGAGGTGAATGGCCAACAGTGTTTTCAGACCTCAGACTGTTGTGTTTAATACAACAGGTCTAACATATAGTCCAGGCATATGATGTTTTCTTGTTTTTCCTTTTCCCCTCTGCCTCTTTTGTTTCTCCATGTATTTTTCATCTGGCTTTCTTTTATCTGAAAAGAAAGATGACAATCATTTTGACTAATCATTTCAACTTTAGTTCTGTTAATTCCCAGTATGTCATTTGATGTTTTTTGTGTACTTTATTTGTGTTGTAAATAATAACATGATTTCAGTGCATTTTTGTTTGTTTTTCTAAGAATACACAGTCTGCGAGTCTTCTAGTTTTGCCCTGACAACTTCTGAACATTGGCTGATGTCAGTTGAATTAGACATACGGGCAGAGCTGTCAAAGATGTTGAGTTTCTGTTAATTTTGTGAGATTAAATGGTCAGATAGAAGAATGAGGGAGAAAATCCATCCATGAGGTACAAATCCATAGAAAGTGGAGTTACTTTTGGAGCTTCTTGCTGATTATTGTTTTTTTTGCTTGTGTGTAGGACCCTTACCTTGACAAGTTCTTTGCACTTGTCCATGCTCTGGATGAGCACATGTTCCCTGTGCGAATAGGAGACATGAGAATTATAGAAAACAACTTGGAAAATGAACTGAAGAGCAGCATTTCAGCTTTAAATTCCTCTCAACTGGAGCCGGTAGTGCGATTTCTTCATCTCCTGCTTGACAAACTGATTCTTCTGGTAGTAAGACCTCCTGTCATTGCAGGCCAAATAGGTATTCTATTTAAGTTTTATAGAGAATTACATAGCTGAAAGTTTGACACTTCCAATTTTATCATATTTATGTAGAAATAAAAAGGTCCATTTTTATGCTTCATTTTAGTGCCACTAATATACCATGTATCTTCAAATTAAAACATGCTGGCATCCAGATCAGTGGTGATATACACAGGAGCAATATTTAACACAAAGGTTTTCAAGAATGACTAGTAATTTGGTGTCCAAGTTGAGACACCAGAAAGGGGCCTGAGTTTCTTGAG
Source organism: Aptenodytes forsteri (assembly GCF_000699145.1). Lineage (NCBI taxonomy): Eukaryota > Metazoa > Chordata > Aves > Sphenisciformes > Spheniscidae > Aptenodytes > Aptenodytes forsteri. Next base: position 12,748,823 of record NW_008796165.1, on the reverse strand, counting down.
TTGGATGCTCAGCATTTTCTTAGCACTGGAGCCTGTTAAGGTGTCTCCATACTGACATTCAGAACTAAGAATTTCAACCTTACTAGTCACCTTGGAAAATCTTGAAGTAGGTAAGATAAGAACATACAGATGCTATGTATTATGGCTATTGTGGATCTGATACTGTCAGCATGAATAATCGTTCATTTTGCTCCCTGTTATGGGCTAAGGTCTGGCAGTACAAAAAATCTCAAGTGGAAGTCAGGATTAGCTCCTTAGTATTTAAAATAGCAGTTGGGATTTTTTGTAGGAAACTTGAATTTGGACATGATGGAATATAGGTATCTAAGACTGCTTTAAAAATAGCAGTCATTTATTTTAGAAAGGTTATCTTTCTGGGGAAGAATTTTGCTTGAATTTTTATTTTATATTTTAAAGCTCTTTCACTCTTTAAGTGTTCTGTATTAGTTTAGTTTGTCTGTATGGAGCATTGAGGACATTAGTGTCTAGTTTTTAAAAAACAAAGATTTACAGTCTCCAGCTGCTGTCTGCTTCATCCCTAAATTGTTTAGAATATCTGCCTCAGTCCATGTGTATATTTCTGTGCTCATTTTTAGAACAGATTTTTTTTCCAAAACAGAATGGAATTGTTCTTTTTGATACAGTTTATATTTTGGCTAAGGCTTAAATGGAGAAAATAATTAACTGAGAAAAGTATGATAAATATCCAAAGGATATTATCCATCAATTAAACAAGGACTTGATCTTGTTACCATTGCAGTTGATGACCAAAGTTGGTCTGACTCCAGAAATCAGGCCTAAATTCATTAAATGTGTTATTAATAAAAGTGGAAGCTTATCACTGCAACACCTGTCTTCCTGTCAAGCTGTTTATTAGACCTAGTTCAAATACCAGGTTCAGTTTTTCATGAGAAATGCTTGCTATACTCTTAACAAGCTTCACCATTTATCCTTTAGAAGGTGGATGAAATGCACATTTAGGATTTGCTCAGGGGCACTTCTGCAGTCTAAAACAAACTCCTCACTTACTACTTTCAGTTAACCTGGGCCAAGCATCTTTTGAAGCGATGGCATCAATCATAAACAGACTTCACAAGAACTTGGATGGAAACCAGGACCAGCATGGCAGAAACAGCCTTCTTGCTTCCTATATTTATTATGTTTTTCGCCTACCAAATACCTATCCCAACTCACCATCACCAGGTAGCTCTTTTTTAATTTTATTTCAAGTCACAGTTTGTTAAAAGCAAGCAAAAATTGCTTGCTGGCAGGTGCTCTTAAGCTCCAACTGCATGGCTGGTTCCCTGCCAAGCCCTATTATTAACTTTCTCTATGATCCAGTGTAGCCATTTACAAGATGTGTTTAATTACAGTTAGCCATGTCAGAGATTTAACTATTTGATGATCTTAATAACAGTGTCACCGCTGAAAAACCATGAGGCTAAATTATGGCAAAATACTGTTTTTTTTAGTTTTGTTTTCTGTAGCAAGTTAGACAAATATCTTGGCCTGTCATGTTTCCCAGTATCCTTCACTAGTACTTTTGTACTTTTATCCAGTTCCAGCAAAAGTTGAAACACTGGAAAAGGAGTGTGAAATACTTGAAAACACATGTCTGGGTACAGGAGGGAAACAAATTAATTCCACCCCTGCTGAGAAAAAGGGATGTACCTGCACGGGGGGGGCATCGGTGTGAATGAGAGCCACAGACAGCTAGGCTTTGGAAGGACTGTTGTGTGCAGCATTTGCTTTTTGTGTGGAGTGGAAAACCTCTGAGAAGGGTTGGGAAGGCTCTGTACTTAAAACTGTGCCCAGTTCTTCAGTGGTTTTCGAGTCTGAGGTCTGGAAAGTCTCTCTTTAGCTAAAGACATACCTCACATTGGCTGCCTAAATCCACAGGGAGCTTTCTGCTTCCCACAGATCAGTGGATAAAATAGCTTTTTAATCCCATCCCTTTCTCTCTGCTGCTTGCCTTGGAGAACCAGGCAGGGGAAGGCACAGGGAAGATTTCATTACAGGCCAGACCTACTGGTTATACAGAGGATTTGCTGCATCAGGCTGGTGTAAAGCAGCATGATATCAAGGTTCTGATTGATGGCCTGACAGGATGTTCTTTCATACACCACCGTAGGTCCCGGTGGCTTAGGGGGATCAGTGCATTATGCCACCATGGCTCGATCTGCTGTCCGACCGGCAAGCCTTAACTTGAACCGCTCACGGAGCCTCAGCAACAGCAACCCAGATATATCTGGGACCCCCACCTCGCCGGACGATGAAGTTCGCTCGATCATTGGCAGTAAGGTACGTATGCACTGCTGAGGGTCTTACAGGAACTTCAGCATCTTTTATTTAATCTTTAAAGAAATAACAGGGAAGTTCTTGTGATTTTTTTCCTGTGAAAAGATGTCCTTACTAATGGCCCCTTCTCAGACTTTTTCTGGCAGTTGCTGATAACACTACTGAAATTCCACTCCTTGAAAATAGTTGCTCATCTCTCTGACTTTTTGGAGACCATCCTGGCAGTGTTACTTCCAAAAGTGTGGTGGCTAGGGATAAGAGTCCTTCTGGACTTGTCTCCCCAAGACCAGTAGGACAAGAATGGTTTTACTACTTCACTTTTCACATGGCCAGCAGCTGTATTCTCTGATTGGCTCTGTTATGTCTCCCCAAACCTTGCATCCCCTACCTTGCCACCCTGTGATCACACTCTTACCTCCCAAACCAAAACTCTCTCTTCTCCTCTGCATTCAGCACTAATGGCTGCTCAGATGCTTTCTCTACTACTTATGTCCAGAGCAGGTATCTTGCACACAGCAGGAATATTCCTAGTCCCTGCATGGGCCAGAGAGGATTTTGGATGGTTAATGAGTGAGCCATAGTCCGGCCAGCTGAGCTGCAGTGTGAATTTATGGTGTGCTAACTCTGCACCCACACCGACCCCCCACGCCTAAAAGTGACTTTCCAGTGTGGGCACATTAGTGCAGAGCATCTGGCATGGTCTTACTTTGGCTCTTAAGGGCTCAGTATATGCATCTCTTGCAGAAGGGCCCGTCTCTCTCTGGTGACTTCCAAGTACATAGGACTGCTGCAGTCCCAATTTGAGCACTTCATTTTTGTGCCTAAAATAGGTGGGATGAGCCAGGGCAAATCTGCTGTGTTGGTAATTCCCTTCCCTGAGAGGGGTGCCTTAGCTTGTTTGGGGTTGTCTTTTTTAATCTTCAAACTGTGATAACTTACACCAAGATGAGATGCTTTCCCACCTGTGACCCTTCACTCTTCCAGCACAGATGAATTCCTGAGCCCTTTCAGAGAGCTGTTATGTTCGATCCTTTGGAAGATCAGTGAGCAAGTTTTTTAATAAAGCCATCAGCCTGACCAGACAGGCTTGACACTGGTTGGTCCTGGGTTTTACAAGAGCAAGAAAAACATAGTTTCAGAAAGAGGTTACCAATTTAAAATGAATAACATGATTTGCTGACCAACTAAGAGGCTGAAGAAATGTGGGCAGCCAAATCATTATTTCTTACATCAAATTTGGACTTAGAAGTCTTAAAATATTTTAAAGACCATTTCAGTATCTTGCTAATTAAACAACCCTGACCTTTTGTGAAATGCCATAGGCACTAATGTGCATATGGAATTTACACAGGCTATCAGAATTTTAACACGTGCTGGCTTAGTGAATAATGTCACAATACAAAATGAAGAGAGATTTTCTTCTAGAGCTGTACTCCAGGCTTTAAAGAAAAACCTATTCTGTGAATAATTGTTAAGGGAAAAGTTTCCTTTAGGGTAGTCTGAGCATCAGAAATTAAGGTCAGTCTGACTATACAGAATTTTGGTTGAATATAATTATTTCTGCTTGTTAATAACAACAGACAAAAATAAGACACTTCTTGAGATGCTGAAATGGGTAAAAGGGTGCAAAAATTCCTATTCTGTTTCTCCATGTAATGCCTTAAGCACATATACCCAAATAGGGAACCTGCACTTCAAATTAGAATCTGTTATGGAAGGCTTTCTGCTTTAAAAAAAACAAATTGTGTTTTGTTGTTTGATGGGAAGTCTTTGGAGTCCAGTCTTGTATTGTTTTTTATTGTAATGTAAGATATTTGATAGGTTTGGTAAATATGCTTTAAGTCTCCCCTGTATCAGCTTCTTACTCAATTCTGAAAATTCAAATAGTCATCTCCTTTACAGGATTTGTAAGATTTCTGTGTATTTGCATAAGAGAGGAGGTTTTAGGTCTGTCACTTATTTTGCCTTCATTTGTGAATTGAGGCCATGTAAATTTTATTCCCTACTAAAGCAAATTTATCAAGTGTCTAAAAAGACCTGTGATGAGATTTTACACTTTAAGTGTTCCTGAAATGTTGGAGATGTGCTGGGGAAAAAACAGAAAAGATTGTGGAGTTTCATTGCTCTGACAGTGGATTTTCACAAATGTGTGCTATGTTCCTGCACAGATCCAGCTGTAGACTGAACTCCAGAGACAGAACAGAATTTAATAGCAGTTTTGTGAACTTTTGAGTGACTCTGCCAAGCAATAAGAAGCTCTTGTACTCTTTTATTTTCCAAAAAGGGAAGAATCTTTCTCTTTTCAGATTTTTGCAAAATGACTTCTGCTTCTGCAAACACAGTATATGTTTAACTTTATCCTCAGAACCAGAGTGACATGATTAGAAAGCTTGTGAGCAGAAATGTGAGTGTGATAAAGGCATTTTCAAAATTAGACCTGATTTTACAAAACATGAGCTTAGTTCAGCATTCTGCAAAGTCCTTTCAACTTTAATTCACTGTGAGCAAAATAAAGCATGTTTATGGGTCTGAGCAGGGCAGAGAGCTTTATTTCTTCCAAGAAGTAATTGAGATTAAAACACTCTCCTTATGTGTGTTCAGTACTTTTTTATTGGACATCTTAAGCAAAATTACAGCATTGCTGTACTCTGCATAGAGGATAGCTCAGTGGATTATGGTTCAAATCCCAGGTTACAGCTCTCACACTGGGTTCAACCTTGAGGTGGATTTTTCTTTGCTGAGAGAAATAGATTGTTAGGCTTGGTGGACTTTGCAGCTGATGATAATCGCTGTGATGAAATGGGCTGCACCTTTGCTTCATGTATTGGGAAAAAGCCCTAAGCTGGCACAGAAACTAGGATGAAAGTTCTCGCTTAGGTGAGGGTTGAAACCGATGTGTGGAATTTATGAGGAACTGCTATTTGGTTGTGGCATTGCAAAACTGCCTCCACTAGAGCTGGTTCCTGGGGCCCAGGAAAGTCCACTGCATCCCACTGAATATTCCTGAGTTGGGAGCAGCCTGAGTGACAAACACAAGTTTAAATTTTTCCTTTTCTTCTTTCTGAGTGTCTTGAGAGGAGAAGGGAGCAGAGAGAGAGGAGGGATCCACAGTAATTTTGCCCATATGATCCATTGCAGGAGTAGAATTTGGAGTACAAACTAGATTGAGCTTTTAAAAAGCAGGATGATTTTTCAAGTATTTTGCTTGGCAAAGCAGGTTGGTTCCAGAAAAGGTATGTGCTCTTTCCTCTCTTTGCCACACTGCCCAGAGAAAATACCCAAATGTCCATGTGAAATCCTGCTCACAGGGTTACTCTACCAGTGGTGCTGTTTTTTTATTCCATGAGTAGGAAACCCTATGAGAGCTGACAGTCAGTCTTTTCAAAGTTTTTCAGCATTTCCGTAAGAGTTGCAGAGCTTATAAACTGTGGGCTAACAAGCAGTCTACCCTAAAAGTGCGGGAAACCTCAGAGAGCATCCTTTGTGGTTTTCACATCTGTGCATCAATTTTCCTCTGTCACACTGTAAATCTGGGCTGGCTCCATCTACTGAAGTGAATGGGTTTAAACTGATAAAGTAAGAGTGGAATTTTTCAGGAGGAGGATAGTTTTTGAATGTCAGGTATTACAGATAGGACAGGTTGGACCAGAGCTGTCGACAGTATTAATGTGGTGTATGTTTGTGATGAGATATAAAATAATCCTCTGGACTAAAATGTCTCAACAGACACCTGAGAATTCAGGCTGCTTTAACAGTGCTAACTGGTGATGTGTTTGCAGTATACCTGGTTTGATTGCTTTTAAGGACTAAACTTTGACTACTGTATGGCATGCAACATGTAATATTTCTTTCCTTTCCCAACTGCTTTCTATTACATGCCCAGGGTTTAGACCGCTCCAATTCCTGGGTAAACACTGGTGGTCCAAAAGCAGCCCCATGGGGATCCAACCCCAGCCCAAGTGCAGAGTCAACACAGGTGGTGTCTTCGGTAGAGATTTTTCTGGCTTTGTTTTCCCTGATGTTTCCCTGTAGAATATCTTCCTTTCAGTGTATACTCCAATTTTGGTGGTTTGGGTTTTTTATTGTTTATTTATTCCTTGAAAACTTTGTGGGTTTTATTTTCTAAATTAGCATCTTCTCCCTTACCACCTCACCACACTGCATGAAAAACCTCAAAATCAGTGAACGTGTCCCCTTCTTTCATTTCAGTGGTTGCTGGTCTGTGACACGTAAATGCTGTGACTGCTTTTCTTTTCTTTTCTTTTCTTTTCTTTTCTTTTCTTTTCTTTTCTCTCTTTTTCTTTCTCTAACACTAGTCAGCTTCAG
>NW_008796165.1:12689578-12742117 GCF_000699145.1 Aptenodytes forsteri | reverse complement strand
TTTCTTTTCTTTTCTTTTCTTTTCTTTTCTTTTCTTTTCTTTTCTTTTCTTTTCTTTTCTTTTCTTTTCTTTTCTTTTCTTTTCTTTTCTTTTCTCTCTTTTTCTTTCTCTAACACTAGTTTCAGCTTCAGGTGGAGCACATTTCTAAGTGGGAACATTAATCACAGCTTCATAGTTTTGTCCATGTTTGCCATTTCTTTTGATGTTGTGAACCATTTTGCCATTTTCATCAAGCATTTAGTATTCATCGTCAAGTAATCCTTCATGACTGAGTGGAATATTGTTGAACCAAAATTGATTACCACATGTAAAATTCTCTCTTAAAACATGTAAATTTGAGTACTGGAACCAGTGACTTGCTAGGGCCAATTGTATCTGTTCTGTGTTGCAAAGTATGAAAACTTTATAGCAGTTTCAGTCGGAAAGACTTATTTACCCCCCATTGCCTGCTGCTTTCCACTGCATGATTGCCTTGAACGTACCTCTCAACTGTACCTCCTTTCAAGTTTATCGGTCTTCCAGAAATACTTAGTCTGAGTTCACTTGCACTCATGGCAAATTATTTCCATCAGAAACAGAACTTCAGTAATTTTCTCATTCACTGTGCCAGCAGCAGCGTCGCTGTGGGGTACATCCCCACGTGCTTGGTCTCTGGTAGATTGAGAGGTATGGACTGAAATTACAAGTATTACTTCCTTGACATGTGCATGTTGATAAAATACAATGATGAAAAAGTTTCATGCTTTGCAGCATTAAGTGTTTTTGTGCATAAGAACATGCAGTTATTGAAATAGCCTATATGTCTTAAAACAATAAAAAGTACTGTCATTTTGTTTAAACCAAATCTGTAAATGAGTAAGAGTTTGAGAATGCATAAAAAGGTGTAAAGACAGTAAAAGCCTACAGTTGGAACAGTATTTTTGTAAACGTACATTGTCCTTGAGCTGCAAAACCCATCCACAGCAAACTTTAATGTCCTGTCATCATTCATTCATCTCCACTCCGTAGGCTACGGATCGAAGTTGTAATCGTATGTCTTCGCACACTGAGACGTCAAGTTTCTTACAAACATTAACAGGACGATTACCAACTAAAAAGGTAGATTTCAGTGAAGACAATTGGTATTGTGGGGCAGGGAGGCCAAGTCGTTCTGAAAACATGATGCAATCTATTCTTTTATTTATAGCCTGATTTTTTCCGAGGTCATTAGGAACTGCTGTTGCTTAACACCTCTGAATATCCAGGCTGTAGTGAATATGAAGTATTCTGACAGAGTTGAATTGGGAACAATAAAATGATCAGGAGTAGCTTATCTGATTTAATGTCCATACTGTTTGGAGCCAGTTTATTACTGGCTTTCAAAAAATATGAATAGCATTGTCTAGACATGTAAATGATACATTCTTGTGTGCAAAATTACAATGTGTTAGCTGGCTAGCATTACGGATGTGTGCTGGACTGTTATATAGGTGTTAGTCCAAAGTGACTCCAGAAAGTGAATGGGAGTTACTTTCGAAGTACGCTCCCATAGAAGAGACGAGATCCTACTAAACAATGTCAGAAAGGCAAAATGCCTGACTTTTTGTGTAATGAAAATGTGATCACTGACAACATCCAGTCTGTGGGTTGGTCCTCCCGAGAAACAACATCAAAAAGCTGTTTCTTAGCCCCACGTTTCTTTCTTACTGTTTTAAGTCCTTTCTCACAGTAAATATATATCTTCGTACAAATCGCTTTATATGTCCACTTTTTACTCCTTTTTCCTGCAAAAATCAGACCAGGCAGAAAGGTAGACTTTTAAACTAAACTTATTTGAGCACCAAACTTTTTTTTTTGGGTGGGTGGAAAATTCTTTTGACACTTGAAATTCAATTTTGGAGCAAGATGCTGTGAAATGTTTCTCACATCACATATCATAACATCATCCTTCATTGTTAGTTGGGGTTTTCTTTAAGGGATGCCACCACTGCTGTTATGTTCCCAGTTATTTATTTTGCTTAACCTCATTGTTTGCCATACTTTCCGTGGACCGTGCTACCATTTCTCATACGGACTGTTTTGTGAGCGGATCTTGAGGCTCGAACTAACTCTGGATTTGAATCTGTGTAGCTTTTTCATGAAGAACTGGCCTTACAGTGGGTTGTGTGCAGTGGGAGTGTGCGGGAGGCAGCCCTGCAGCAGGCCTGGTTCTTCTTCGAGCTGATGGTGAGCAAACTGGAAACACCTTGCTTATTGTCTTACAGTTCATAGTTTAAAACACGAACGGCAACAACTGCAAGTGGCTTTGTTGTAATTTATATTCCTATAGGTGAAGAGCATGGTGCATCATTTGTATTTTGCTGACAAACTGGATGCGCCAAGAAAGAATCGTTTTCCTGAGCGTTTCATGGATGATGTAACTGCTTTGGTCAGCACAATTGCCGGTGATATAGTCTCTCGGTTTCAGAAGGTAATGGCAAACAATTAAACTGAACCCCGGTCAGAGCTCAGGCACCAGACCTCCTGCATGTTTGCTGGTGCCTAGACCAGGAATTGTTGTTTGAAAACATACAGTGTGCTCTTCTTCATTTTCTTTACCCTTTTTCTCTTCCTTCTCTCTAGGATACAGAAATGGTTGAAAGGCTCAACACCAGTCTTGCATTTTTCCTCAATGACCTGTTGTCTATCATGGACAGAGGATTTGTTTTTGCTCTTATTAAGACTTGCTACAAACAGGTAAATGCAGATAAATATTATGACTTAACTGTGAACCATAGCATAGCCTATTACTCTAATTTTCTTTGGACAGACAGTAAACTGTGGACACAGAATTCTGCTATTCAGGTCTTCTTAGAGCAAGCAAGCCATTCTCAGTGGTGGTTTAGAGTTTACACCCTTCTGATTACACTCTTAAATGTGAATTGGGAGTAATTCCCTTGAGTGGACATGCAGCAGGAAGGAAGAATTACTCCCTCTGCTCACCATGTTCAGAGTAATTGAACCAAAAATTAGTAGGAGGTTTTGTGAGGGAGCTCAAACTATCATGGCGTGTCAGCGGGTCTCTCAAGGACACATTGACCCTGTATGATCATATTGATCACCAAGCTCACCTTCCATCCTTCTGAGGGTGCAAGGTCTCCTCCCCATAAGGAGGGTTCCTACGTTACTCATTGGGAAGCTTATTTGCAATGTTGTGACAGGGAAATCACCTCAAACTACGAAGTTTCATTTGACTACAAACATCTGTGCTGACACTGTGTACAAAGGAGATGATGAGGTATCAGGAGCTTAGGCTTAGACTAATTTTTGCTGCAGAGTCTAAAACATTTTATATAAGGGGCAAGAACAGCAGTAGCATTTGAGCTTTGTTGCCTACTGTATATTAGCCAACCTGCATCTTTGACCTGTTAATGCATCACACTGTGCGGTCCTGCTTCTCACAACTCCCTGCTGAAATCAATTGGATGTGGCTATCATATGTGAAGCACATAGTTATTCATTTGCTTATATAAATATGGCTGTTATATACATCTTGTATTGATATATGTGCCGTTGGCTGGGATGTGTATGGCTCCTGCACATCAGAAGTTTAATCTGTAGCACAAAGTGATGTGGATGTGACCATTTAATGATATCAAGCTCTTCAGTTCTTGCTTTGGAAGTGTTTTGGGGGAACAGTGGTGGGACAGGGGGGCTGGTGCTGCATTTATACTCTCTTTTGGCGCTAACTGCAATCTTACGGGCTAAACTTGCCAGGTGTCTTCAAAGCTGTATTCCTTAACAAATCCAAGTAACCTGGCATCTTTGAGGCTGGACTTCCTTCGCATCATTTGCAGCCATGAACACTACGTCACCTTGAATTTACCCTGCAGCTTGCTTACACCGCCTGCATCTCCGTCACCATCTGTGTCTTCAGCAACTTCTCAGGTATGCTGTGACAAGGATCGTTTGTGGAAATGCAAGCTGAGCTTTGTTCTGAGGCTGAAATCATGTGAGGCAGTTGTATCACCTGTATTTTCAGTCTCTCCTTGCTAATAATTTTTGGAAGTGTTTATTTAGAAATTAATTTTTCCTGCCTGTACATAGGTTTTGACTTCTTTTGATCTTTTATTATTGAAGAAAAGAATGCCCATATCCCTATCCTCATAGTGACCACATATATTTCTGCCCTTAGGGACCTAGTCCCCTCCTATACTGGACAAATGCATGAACATAAATGAGCCGTTAAAGAAACGCTTGGTTCACTGTTACCCTTTTCTTACAAAACAAGGGTCTTTCTAGTGCACTGTAGCTTAGTCCTAGCCTGCTCAGAAAAAGTAATTTGAATTAGCAAGTGTGTCATTCAAGTGGATTAATTAGTTGCAAAATTACGTAGACTAAATCAAATTAAAGCCTTCTTAAGCCTGAATAAGAGCATCCATACCCAAGTTAAAAGTTTAGCTAATCCACTTTTAAAGGTTATTTGGCTTAACTTCCCTAAGGCCTGCCCTGTAGGTGGGAAGGCAATAACAACAAACAGAATTAATAGTAGAGTTAGTGAGCTTGCATGTAATGTAAGTAGATGTGCCTAGATCCAAACAAAAAAGGGAAAAGGTAGTTCATGTGAGATTGTCTTTAATTCTGAAAACTGCTTCTAATGTATTTCATAAGCTTTGACTCTATGTTCCAAGGGGCCTCATTATGCAACTTCTGAAACTTGATTTTTTCACAGAGTTCTGGGTTCTCCACAAATGTCCAAGACCAGAAGATTGCAAATATGTTTGAATTGTCTGTGCCTTTCCGCCAGCAGCATTACTTGGCCGGGCTTGTGTTAACAGAACTGGCTGTCATTTTAGATCCTGATGCAGAAGGGTAAATCTTTACAATTTTTTTTCCCAAGAGTTTTCTGTAATTCCAAGCAAATGGTGGATGCAAAGCAAGTTCTGGCACGGCCAGAATTGATTTAAATTTGTGAACTGAGAAGATAAGAAAACAGTTCTTTGAGAATCCTCTTCTTTCTCCCTGCCCCTCGTACTTCTTAATTCCTTAGCCCTGACTCTGTAAACATTATTTCAATCACATTTTTCCAGCTGAGAAGAAGGGAAGGAGGTTCCTGCTGGAGCCCCCAGCTGCCACAGGGGCACTGCTGGAGCTCTAAGACGAAAACAGCTTTTCTCAATTGTAACAAGAAAATAATTTTCAACATTTAGGAAGTCTTTGTTGCTGGTGGTTTTAAACGTTACAATGTATTTCACCTGTGGTCCTCCCAGCTCTTTTTAAACATAAATTATGCACTGATGAGGCCCCTGCGGGTTACATAAATAGACAAATAGAGTCAAGCATGCAGAGTTTGTTGGTGACTTGCCTGGCTTGTGCAGCAAATAATTTTCTGAAGTAGGAGTGTAGCCTGTAGTCCTGACATCCCTTGTGTTATTTAGGGCTGTATTCTGCCTTGCCTCTTTAAAATGGTTTTCAATGGAAATTATTGATTGCTTCCACAGTCCTAAGTTCTCTTGCAGGCATTTTTCTCAAGGTGGACTCAGAAATATCAGCCGAGTCAACAAATGCTGATGATTCATGGTTAATTCTGCCCCTTTACCAAGAGGTCTCAGGAGTTAAACATTCATTCTGTTTCCTGTTGGAGAAGAAAGTGATGCCATAAATTAGAATATTTTCTTGTATATATACATAACACACTGCAGTCCCATTTGTTTGGCCTGAAATGGAAAAAGCAGCAAATCTTTACCCATATACACTGTCTGCAGAAATCCTTTTTGTAGCATAGGAAGATCCTGCTCACTGGTTAGAAATCAGGGCCTGTGTCTGACCATGTTTGCCCTTGTTCTTCACAAACTTTCTGTTCTCACCTACCTGCTTTTTGAGCTCTCTCACGTTGCTATTCTCAGCTCTTAAGCTTGGACCAGGATGGTAATCTCTGCCCAGCTGCACAAAGGAGCTATCAGCATGATGTTGCTGGCGTCCACTGGGGAGACAGCTCCTCTCTCAAACCTTGTCTAGACAGAAAAAGCCCCCTGATACCCATTCAGCTCTGAAGATGCATTTTGATGAAAGCTCCTGAATTTTGGTGAAGATGTATACCAGTAATGCATTTGGTTTTTGTTGTTTTCCAGAATGACTTGTAGTTTGCAGCTTATTAGCTGTTCTCAGGCTTCAACCTTCAGCATTTGCCCTGGTAGATCCACTGTATAAAGTAAACCAGTCTGTTCAGATCTGCTCTTCCCTTGCCTGTGGAGACTTTTAAGAATCATATATATAGAATCATATAGAATCATATATATATAGAATCATCAGCAGGTTATTAGTAGAGGGTTCAGACATGCCTGCCATTAAAATGTTTTGGTCACCATTGGAAAAAGCTCAGAATTGTTCCCAGTTGCATTATGCTGCAGCGGGGGTGGAGAGGAAGGTCCATGTACTTTCTTACTGTGTTAGAGCTTTGCCTTAGGTCTTGATAGGTGATACAGAGCCTTAAATGTGTTCTGCCTTTGCTCTTTTTGCTCCATTAGAAAAATATATTGAATTTTAGCTCACGCATTTTATAAGAGCTCTTTGGATTGAGTTGGACAGAAAAGACTGCAGTACCCTGGTGCCTGAAGGTGGTGCATTAGATAGATCCCTCTGTGCTAGGTGCTGTACAGTAACACGGTACATTACAGTCCTCCTCCAGAGCACTTGCAGTCTAAAAGACAAGACACATGTGGATGAAACAAGCCAGCTGAATGTGACAGTTGCAGAAGTGGAGAACAGAGAGGGAGTCCAAGCAGCTAGACCCTGAACAGATTGTCTCTGCAAACAATGCTGTGATTAACAGCATGCTGGTTATTAACTCAAAATAATTATTGTTGCTCATTTCATAGTACCCATGTTGCCCATATTGACTGATGTTACAGGACAGAAGTGAGAAAATCGGTATTTGGCCCTCAGTATTCAGTGACAAAAGTCAGTTTTCCAAAAGTGTGCAGTGTTGACACAAATTCAGACCAGGGCTGAGACAACAGAGGGGACAGTTGGAGGGCGGCAAGATCAATTCATTGCATTATCAGCCAGTGGGCCGTATTTCCTCCTCTTCGCTATGGATCGATCCAGCACGGTACCTGCTCTGTTCCAGAAAAGTGAAAAGGAAGTCCATGTAGCCCTAGGTTTGAATTATGCTGCTTTGTTTGGATGTGTTTTCCCTATATGCAGTTCTATGGCCTGCAGGATAGTTTCCCTTGAACTGTTAGAAACACAACTTAGGTGCCACTCCTTCAAAGTAATACAAAGACTTTTCTTTAACCTTAATCTGAAGGAACCAGTCAGTTACATAAGCATTTCCTTCCTTGTTGTTAAGGGTCTCACTAATTACACAAACAAGCAATTGTAGGATCTCATTATGGCTTGATTAAAAAACACAGGAAAGAAGTGTAGCTACAACTAGCTAATGTCCTCCTAACCTGTACTGGTGTCTTTTACATCATTTTAAATCCCCAACAATCCAGTCAAAGCCTCTCATCTTTTTTAACCAGAACTCAACTCTACTTTTCAGGTAAGGTGGATACTGCCTGAAATTCAGCACTTGTTTTAATACCTCAGGTCTGAACATTGAAGCTTATGTTTTGCTAATGCATAATGTATGAGCTTCCTTGGCTGCTTCATGCATGGGGTAGAGTTGTCATCTTGGCCTGGTTTGCCTACAGAAGCAAATAGCTACAGAGATACCTGCTATTTGCTCTGAGGGAGTTTTGCCTCTGTGTGGTGGCTGAGGGAATTGAAAGGAGCAGAGTGAGTTCTTGAGAGATTCAGGGGAGTTTGTGATTTCAGGGCACGAGCACCGACTAGGCTCACGCAGGGTGCCCTGCAAAAGGGGATGGTGCTGGGACCCTGCCATCGTTTGCATCTTAATAATGAGGAAGGCCTTTTTTTGTTGTTTTTCCTTCTACCCCTCCATTTCTTTGACACTTTTTATTCAGAATTACGGATCTGTAGTCTACTGTTTTGGTTGAATAATTGCATGGGGGGTCGGAACTGAAGCAGAAACTTCCCGATCATTTGATAACAGAAATGTTCTGTCTTAGGAGGGCTTTTCTCTCTGTAAATGGTATTAAATGGAAACAAAAAAGAACACAACAAATAGTTTCACTAAACCCACTGTCCTCTCAAGTTTCTCTCCCTGTGTTCCATATTCCCCAAATTTTCCTAACGGTCTTTAGTAGACTTGATACTTTAGAATAGCAGTAGCTGGGGCTTTGTTTTTGTATGGAAAATATGAGAGTGTTCACATTATATTGGGTGTGCACCTCCGCAAGATATTTTTGTACATTTTATTTGGCATAATGAAAAGCCAGCCATTTGTAAAATCTGTGGGAGATCAAAAAATACATGTAATGGCAGTTTATGTGAAGTTAAAAATAAAAACCAGGATTTTTTTTTTTAAGCCACTTAGTTACAAAGTATAGTTTGCTTTGAAGATATTAACTAATCTGCATGACCCAACTCTCTTTTAACAGTTTATTTGGATTGCATAAGAAGGTCATCAATATGGTACACAATTTACTGTCCAGTCACGACTCGGATCCGCGGTACGCTGACCCACAGGTAAAGGCCCGGGTGGCAATGCTGTATCTACCTCTGATTGGCGTGATCATGGAAACCGTGCCTCAGCTTTATGACTTTACAGGTATTTTATATTCTGTGCTTTGAGTATATGTTCATCTACTCACAAGATTTGAGTGGTTTTGTTCTAAAATCAAACAACAAAACCCTTTACTGTTGGATGAGATTGTTTCTATTTCTGAATTATAGCTTTGACGTGTTTTCACATCCATTTCCTAAGCTGCACTTGCAAAATATATCCTCAATGGCTGTTAACACTCAAAAGCTGCGTTTGCCTACTTGTTTGCATGAAGTGAAAAACTAGCAATGCATTTTAATTTACATCTGGCTGGTGACTGTATATGCATAGCCAGCCTCCCTGTATGTCTCTGACCTGCTTAAAAAGACACCCCACGTACTGTACAATTCTCATAACAATTCCAAAGGATAAGCAGAGTTCCTCTTCTTCCTTTTAGTATGTGCTGTCAGTTCGTTTTAGGTGTGCTTTGCACAGTGTCCTGAAGAGCAGCAGAGGTGGGTTATTTCAGATTAGGGCAAGGAGTCCGATCTGGAATAGTTTGGAATTTGGAGTAGTCTTCTACATCCTTTGACTTTAATGACACAATAAAGCTGCAAGTAAGGATTTGGAGTGAAGTATCCAAAGGGACCTGGTCTGTTTTCAGAAGGGTTCTAGATACTGAGGTTGTGTAGGTTGTGTTTGAAAATTGTTGTTTGCTTTGCTTTGCATGGCCTCAAATAATAGTCCTGTTTACTTGCAGGACCCCATGAGCATGATGATTTTCAGTTTGCGTTCCCAGACAGTTCAATGAAACCAGCACTGCGGAGGAAGGCTGGGGAAAGAAACTTTGAATTTGGGGATTAACAAGATGCACGTGTTTCTCGGCAGAGAGCCACAATCAGCGCGGGAGGCCGAGCTGCATTGCTGTTGATGATTATGAAAGCGAGGGTGGAAGCATGATAAGCCAGACAGTTGCCATGGCCATCGCAGGAACATCGGTCCCTCAGCTCACCCGGCCCAGCAGTTTTCTACTCGCCTCATCGGTACAAAGCCATCTCTCCCTATTCCTTGACCCTATTCCTTGATCTGTGTCAACAGGCAAATATTTATGCATGCAGGTCCTGTGGGGCTGATCAGTGAGTGGTAGGGACTCTTATCAGCTTGCAGCTGGCTGTTGCACAGGGAGGCAGAGGGTGAAAGACAAGGGGGAACAAATCACGTTTGCATGTTGTGCCTTTCTCAGAGAGGGTATAATAAAATGCCAAGCAGGGATAAAAATCAACAAACCTCAGAAAATGGAAGAATTCTCTTTTCTGATAAAGATTCTCTTTTTCTGAAACAATCTGATAAAAGCTCTGTGAAGTGCAATGGTCATTATGAGCTCTAAGCCCTAAGTAAAAATTCCTACCACATCTAAATCCCACCTAGCCGAAGACTTAAATGGCCATTTCCCCTGTTCTCTGCACAGAGAGGGAATCCTCCTGATTCCAGTAGCAGGCAGGCCCTTCCATTTCTCCCTCCTTCTCCCATTACTCCTGCGTCAGGACCCCATTTTGCTGGATTTTACCTGCACTCAAAGTGAGACACTGATACATACGTGAGATAATGAATGGAGCCCCTCTGCTTAACTGTTAACCTGCTGGAGGTTATTAAAGGCATCTTGAGGGAAGTGGGTATTTACTGCCTGAACAGAAACTCATTCATATAATGTGATTATTTTGGTTCAAACTGCTGCTTCACTCTTGTGGCTTGACTATCTGTGGGCTCCACTGAGCTGTTGGATTGAGAAAGAGAAATGTGTATATCTCCTGGTTGTTAGTAAAAAATGTCTATTCACATTCTGTTCCTATTTGGTAATTATTTAGGCTGGGGTGGTAGCTGGTGCAGATCCTTTTAGTGATGACTGAAGTGTTTGGATGTGAAATACAGTGTGGCAAATGTCTTGACCTGTCTATTTTAGAGTGGCAGGCAGCACTCCACCTTCTCAACAGAGTCCAGCCGCAGCCTTCTGATCTGTCTCTTATGGGTGCTCAAGAATGCGGATGAAAGTGTCTTGCAGAAATGGTTCACAGACCTGTCAGTGTTGCAGCTCAATCGCCTGCTGGATTTGCTTTATCTTTGTGTATCGTGCTTTGAATACAAGGTACTGCTATATTGTTTAAACCTCCTGAAGTTCCTTCTAGGGCTTGCTGAGGAACTGTACCCTCCCATCCCTTACACGACTCCAGAAAGGCATTTCCTGCTCTCTCCTAAGTGTTTCCTGTATTCCAAATCCCAAGGCTAAGCACTTCTCTGTGCAACCTCTAGCTTTTTCCATGTTTACTGTTCAGCCATGCAAGTGTCTGTGCCTTGTTTCACTTCTTACGTAGTTTGTTCTGCTTGCCACTCATCTGGGAACTGCTGTAGGGAAAGGGGATAGCTCTTGGCCATTTTGCTTACTATCAACAAGAAGAGAGTTTTCTGTAGCGGTGCTGGAGTCTGGGTAGATTGTCTAGCTAGCAACTAAACCTCTATTCCTTTCTTGCTGTATGTCTTTAGACAGGAAAGATATTTTGAGTTGTTAATGCTTAGAAAATATCCCAGATTGCAAGAATCTTCCCTCATGGTCTCATTTCAAACTTGCAGGGCAAGAAGGTATTTGAAAGAATGAACAGTCTGACATTCAAGAAGTCAAAAGATATGAGAGCCAAACTTGAAGAAGCTATTTTGGGAAGCATAGGGGCAAGGCAGGAAATGGTCCGAAGAAGCAGAGGACAGCTAGGTAAGTAAAGATATCTTCTGTGCTGTCCCCTTTTTCCAAAAACTGCTACTCTGTGGTGTAGGATACTACCCATCAAGATCTTCATACAAAGAGGCCCCTAGAAAAAGCTGTTTGCGGTTTGCAGCATGCTTCACAGGGTCTGCAAAATCTCTACACTTTTCCTAAGTTCCATCTACAGGCAGTTTATCTGTTACTTGATTGCTTTTGTGTACACGTGATCATGTCTCATTTATGGGATGTTCTTGCCTGAACTTCTTCCAGCGTAGCATCTTTCAGAGCCACCTTCTAGTATGTCCTGTGCAAAGGATCAGAGCGGAAAACAAACTGCCTGATCTTGCGTTGATACCTCTGAAAATGCCTGGATATTTCTCTAACGTAATGAGGCTTGAAATAGCCAGTAGTTTGTGTAACAAGCATCTTCTGATGATTTTTGCTGTTTATGTTGTTTGGGAGGAAGGATGGCCCAGGGATTAGGACAAGAATCAGAACTGTAGTTTTGTCTTCTACTCTGCCACAGGCATCCTGGTACATGTGAGCCAGTTATGGTGGGCTAAGTTGAACAAATATTTTAGAGGCATAATTAATTAATTATTTCAGAGACATGGAGACCTTTGTATTTTTTTTTCTTAACCTGGCCTGATTGCCTTTATTACTTAAAATTCCCATGCCCTCCCAGCAGTGAGAATAAAGACATAAAAGACTGTGAGGTGGGAAAGGGGGTGTCAGCACCATCCTGAGAATGTTACTGTGTGCCAGTTGAGGACAGCAATATCAGACTGCTGAGGATTGCCACACCCAGGCTCCTTATGCAGTCCAAGAAAGGTGCTTCTCTTAGCAGCCCTAATAGCTACCTCCCTGATTTGAGTATCTATCTCAGCTGCCTCTCTCTGTTAGCTCTATAGTGAGCTGGCATGTGGCAGCACACAAAGTGGTCTGCGTTGCTCATTGCTCTCTTGCATACAAAACCGCTGCAAGTGAAGTTGCCTCTCATGCCACTCAGCAGTGACAGAATTAGGGGCCATGTAAACATCTTGGGTGAGTGCCACAGCCTTGGGCTCTAAGAAGTCATAGTTTGCTGTCATCTGTCGCTTGTGAACAAATCTAGAGTTGCTACCCGTGCAAAAAATCAGCATTAGATGACTGCTATTGTTTTAATATTATCCTGCAGAGAGAAGTCCTTCTGGGAGCGCATTTGGAAGTCAAGAGAATTTGAGATGGAGAAAGGATATGACTCACTGGCGTCAAAACACAGAAAAGCTTGACAAGTAACTCTGCCTTATCCTTCTACATTAACAATGTGACAGTGCCTGTGAGAACGCAGGGTCTCTCTCCCCATAGGTCAATGGCAGCAGTCCACTTAGCTCTCGTGTGAGCAGGTTTGGGCCCTCAGCTGGAACAGGGCCGGCAGTGTGCACGTAGCTTTTAGTCCAACACTGCCCTAACTCTTTGCTTTTCCACTGTCCCTTGCTTTCCTAGATTTTTAAAATGAGATTTAAAGTGACTGATGCAATCCATTACCTTCTTAAAACCCTGTAGTAAGCTGTAATTTAGAGAGAAGATCCATTAACAGTATTCACAGATAGCATATATATCTCATGTCATATTTCCTTTATTCCATAAGAGCATTCTGGAGTTGTCAAAGCTCGCTTTCCTTTCCTGTCCTAATCCATCACTTTGATTGTTTTTCCACATGTGCTGTGCTTTTAGAAGCCACAAACCAGCCAGGTACTGTAGCATTGGTGTGCAGTTCTTATAAATTGCCATTTTGTACATCTGCAGACTCAATCATCATAGCATTGTTTGTGATGCTTGGCAGAAGTTTTCAGTGTGTGTGTGCAACTGATTGGAATGAGCTCTTTTTGCTTATTACACCCATTCCTTTAAAATTCCCTCTCTTGGTGTGGTTTAATCTGGAGGGCTAAAGAGTTGTGTTTGAGGTTCACTGTGCACGTTTTCTGTTTCGTCAAATCGCAACCTGCAGTCTCCATCCTCCCAGCAAAAGAATTGTTCCTAATCCTAGGAAAGTAATCTTAGTCCAAGTGAAGCTCTGAAGAAACTGGGGAATGGGGTTCTCAGAGCCCGGATGGAGGGCAGGCCAAATTTTACCCTTGAAGACATTGACGCTTCCTGGAGTTGAAAGTACATCTTCACAGCTTCTAATTGCTTTGTCCAACACAAGAATGTCATCTCTTGTTATGTCAAGTAGTGGCTTTTTGTCCAAGACTCCAGTCCTGTGGAGGCATTGGGAAAGCCAAATAACCATTGTGTTTCAACCTGCTAATAAAGTGATGTAGGTATAAATTTCACCTTGGCACAATTCCAGAGGTGTGGACAAAGTTACACCAGACTGGGTCTGAGCCCTCTCCTCTTCCCAGGAGGATCTCACTTACATGTTAAACAGCTGTGGAATACCTTGATGGTCAAATGATGGTATCTCATCCCACAAAATAATCTGCTCAGATAACTCTACAAATGTGCTTTTTAACCCATACTTGCTCGCTGTGACCTGGGTCCATCGCACTCCACTCCTATGGCACTACAAGTGTGTCCTGCATGCGTAGGTAGTCTGGCCCTTTGAAACCTAATAAGCAAGACTTTTCACACCGAGAATTGTGCACAGCTAATTGCAGGTGGTATTATTTTATGCAGACGGTATTATTTTATATAGCGCCAGGCCCCAAGCCTTCGTATTCTGGAGCCTGAAGAGTAGATAATGAGTGTATGACCCAGGTCCCAGAGGAAGCTGAGTGTGGCAGGGGAGGGTTGCTGCAATACAGGTCCCAGAGCCGAGTCAGCTGCCGTCCCCTTTGGTGTGTTGGATTTTGTCAGTTCCCATGGGTGACACTCCTGCTGTGATTTGGCCTGGCATGAGTCTGTTGGAGATGGCACCTGTGGTAGGGCAGGCCATAGCTGGGCTCTTTAAATATACTACTGGATCTTTGCCAAATGCAGCTTGTGCCACTGAAATTAGGTGGTTGCTGCTGAATTCCAGGGGCCACCGGTGTGAGTGGGTATATGAACATCGTAAACCTTTCCCGGAAAGTGAGTGCCTGCCATATAACAGCAAAATTGTGTAGTTTTTCTTGGAAAGGAAGATATTCTTCAATAACTGTAATATAATGTAGCTTAAATGAACAAAGATTGCACCCTCACAGTATGCAGTCTGCACTACAACCAGTCTAGCTGCCAGGATCAACAGTGCAGATACACGAGCTTGTGTAGCACCACCTTGTGTCCATAGCCTATAACATAAAACCGTATGTGCTGTTCCTGGTTGTGCTGTTGCATGCTTAACGATGCTACTAAACCAGTTTTGAGTTGGACTTTGATTCTAAACTGTTGTTGTGTTCCTGGGAGAGTAACGAAGTGTCAGAAAGTAGTGTAATCTCTCCTGAGCATGATGAACGTAAATCCTGTGTAAGTTTGTATATGTAAAAAACCCAAGTCTTTCTTCCTGTCCTCTTAATGGATGCATTGAAATATTCTTGTAGTGTTGTCTAGTAATAAATATACGCATTGTGACCAGGGGTTTTCTGCTAATGTGAAAATATTTTTGACTGGAAAATATGTAGGTCTACTTCTTAAACAGAAAGTAATTTTATTGCTTTCTTTTCTCTGATTAGATCAAGGGCAGAGATAGAACATGAGGCACTTATCGATGGAAATCTTGCAACGGAAGCGAATCTCATTATTTTGGATACACTAGAGATAGTTGTACAGGTAAGGATGATAAGAAAATAGAGATGTAATAGCATTACGATCACCTGGCCAGGCAGCAGTTTGTTAAACAAAATCTTCCTGCTGCTTTTAACTGCCTGAATGCTCTCAGAACTGTTCAACTCCTCTGCTGCAATGTGAAGGGTGGTAATGCCTCTCCTAATCCTCAGCCCATAACAATCTGGTTTAAAATGTCAATACCTTCCTTCAGTCTTTTTGAAAGTTGTTCACTATTGTAGGATAAGAAGCAGTTGTTCATAAAACTCAATAATGAACTGTAAAAATTGCCAAATTCTGCCTTATTCTAACTGATTCCTCTAGTTCCTTCCCAAATCTGCCTTGAGTCATTGGGTTCCAGGTCAGACTCCTGTATCCATGCTTAATTTGCACAGTGCAGGAAAGCTTCCAGACTCCTTGGTCTGTGTGCATAGCCCAGCTATTTCCTCACTCTCTGCAGGTGAGCGTGGACACATGGCAGTTTTGTCCCCTGCTTTCTGTACGAATGAAACCTGGGCACGGGCTGGAAGCAGGCAGTAGCAGGCTTACCGGATCTGCCTCTGAGCTGCAGGGAGACCCAGGAATCCCAAGGGTTGCACCTTGCACCTTAATAATCCACCTAGAGGCCAGCTACAGACTTTTTCCCTCTAGTAGAACAAGATCCCAAAAGGTCAGAGCCTCGTCGGGTGGAAAGCACCATCATTCCACTGGCGTTAGCACATGGGTCAGGTTTTCATTACCTGGGGGTTGATTCAGAAATGTGACTGTTATGCAGGCCCAGCTAAGTGGATAATTTCTCCATGCCACAGGGCTTTTCAGCAGAGTTATTCTCCCCCCCCTACGCACATGGGAGGTTCATTTTTGCTCATGCAACTCTTGGTTTACTTTTGACTGCAGACTGTTTCTGTGACGGAGTCCAAAGAGAGTATCCTCGGCGGGGTGCTGAAAGTGCTTCTGCACAGCATGGCCTGCAACCAAAGTGCACTTTATCTCCAACACTGCTTCGCCACACAGAGGGCTTTGGTTTCAAAGGTGAATTCTCTGCAGATGCTATAATATATCCTGAGCAGCACTGATGGAGGATGGAGCTGTTTTCTTCCTTTGCATTAGGATCACTTCACCAAGCATTTATTATTTTGTGCAATATTGATTTTCAGGAAGTGTGGTCTGAGGGTTAATAAATCCTGACTGGTTTTTATGATTGGTACCTGTATTTATGCATTTTGGGTTTGATGGCTGCATGCAAAGGTACAGTTCACACAGCCCGAGTGTGCTGTGGGGTCTGCTAGCCAGTGGTAAGCAGCCAGAGGCACCTAGATGGTAGGGAGCACAAAGCACAGGTGGAATTTAAGCTATATGAATCTCACTTAAAGTGGATTTGTTTTACTGGGCCCATAATTTAAACAATTTCCCAGTTTCTGTAGGTGTGCTGGGAATAGCTTGAAGTTTTAAGCTTGTTTTTTTGGAACTGATGTAAATCAGTCTAAGGGTGTAGATGTAGGAACAAGTTGTGCGGGTAAGTAAAATGAGTTGCCTTCCGGTGCTGCCAGTCTGCTTTTGCCTTACTGTAAAAGTGAACTGATTAAAATTAGCATCATTCCCTTCAAAACAGAGGGGATTTAGATCCTCTAATGCCAGTGTATGCTCATTGCTGAGGATTGTCCTGGCCTTTTTGTCCGAGTGCTTGTTCCTGTCTGTCCAAGCACTAATTTTCTCATGTGCTGTTTTTCCAGTTCCCTGAGCTGCTGTTTGAAGAAGAGACTGAGCAGTGTGCAGATCTGTGCCTGAGGCTCCTGAGACACTGTAGCAGCAGTATCAGCACAATACGGTCGCATGCGAGTGCCTCTCTTTACCTTCTGATGAGGCAAAACTTTGAGATTGGGAATGTGAGTATCCTGCTGCACTTCACTAGGTTATTACATGTAAACTGGTGGGGACTGCTGGATGGAGCTCTGTGTATTCCTGTGAAAGAAAGGCTGTCAGAGGGCTTACCATCAAAACAAGCATGACGTGCAAAGGGAAGAGAGGCATGCAGCAGTTACATGACTTTTCTCAGTTCCTGGTCTTGCAGTACGTCACAGTGCTGGTCAGTGCATAGCAGGAGTGTCCAGTCTCCAGTGTCAGAGTCTGAGCTGTATGCCCAGAATCTCTTTGCAGGCAAGCTGCCTCTCGTGTCAGTTTATAGAGAGATGCAGAGCCCTGCCTGGAACACCCACTGCAAGAGTTTCCAAACCTGTCAGTTTGGAAGGTTCGCATACTCTTCAGATTGGGCAGTTTGCACTCGAGGGGCTGTTTGGAGGAACTCCCCTCTGCCTTGCCTTAACACACTTCTAGGTGAGAGCAGAAACAGAAACACAGCCCTTCCTGTGGCACAGCTAGTATGTATTTCCTTTCTGAAAGGACTGTGTTAGTGCAAGTGAGTTAGCAATGCTGGGATTTTGTTTCCATTCAGGTCTTACTTATGTCTAATTACATCTTAGCTTGATGCACCCATGTGTGCTTTAAATTGTCAAGAAAATTCCCAGCCTTAACTCTTCCAGTTGATATTTTGCAGGCACCCATGTAGCTATGTATCACAAAGTGCTCCCCCAGACATCTTTGTTTACACTGTGTTTGTTAGTCCTCCACGGTGAGTAGCAGAACTGGAGGGACCCACTGGTTCTGGGCCCAGGGACTGTTAGTGGATTGATAGCAGCGAGTTATTAGTGACTCCAGTCTTTAGGCTAGACCAAACCAGAAGCAAATGTCTAGAATGAAGGCTGTATTCCTGAGAGGGAGTTGAGCATCGTCTTGTTCAGGGTGCTTGAGAGGAGAGCAGGGAGAAGGAGAGAAAACTAAAACTTTTGCAGGATAACCTTCACCTGGAACTAAATATGCTGTCATCAGATTATGAAGTCAGCAGCACCAGAGGTTTATTTTAACCACTGCTCTGTGACAGTCCTTTTCACAAAACTTCTGTTTTCTTTTTTGTATCAGTTGTCTGTCAGGAGGAGGATGCAATGACCAGAGCACTGATGTTGCAGCAGACTGTTGCAGTATCTCCAGGTTGTTGAAATACAATAACAATTTCTCTGTTGCAGAACTTTGCCAGAGTGAAAATGCAGGTGACCATGTCTCTCTCATCCCTGGTGGGGACATCCCAGAACTTCAATGAGGAATTTTTGCGACGTTCCCTGAAGACTATTTTGACATATGCTGAAGAAGATCTGGAACTTAGGGAGACAACATTTCCTGATCAGGTAAAAGAAATACCACAAGAGAAGTAATGTGTAGTTCATTAACAGGCTGTTCTTAAACCTCCATCTGTAGCTGGAATTTGCATGTATTCCCTGAAGGAGGTATTTTTTTTTTTTATCACCTAAGTACATAAAACTCAGGTTCTTGATTAATTCTGACACCAAGGTGCAAACACACAAAGGTTCAGAGTGACTGTGGTCCAAACATAGCAGTATGTAGCTCAAATCCCATTGCCAGTTCATTACAGCAGTATATTTTTTACAGGTCCAGGATCTAGTATTCAACCTCCATATGATCCTCTCTGACACAGTTAAAATGAAGGAACACCAGGAAGATCCAGAAATGCTGATTGACCTGATGTACAGGTAGAGTTTATAACCATTGCACTGTAGGGACAGTAGATGTCAGTACTCCACATGGTGTTTGAACAAAGCTTTGTACCTACTGCACTTCCTGTATTTAGAGCATGAGGTATTGTATTCCGGTGAACTTTGATTACTTGTTTTTTATTAGCAATTACTTTAAACTTAAACCTGTTTTACACTGCTTGCCATGATTCACATTTCACCTGAAACCAACACAGCTACTTGCTGTTTCGTTTTGGACTCAGATGTTGCACATTTGAGCCCTTATAGAGCTTGTTTTTGGAGCAGTTCCAGGTCTTAGTGCTCATGGACCAACATGTACCTGTCTGTTGTGTTTGAATGTGGTGTTGATAGGTTTTGTTTGGCATATATGTAGCTTATCTTGGATAAAAGCAGTTACCATTCCCCAGCAGTCTCTGACAATCTCATCCTCCACCTGACTAAAGACAACTGTCCCTGCTTGCATCAGGGAAAACTTAAGGATCTTCCAGGGCCTGCTTGCACAAAAGGCTTCTTGGTGGTGGCACATATGCAAAAGTTATTCCAGAGCCATGTTAAGATCCCAGCTACGAAATTGCATGATGTTGTCTGCACAAATGGTCCTGAAGGCTTCTTAGAAGGCGGCAGAGATTTTGTCATAAGCAACCAGGCAGGTCTGCTCTGATTGTCCCACATCTTTGGCTTACTACCAGTCTCCAAGTGAAATACGAGCTTCGGTCAAGAGCTTCAGCAGTCACCCATAAAAGCATTCTGCCATCAGGGGGTAGCTGCAGTTGCTTGCCCGCCACTAACTGGCTCAGAAATCTATAAAGTAATTTAGGGTAACTTTCCATCTATATAGCTTCTTATCTCATGTATTTCTAGATAGTCTAGCACTGAGGGTGGTTGTTATTTAAGCAGAAGTAACTAAATACTAATCACAGAAGTTTTCTTTTCAATTAGGATTGCAAAGGGCTATCAGAATTCCCCTGACCTGCGCCTGACGTGGCTGCAGAACATGGCTGGAAAGCACTCTGAGAGGAGCAATCATGCCGAATCAGCCCAGTGCCTGGTCCACTCTGCAGCCTTGGTGGCTGAATATCTAAGCATGCTGGAAGACCGAAAATACCTCCCTGTAGGGTGTGTTACATTTCAGGTAGGAATTATCCTCCGTAATGTTTTTTTCTGGGTTTTGTCATCTGCTGCTGAGATACCAAGTATCTCCATGTGCCAGGTATTACTGTGCCTACGTACTCATACTGCACTAACTCTGTTTGTTTTGGGAAGAATGCATTGCAGCAACTTCTGAAAATCTTTATTATGCTTGAAGACTGTCTTGGTTCCCCAAAGTCTGAGTGAATCCAGTTCTTTTTATTTCTCTGT
This sequence comes from Aptenodytes forsteri, assembly GCF_000699145.1. Classification (NCBI taxonomy): domain Eukaryota; kingdom Metazoa; phylum Chordata; class Aves; order Sphenisciformes; family Spheniscidae; genus Aptenodytes; species Aptenodytes forsteri. The sequence goes on along the minus strand of NW_008796165.1, from coordinate 12,722,109 downwards.
TTTAAGTCATGGATTTTTACCCTCTTTGATCTAACCATTTTGTAGTGGGTGCCGTTGATGAAAGTGGTTCCTGTGACTAGTAATGATAAGCAGGGCAATACTGAGCCAGGCAAACAAGCACATACTTAGCTTTGAATGTGTAGGTGGTCCAGTCCAGTTAGTTTAAGCATGTGCTGAAGTACTGTGCTGGTTCAGAAGGAAAATAAACAAAATGCATGTGAAAGCTACCTCTTTAAAAATTTTAGGATTTGATTGAAAATCAGCTGGCTTTCAAAGTATTGAGAGTTTTGAATGTTGTTTAAATTGAGTAAAAATATTTTATCTACTTTACATCTCCTTAGAACATATCTTCTAACGTTTTGGAAGAGTCAGCAGTTTCTGATGATGTTGTATCACCAGATGAAGAAGGTATCTGTTCTGGAAAGTATTTTACAGAAGCTGGTCTGGTGGGATTGCTGGAACAGGCTGCAGCATCTTTCTCCATGGTAGAAGACTTTAATTTCTTTACCTATCTTCTTCAGCAATCTTATACTGCTGGGCAATATGAAGGAAAATGTTTTCTCTATGTGTAACTATTGTAACCACTTAATTTGCATGGAGCACTGGGAGTTTTAGTTGTTCAAGACAGCTCCATTTGCCCTCTGGAGTAAACTGTGCAAAGAATGGGATCTGGGACCAAGAGGCCTTTGTGAGTTCCCAGTATCTTTCACTTCAACACTGCACATCTGGGAGTTCACAACAGTAAAGAAAGGCTGTATGTTTTTCCTCCTCTTCAAAAAGAGTGGGCTGAGAGCTTTATGTGAGCAGTGTTAATGAGCTGGTAGTAGTGTATCCATCAGAAACCAAGGAAAGCAAGTGAATGATTTCCCACAACACAGTAAGAAACATCATTCAGTGGGTTTAAGTACAAACAGCAGTAACTCCAGAGCAAAGACCTAGAACCCCTGCTGTGGGCTGGCTAAGCCATGTGATGCAGTGTCTCTGCCCGCGATGGGCTGGATCCCCTCCATTAGAGACATCCTAAGGAAACTTCACAAAGCCCATCTCATGGAGTGCCAAAAGTTGGATGTAGAAGTCACTTAGGTTGAAGATGCACTAAATAGAACGAGCTGTACTGTGCCCTTAAGCTTCCGTATTTCATTCCCATAGATTTGGTTAGGATCCTATTTAGCTTTTTGTGCTCTTGTGCGTATATCCATCCAAAATATCCCAGTTTTGATTCTGTTAATAATCTCATTTATTAGTAGCAACGTGTAATGCAGTAGGCTCTTGATTCCAAAGGTAACTGGGGATTTTATTCCATTCATGTATGGGTATATTTTAGGAAAAGGTGCTGATCACATCACAGTGCCACCTTTTCATTTTGCAGTTTTATAATTTAAATGCTGGTAGTATGTATCATTCTTGCTGTTGAATTGATGGAGCAATCTGATGGACCTTATTTTTGTAGGCTGGCATGTATGAAGCAGTTAATGAGGTTTACAAAGTCCTTATTCCTATTCATGAAGCTAATAGAGATGCCAAGAAGCTATCTACTATTCATGGTAAACTCCAAGAAGCATTCAGCAAGATTGTTCACCAGGTAATGATTTGAATTTTCAGCTGCAGAGTGAACTGTGAGGAAACTTCAAATGCTCAGTGCAAATAAAAACTACCTGTTAAGGAAAAAACATTTTAATCAGATTACACGAGAATTGTCAAATGGTGATCCACAGTAAATGCAAGGATCGCTAACAGGATTTTTTCTCTCTGGACATTTAACATGAGAAACATAAGAGAACATCACATACCAAGTTTCACTGTATCTTCAGAAATATCCAAGAGTTAAAAATTCCAATCATCTGTCAGTTTATCTTTTCAGATGTTATTTTAAACTGTGTTTTGCATGCTGGGAAAAACCACTGTATCTTGCATTTAGCTTGGTAGGTAACGTTCAGAAATGTTGGGGTTTTATTTGTCTACTCATATGGTGGGTAAATAATTGAAGGAACCTTTCTAAACTTAGTTGGTGCGAAACCCACCAGCTTAGGTGCTGAGCATTTGATGAGAGACATCAGAAGTTATCAGCCCTCACAAAGCTCAAGAGACCTCAGCTAAGCAGGACACGAGAGCACTTGGCAACTCTCAAGAAGCACATGTTATCTTTTAGGAGAGGCCCGTTAGGTGCATGCCTTTCTGTCAGGGCAGGCAAGCACTCAGCAGACCCTCCTCCAGTACGTGCCAGTGCTACTCCGAGCCCCGCACCCCAACCAGCTTTCTGGTCGTGGGATGGTGGGTACATCATTTGTCTGTTGGTGTAGTTACCCTTACGCTAACATCAGCTCCTCTGTAGATGTCAATCAGTGCATTGATTTCATAGGATCCAGCTGAGGGTCTGGTGGTTTCCTCCGTGTTCTGGTGTTGCCAGATTCCTGAGGTTAAATGAACCGATAGAGGACAATCATTTGAGTGTCCTGGGCCAGAGAAGGCCGTTTTGGATGCATGATGACTTATAATCATTGAAACCATTTCAAGTTTATGATACCTTACATTGATGGTCATGTTTTGGCCTTTGAAACTTTTTTTTGGTTTCTGTGACATGCGCTTTTTACTTTTTATTACACAGAGTACTGGCTGGGAGGTAGGTAACTCCATTTTAGTTAGTAAAGAACACTAATAGATTTTTCAGATGACTCACGCCAACGCTTGCCCACATGTGCTAGTTGTGGGTATTTCTGTTGCTGTCTGCTGTTAAAACAATTCATTAACCAAAGAAATACCAATAAACCAATTGTGGTTGTAGTAGGAAATTCTTCATAAGAAGCTGTAGGTAGTGCATGGATGCTGATGTGTTCCACTAATGAGGTTCTTTGGTGAATGAGCCACTGTATCATCACTAGTTTGTTTTTATAATTCGTTTATATTTCTTTTCATCAGCATTGACACAGAATATCATCCCTTCATACCATATTTTCACCCCACCCACAGGGGTCGATTTAAGCAATAATGCTCAGAGGTACTGAAACACAAAACTGGTTTACTGCATATACAGACCATATCTCAGAGAATAGGCTGCTTTATTCTGTTCATTTAAGAACAATCAGTTTGTTATGTAGCTGTTTATCTGGCAGTAAAATAGCTCAGTTGTGTTAACTGGAGTCAATTTTGCTGCTTTCATTTTTGTAGAGGCTGTTTGCTCGCATTTCTACAACATACACCATGAGAACCACCCATTTGGATTAAAAATAGACAAAGCAGTCAGCTTAATCCACAGTCACACACAGCACAGTGAGTTTGGTAACTCAGGCCCTAGTCCAGTCAACACAGTGGGTACATGAGCGTCGAGAAGTCTCAGAAGACATTTGAAATGTTTTGTGAATATGATGTTACATTATTTGCTTAGTCTTCAGCTGTCCAGTTAATCTCTGCTTTTCTGTGAATCAGGCAACTCAGTATGAGCCATCTCACTCTATGGTTCCACCACAGGAGAGCATTTAAGCCCACACTTCCCAAACTGGGGCCAAGAATGAAGTTCTTTTGCATTGTGTGACACAAATTATTTGGGCTGATGATGTCTGAATGCCAGTTTAATTCCGGCCTAGCAAGAAATGAAATTCAGTAGCTTAAAAGTAACCCCTGACACTTAAGGGCTGGCCCTGTAAATCATTTGCTTGTTCTGTGAAAAGTCCCAGCAGACAAGGCAGCACAGCAATCCAGAGTACATGTTGTAGGAGTGTAAATGATCTGTGTTCAATAACCAACAAACATGAAGGCCTGTGAGCATCTAATTTGATTAGTCTGCCCCTAAATCGACCCCTGAAGAAAATCCTGTCATTGGTTATGATTCTAACATCACTCAGTCATGTTTACTGCATGGTAAAAGACGCCCATGGTTTCTGTTCTCGTCTGTCATTGTGCTCCTTCATTGCCACACTTTTTCTGATCTTTGTGCTTTGTAGCTTTCAGATTTGTTGCATGTTTTGCCCTTTGTCCTTATTTTAAATACTTTAATTGATGCTCACCCTTTTTTATTTTAAAGTTTATTTGCTGCCAATTTGCTGCTTGTTTGTTTTTTGGAATTTCCCTAATTAAATACTTTCTGTTTTCTCCTCTATCGCCCTGGTTGCTGACCCTCCTCCCCACTCTTACTATTGTCTGTTGTGGTAAGTTCCTACTTGTGGAATTTTTCCCCTCCCTCCTTTCTCTTTTTTCCCCCCTTTTTGTTTTTTGTTTTACACTGTGGAAACCCCAGTTTCATTTTACCAAAGAGCTATGCCAACAGCAGGACCTCCCCTCATGTCACAAGGAAAGTAGTATTGCCAACTACAAGCACTGAAGTATCCTGAGTCTGGCACCAATGCATTTCTGAGACCTGCTTAAACATACCAAGTGGTGGGTTTTTCTGCTTGTGTGTTTGTTCATTGAATAAATGTTGAATTAATTCTTTTTGTTTACTTTCCAGTTAGGAAAGTTGTTAGGAAAAATCTTTTCATGCTATGCCATGAGAATTCAAAAATGCTTTTTAAAGTATGCAGGGTGAGGTTGCCCTCAAATAGCAGGACTCCAGGAGCTAGTACTTTCAAAAAATCAATGTTGGAAGACTTGTAATAGTTGGCAACACTGCAAAGGACCTTGGGTTAAAATTGAGCAAGAAAATAACAATGCTCAGTTTGGTAAAGAAGGTTGGATTTTGCATTCCGCACAGTGTGTATGAAGGAGTTACTTTTATTCCTACATACTTCGAGCTGCCTTCAGGCAGCTGCTGCTGTGTTGGTCTTGGTGAAGAAAGCAGATGGTCACTCTTGCATCTGATTTTTCAAATCTTGTTGGCAAAGCTTTTTGTGTGCGTGCAAGAGATAACTCTAAAACTTTATTTCCAGCAATTTTGAAAGGTATTTACCATGCATAATAACAAATCATGAACCTTCATAAATCATGGTGGCTGTGATCTGCTCTGCCAGTTCTGTAATGGCTATTCAGTGTTCACCTTCATTCTCTTCTCCTCCCAAAGACCTATTATTTTTCATAAAATAATAGGAGATAAAATGCTTTTAATAATTTCTCCCTCATATCTGCATTTTTAGCTCTTTTCAGAAACAAGACCATGGAGTATTTTTAAGTTTTGTGTTTTGTTTTCAGTACTGTGATTAGATAGACTTTGGTATTGGCTAAATTTCAATTAAAAGATCCTAGTACAGAGCCATCCTCTATTCTTCATGCCAGGCAAGAAATTGAGCTCTCCTAATCTCAGGGGGCTGGCAGCTACTGAATGTCTATGTGAGGTAAGGAATAGCCCGTAGGTGTTTGCTCTCCTGGAGGAGTGTGTTTCCAGCCCCTTGCTTCCAGGTACAGATCCCCCAACATGTCACATGCGTTTCGTGGCTGATGGATCCAGGGCTTTGTGGGGAGATGCTTCTGTCGCATCAGGGGCTAACCAGTGCTCCTCACTGCTGCCTTTTCTCCCTGGGATCCGTATCATAACTGAGTTTCAGCAACTAGATTTATCAGGAAAAGCCAGTGCAGCTGATCTTCATGACAATGAAAGGAGTACATAAGTTGAGAGCTGCCTTCACACGGGGGCACTGAATCTCACTGGGCTTCCCTGCTGCTACCACTCCTGGGACTTATCAGTGCCCCATTACTCTTATTTTATGCATTTAGTAAATGCCACCGGAACTCCTTATTAACTGATGCTGACCAACAGACAGCATTTTCTTCCTCACTCACTGTTATTTTTACAGCAACATAAATGTACACTGCCTGCCACAAATAGCTGTCTGGGCAGATGTCCACACAGCAGATGATACCTTATAGGGAGCAGGTTCTGCAAATGCTTCATACCCTGAAAGTCACTCACCACATAGGTGGGAAAAAAGCACATGAACTAGAAGAGCAGCAGTGTGTCCTCCATCGCTGGGGCCTGCCTTGTGCCCATGGGTTGGGGCAGAATCCCACCAACTTCCATGAGGAGCATGCCCAGGCCCTGTGTAAGGTTTGGGGAGATGTTTCATGTGGCAGTTCCCCTTGGGCAGACATGGTGCTACCTTGGGAAGTGCTTTGAGAAAGGAGCCCAGGAATCACAGTCTTGTGCCTGTAACATCGAGATTGAATTGAAAAAAAAATAGCACAGGAAGCTGGAAATGCTGGATGTTGAGGGATTTTAGCATGGGTAATATTGTCCAAAACTGTGGCTTTGAAAAGGTAGTGATGAGTAAATTAAGGGTTCAGTAGGCTGTTCATTCCTGTATGGGTCCAGAGGGACAGGCATTGGAGAGACAGGGAGCCCAGGGAAATAGCTCCCAGATGTTGCCAGATGGTACTTCCAATAAAACAGTAATAGCTTTGCAGCTGGGGGTCACACCCTGGGAGGTGCTTCAGGGGATGGCTGTGGTGTGACAAAACCCTGTAGTCTACGCTGGCAGGTGGAGCTGGATAAAAGCCCCTCTCTGGAGGAGCGATGCTCAGAGGGATGGGCTGGAGCAGGTGTCCAAGGAGCCGCCCACACCACATTAAGCATATGAGCAACTTTCAGTGCGAGTCCTTGTTTTCTTAAATTGGAGCATGTGTATACTCTTGCCAGAGCAGAGCTGATGAATTTGTATCTGTCGATGTCCCATAGTAAAGCCAAGATGTGGCCTGCATGTATTAAGCAAAGCTGCCACTGGCCCTGGTCATTTCAGGCTTCACTTTCACTTCTGAGCTGGGCATCAGTGAGCTTTACCCTCCCGAAGGCGCTTGGGGCGGGCAGCAACCCTCGCCCCAAAAAGTCAATGCTGCATCCTCCTGGCTGTGCCTCGGGCAAGAAGAGCTGAGCCATGCCTGGGCAGCTCCGGCATGACGCCCCAGTTTCCTCCAGGCCAGGAGCAGGCAGTGGCTTGCCGTGACAGTGCTTTTTTCAGTCTCTGGAGTTTGCCTAAGGGTTTTTTTTATTTTAGTTTGGCTTATTTATCCTCTTTGCCTTCCATAGATCATGTTCACCATCACCACAAGAGATCAGTTTTGCCATAGCAAAATACTAAAAAAAAATCATACATGGCAGCCAGGACATCTGTAAGTGCTGTTTGAAACCAAACACTAGCCCAGATTCAGAAACATTGAGTGTTATGTACTACATCACACTTTCTCACGAGAGTAAAGGTGAACATTTTAGAGTTTCTTGCTGAAAGGCATTTCTGGTTTGTGCATGCAGCCTGAGTTTTTTTAACAAAATCAAAGGTGTGATTTATTTTTAAAGCGTTTTTCTTCTCTCTCTCTTAATCAGATTTTCTTTGTTACTTTTCCAGCAAAAATCTTTCTTGTTTCTCTACTTTTGTTGCATTTCTGGGCCAAATTCACTACTGGGTCAAATGGAAGCAGGTACATGATACAGTGGATTGCATCTGCTTTCACCAGGAGTGACTTTGGCCCTCTGTACTAGACATTAGTTACTAGAAGAGAACATAACACCTTCCAGTTGACATGCTATTTAAAAAGCACTTGCGTGTGTGTGTGAGTGAACTGGACGTTGACTTTGGCCCAATCCTGCAATTACTTGAGAGTGGATTATGGGGGCGCTGGTGTGGGTAATTTTCAGGGGTGTCTGTGTGCAATATCCTCCCTGCGTGCTGCAGACTGTCAGCAACTGGAGTTCCCTGTGCCTGTGCCTGCAGGCTACGGACCAGGCTAAGGGGTGTCTGCATAGGATTTGGAGAGCCTGAAATAATTACCCAAACAAAGGGACTTGCCTTTGACTGTTCCTCAGAGACATCCAACACCCCCAGACTCCTCCTGGGGTGGGGAAAGTCATTGCAGGGTTGGGCTAATGGTCATAACTGATTCATATAATTTCATGTTAGTTTATAATTTCATTGCGGTGTTTGCTGCTAAATGCATTCATGCTGAGTTCCAGGTGTGTTTTTCTTTCCCTTCTTTCTATTTTTTCCTTGTATTTTAATTTCTTTTTTATTTTGCATAAATTCAGGAGCCGGCCTGCAGTCATGCTTGGGGGTGTGCATGTCTCCACACTGAAATAACCTTTTGTTTCTCCAAACCTAGGATGGAAAGAGGATGTTTGGCACCTACTTCCGGGTTGGTTTTTATGGAACTAAATTTGGAGACCTTGATGAGCAAGAGTTTGTTTACAAGGAACCTGCGATAACAAAGTTAGCTGAAATTTCCCATAGGCTCGAGGTGAGATGATTGTGGCTAACCTCAAATTCTGTCTGTGAGTTGCAGTTTAACTATTCTGCATCAGTTATTTAAGACCTGCATTGCCAAATTACAGGAAGTGGCGGAAATGAAAATCGTTGGGCAAAACCAGAGCTGTGCCTCTTGGATCCTGATGCAAGGCTGATCTCAGAGAAACAGTCACTTGGCAAAACAGTTTGCAGAGCCCTGTGCAGTGACCCAGAGCTGGGCCTGATGTCTCTTGTCCTCTTCCTGGTGCCACCTCTGCAGGAGGCGGGAAGAATGCAGGGAGAGGAGTCCCACAGGTTTTCCCTGATCTTGCAGTGAGAGCTGCAGACCTGCTATGATTATTCAAGAGTTTGTGGCATATCATACTGTGTTTGCATTTCTCTTCTGCCACCTGGTGTAAATGGGATGACCTGGGCTTGAAAAAAGCCTGAAATGCCTTTCAGGATCTGACTTTCAGAAAGTATTGCATTTTGCTGTCATTTTGTTGCCTTCACGTCATGTTCCTCTACTCCTAGAGATTGAACCCTCTAAGGAGCCTGAATTTCAGAGCCCCTGAAGTGAGACATCACAGGTCTGAAGTTTGTTTCAGCCGTGAACAAGCAAAGGCAGCTCTGATTAATCAAACCGGGGCTTGGGTGCAGCTCCAGGTACCACCCAGTGATCATCTGTACCATGTAATGGTTAGTCTGGCCTGGTTTTGTGCCAACTAACCTGCGTCTAGATAATGTCTTAGCACAGTTTGTGGGACAGCATGGATCAGAGACTGTTCCCAGTAAGCGCTGTGGACAGATGAGGCCATCCCCAGTGGGAGAGGAAGAGCATTTAGCAGCATGGCTCTGGGCCGTGCCATGCTACTTGTTCGTAGGGCCAGAGGCCAGACCTGGCCCTATTTTATTTGCTAGAATAGATCTGATGTCACGTTGTTGCTCACAACAATTCAGCTGCTGTCACATTGCGCTGAAAGCAGCAGCGTTGTTTGAGGTTTAAGCGCATGAAACTGAGTTCACCCATTCACCCAGCCCAGCAAAGCTGCGCTCTGATGCAGCATCTGATTTCCAGGCAGATCCTGTATTGACCCCAGTTTTCAGTTGAGCTCACAGACACACAGCAAGCTCAAATGGCTTGTTCAGAACCACACAGCGTGTGTGCGTGCGGTTGGAAGGCTCCCGAGTTCTCCTGCCTTCCAGGGTGTTAGGCTTGTTTTTTCCTGTTGCCCCTGGAATGCGACTGATTTAATTCTCCTAGGTTCAGCAGATCACATTCAGCCCCGGCACAGCTACTGTTGAAGGCATTTGGAGCTTTACCTCCCCTGAATATGCCTTTGTCTCTCCAACCCCCATCTCTCAGGGCTGCATTTGATGGTTTCTTTCAATGCATTTGCTCTTGATTGTAGGGATTTTACGGAGAACGGTTTGGTGAAGATGTGCTTGAAGTGATTAAGGACTCAAACCCTGTGGACAAATGTAAACTAGATCCTAACAAGGTAAGAACACAAGTACAGGTTTAGAAGTAGAAATGGTCCTGAATGTATGCAAATGCAATGGAACAAATCCTGACCTGAATTTCACCAAGTAGGCAATGAAATCCACATACAGAGCATCTTGTGACTGCTTGGGATGAGAGTTGGAGAAAATCATCCCAGCAAAGGAATGCAGAATCAGCCATTTTGTTCCCTGCCCCAGGCCCTGCCATTGTAGTGATTGGTGGGAAGGGAGAAGTCGAAAGGACAGCAGAGGCCCAGGCTGCATTTGCCTTTCTCTGTAGTCTCCGCTGAGTGCGAGGAAGGGAGTTTGCCATTCTCTGGCCTCTGGCGTTTTTGCAGCTGCAGCATTTTGTCATTCTTGTGCCATGTCCTTTAAGCATAGCAGAAATAACAGGAGCATGCCGAGGAAACAAGACTGTAGCTTAGGGCAGGGCATCATCTGCAAGGAAAGGATGGAAACACTTCACATGAATAGCATGAGAGGAGAGGGGCAGTGAGCTGTTTTTTATCCAGTCCCAAAACTGCTGAGCAGCTACCAGCACCCCTAGTCCCTGTCAATGTGAGCGTGATTTTTCTGAGTAAAGGCAAAAAACAATCCTAGTTCTTCCAGAGGTGGCTTCAAGAGGAAGGAAAGCAAGCTGGGTTATTGCACTGCTAAAAAGCAGGGGTAGGAGTCAGCTCTTCTCCTCTGGCACTGTACCTCACCATGCACACCTGGGTTCCTTCCTGCAGGCCTACATTCAGATAACCTACGTGGAGCCGTACTTTGACACGTATGAGATGAAGGACAGGATAACTTACTTCGACAAAAACTACAACTTGCGGCGATTCATGTACTGTACGCCCTTCACGCTGGACGGCCGAGCTCACGGGGAGCTGCATGAGCAGTTCAAGCGCAAAACAATCCTGACGACGTCTCACGCTTTCCCTTACATTAAAACCAGGATAAATGTCATTCACAAAGAGGAGGTGAGGCCTATGCTCTCAGGGGCTTCCTGTGTTTGAAGGAAACTATTATACAAGACTAAGGGAAGTGGATGTTGCTGAAACTCATGTGTAATGTACTATTGTACATGTAGTTTAATACCATGGCCGTGTCCCTTCACGCTGTCACGTTAACACAGATGCACCCTCCTGGCTGTCACTAGTCTACCTTTCCCCTCTCTGTTAAAGATGCAGCAATTTGGCAGAGAGCGAGAGCAAACAGCACCATCGTGAGCTGCTCTGGCTGTTCAATGCAGGGACTGTGCATGAGACTCCTTCATTTTGATTTTAAGAATGCCTCATTTCTATTGAACTTTCCCCTGTTCCTATTCAACCTAAAGTAAAACCAGACCAATCTAGTAATGCAGTATGTCCTGCCACCTCTTTCACCAGTGTATCCAGATCACAGCAGCTGGTATACGCAGGGGGCCCTTGGTGAGCTTTGTAGTAATGCAGGTTGCTCCCTTCCATTCTCCTTGAACAGCGTGTCCTTTGCTCTGTGTTGCAGCTCACTTGCATGGCCTTAACGGCCCTAGGCCAGTGGGGTCCTGAGGCTTTATAGAGAGATTTATCCCATAGCTATGTCAATTTTTCAAGAGTAGGTAGAAACTGATGTGATCCCTGGGACACAATGAAAAATGCTTAGGCACTGACATAGTGCTGTAACCCTGTTGGTTGCAGTGACCACAAAGGGGCACGAGCCTGCCCACTCAGAAGCAGTCTCAGAAAGCTCTTGAGTATCCCGATGTAGAAACACATCTAAAATTCAAACTTTTTCTTGATGTTCCTAAACCAAGACTGAGAGGATGCATTTCTAAAGTGCTATTGTCCAGACTGTCACTCCTATTGGTGTCCTCCACCACTTCAGTGTGCCACCCCAAAGTGACCTTGGTGTTTCTGAAAGTCTGTGTCTGGTTGTCAATCTCAGCCATAACAAGCAACCTGTATTCTGGCTACTTGCTTAGATCATTTTGACGCCCATTGAAGTTGCCATAGAGGACATGCAGAAGAAAACACAGGAATTAGCTTTTGCAACCCACCAAGACCCTGCGGACCCAAAGATGCTGCAGATGGTGCTGCAAGGATCAGTAGGTACCACAGTAAATCAGGTGAGGATCGCTGTCTGAACTGGAGACACTGGGGTAGAGCCTATCACTCAGTGCAGTGGATGCTCTGCTTTGGGCCTTATTTCTAAATTACCTTGGTTTTTTTTCCCTGTTCAGTCTGTTGGCTGTGGTTAAGGTCACTGTTGGGTCTAGACCAGCTGCTCTCAGTGACTGCAATTTGAGTCCTGAAAATGTGGTTAGATCTGGAAAGTGGCTGAGTAGAGACAGCCCTCCTCCCTCAGTTATCTGCTCCTTCCTGGCATTCACAGTTGTTTCTGCCTGCTTCTCCTTCTCCCTTAAAAAAAAAAAAAACAGTTGTATTACTTTCCCTTTGCTTAGCCAGGCGCTGGTGGGTGGAAGTAGGATTGTGTCCTGCTGTGGTTTTTGAACAAAATGGAAAGCAAAACTAGTGAATGGAGAAAAATTGAGGAAAAATTGAGGGAATAGGAGTAAACCTCTACTAATGCACAAGCCGGAAAAAAATCAGCTGGAATTTTAAGTTCTGGGTTGAGTTTGCAGTGCTGGCAAACACTTCCCTGGTTCCATCTGCATTGTTTAAACTTTGTCTCAGTTGTGAGTTGAGCAAACTTTGTCAAGAGTCCTTATAAGAGAAAACAAATGTAGAATCTGTGCATTTTCTCACACTGTTTTCTAAAAGCAGAGTTTTATTTAAAAAAAAAAGCCTGTAAGAGATTCAGTTGTCATGATGTTTGGTGATTTATGCCAGATTTACCAGCTGCTATTCTTCAAGATGCATTCTGTAAGGAAATGTTGCATTTTACAAATGTTTCTATGTGCAAGAAGTTTCTCCAGTGATTGGATATGACAGATGGTTCCAAGAAACTTACTTTTTCTCTTCTGCTTCTAAAGGGACCATTAGAAGTTGCACAAGTTTTCTTGTCTGAAATACCCAATGATCCAAAGCTCTTCAGACATCATAACAAACTACGGCTCTGTTTCAAAGACTTCACGAAAAGGTATGGAGTATTGTCTTCAAACTGCCTGACAGATGCAGTTATTACTACCACACCACACAGGAATGTACAATAACACAGGGCGTATCGGGAGAGAGGAGTATTCATGTTGTAACTCCATCTGTCCAGTTTCCATATGCAGCTGTATTCCTCAGCTGCCCAGTTGGTTCCCTGTTTCTCCGGTGCTGCTGGTCAATGACTTAAGGGGCTGAAGTTGTTTGGCTTTGCTGTTTATCAGGAATGAATTAGTGATCACAGTTCAGTTGTGAACAAGTGTTCCTGTTTCAGAAAACACAACTAGCCACACTGGCACAAATGAACTCACAGCTTGGCAGGGTTAGGAGAAACTGCTGAATTGGCCAGGAGACTTAATTTCTTTCTGAAGTGAATGTCTCCAAACGGAGTGGAAGCATGCTGGCAGAATTCTCTCAAGAAATGTGCTGGCTGCTCTGCTTTCCTCTTGAGTAATGCAGACTGCAGTCTCATCTTCTGCAAGCACCAAGGAATTAAAAAAAAAGTGTAATTGAAATAAAAATGTTCCAAGCAAATAGATCCAGTGGCAATGTAGTTTTCCCATATGTAATAAATGGCATTGATGATACAGTTCTTTTCATACCCTTTGTTTAAATTATATCTTTGCAAGTACAAGAGTTCCTGATGAACATCTCATAGTCTGCTATTTATTAATCTTTCCTGGGAGAGCAGTAGATCTATACATCTTTAAATCCTCTTGGACTGGAATTGGCTATGTGGAGATCAGCTTTTCATCTCTCTTCAGAGAGGATAAATGTAACTGGAGAGTAAATTAAAATAAAAAAGGAGTTGTCACTCTGGAAGTGAAATGGAAATTGGAAATATGACACCCTCCTTTCCCTATGGACACCGAGTGGTTTAGCTGAGTCTTTACTACCCAAAAGACAAGATAGAGAAGGATATTATGTGTCATCCCAGAGGAACAGAATGAATTTTTTTTGTACTATTAGATTAACAAGTCTCTAGCAAGCAGGTCCATTTTTATGTGCCCAAGTTTCACAGGCTTTTGTTTTCTAGATGCGAAGATGCTCTGCGCAAGAACAAGAGCCTGATTGGTCCAGACCAAAAGGAGTATCAGCGAGAACTTGAAAGGAATTATCACCGGTTAAAGGAAGCTCTCCAACCTTTGATAAATAGAAAGATCCCACAGTTGTATAAGGCAGTGCTGCCGGTCACTTGCCACAGGTGGATATTTGATTTTATGCTTTCAGCAGAGATAAGGAGGGTGTAATACTGGGGTGTCTGATCTTCCTGGTGAACCTGTGACATCTATTTGTTTTCAATTGTGGCTCTTTTGGCTGAGTCCATCCCTTTCCCCTTCTGTCCTGACTTCAGAGCACATCCCCTTCCCAGCAGTTATGGTAGGTAGAGTTTGCAATGGTCCCTTTTGTTCCTGACAATTTTTTTTTTCATCCTGCATCCCATTCTTTTTAGATTCAAAACCACCGTCAGTGTGGCAGGACTTTGACACTTGTTTGTTCCCAGTGGAACTGGGATGAGGAGCTCCAGGGGCAGGCAGGGTGGAAAAGCAGTTGGTGTCTTCCATGCTGGAAGGCCGGTCAGCTGGAGTCTGGGCTTTTTGTTCGTGCAATAAGACTGAACATAAAAGCCCCACTGGGAATGAAGCAGGTCAGAGCCTGTAGCACTGTAATCTGCTGGCACCAGCTGTGACTGAGCAGGAGGAGTTTGGGTGCATAAAGTTTCTAACAAGACCCTGGCTCCCAGAATAGGGGCAGAAGTGTTTCCCAGCAGGTACCCTTCACGTAATCTTTGGCTTGACAACCCCTGTTGTGTCCCCTGTCAGCAAGGTAGGCTAACGCAATCCAGCAAGACTGCCCTGGCATCGTGGTCTCACACCAGTGAGTGGGGTGGGGGTTATTTTTTGGAAGGAGCATTGTTAGCACTGAGCAGGACAGTGACGGTGCTTTTAATGACAGACCCTTTGGGAGATTTGTGTGAATGTGGACTTCAGCTCATGTCCATGCTGTTGGTTTAGGAGAATACAGCGCTGGTTTTGAACCTCTCCTCATGTAAGTGTTGTTCAGAGGTAAAGAGCAATGGGGAACATTAAAAAATGTTGTGAAAAGAGAAACTTGGCAAAATTACATTATAAAAAGAGCAAGACTTAGTGCTGGATGAAGGAGGAAATGAGTGTTCCTAGCTCACACGGCAGTGCTTAACAATGTTTCTGTAGCTGAATTTGATGTATTTTTCTGTCTGCTGAGTACTGCAGAAAGGTGGCCTTTCTCATTACTCAGGTTCATGACTTCTTAAGCTCTCCCCAGATCACATACCATGTCCTAGCTGTTCTCTGCTGGGGTCAGTTTTCACTGGCTGGGGATGGGTGGAAGAAACAGTGCTTCCCTCCCCACCCAGGTAGGAACCTCACAAGCACTTTTGTCATGGTAATTATTTTCTAATCTTGTGAAATTCAGCCTGTGCAGGGAGTCTAAAACAAGTATTCCAGGCAAATTCCACTTAGAGATTTATTTGGAAGACTTAAATAAGATTTCAGTAGTGCAGGTGGTTTGTGCTTCTTCTCTATGTACGCATGAATTAAACTTCCTGTCAGCTTTCATGTTGGTAAACCTTGGGCAGTTAAATGATCCCAGATACAGACCCAAAACCAATTCATTTGAAAAGCAATGACTTAATGTCAGTGGACTTAATTTTTGTAGTAGCCAGCTGTAGAAAATACTGGAAATCAAGTACAGAATCATTCATCTGACAAGGCTTCTTATTCCATCGTGGAAAATATGAGCTCATCATTGTATTTTCTCTCCCTCAGAGACTCCTTCAGCAGGATGAGCCTTCGCAAAATGGATATCTAAACGAGTTAAAAACCAAAATAAAAAAGCACTTAAAATTAAGGTTTTGAAAAGAAAGAGCCTTGTTATCAGCGCTGGGAATCAAAGAAGTTTTATTGTGAAATAAAACTTGGACTTCATCCTGGACATCCCACACACCTCCTCCTCCATCAAAGTGTTCAGTGGCCAAAAATCATTCTGAATTGTCAAATGTAGACTTATCAATGTTTGAAAAAAATGACAGTGGTATCCAGAGTATTGGTGATAAGCTGTAAACTTACCTGTTTTTTAAGGCATTTTTATGACTCAAAGGTACACTAAACGCATTTACCTTTATTTATAGCATTACCTAATGTTAAATTTATTTACTTTTAGTTCATATATTTAATTTATATTAGGACCATACGCAGATGCATTTTTGAAGTTTTTAATGTAGTGATGATGGTTATTTTGATGGTACTATTAAATATGTGAATGTTTACACTTTCATTCCCTGTGCATTGGACTTCAGAGCTCGCCATCCTTGGGAAAAAGGTTCAGAGTAAGGTAAGTCTTACAGTAACACTTCTTAACCAAGTGGTGAATTTTTTACTATCCCTATCCTTTTTCCTTTGTAACTCTGAATACGAATTGCTGCAAAGAAAAATAAGTAGCCATCAGAAGAATCGAGGCACATCTTGTTACTACTTTACCTCCTTCAGTACCAGTGAAGGGGAGTTTCAGAATGACTGCTGTGTGTACATGGTCATTTCCACCAGCTAGAAAGTCCAAACAGCACAGTAATCTCATCATGACTTTAAATGTACAATTCAGCTTAGCAGTGTACATGCAACTAGACTGCTTTTTTGTGTCCCTTTTTCAATTTAAAAACTAATTTCATGGGGAAGAAGAACAAAAAATGGTATCACAGTTTAAGTTAAAAGTTTACATAGAAAATATTCTTTGCATTGTTATTTATGTGAAGAAAAACATCTGTTTTACCGCAGTTTTTTTGGCGGCTAACACAGCACTTGAAGGAAACATCAGAACTGGAGCCGAGTACACAACTCCTAAATCTAGTCCTTTATATTTTTCCTCTCTGTATTGAACAGGGTCCCTTGGAAGAGTTGGTATGTGATTAAACAGAAGCTCACTCTCTCTCTATAAATACCTAAATATGCACGCGTATACATATATATATAAAAAAAACCACATTTGATAAATGTGCTTTTTTTATATATATAAAAATATAAGGAAAAAAATGGGTTTTATACATGAGCTTTTAAGATAGCAAACAACTATACATCATCACTTCCAATTTGTGAGCATTTGATTTTTGAAACCTAAATAGTTTTTACCTTCACTTCTAACATACATGTTCTGGTATGTTAGAAGGTGCTGGGGATGTTTGGGGTTCACCCCCTTCTGCTTTAGCACCTGTAGCTGCAGCGAGTGCCCACCCTTCTGCATGAGCAGGGAGGCTTTAGGGTGGTGAGGGGTTTTTTTATTCTTGATACTTATTTCAAGTTATTAGTGGCTGCCTGTCAGTGTGCTCGTAGCAGGATGATTGTACTCTTCCTGCTGAGCAGGGCTGGAAAGGCACCGTGTCTTAGAGCTACCATGGGCTGTAGGTGCATGGCCTGCCCCTGCAGGATGGTACCCAGCAGGATGGCGCAGCGCAAGGCGCTGCAGGGCACGCTGGCTGTGGCCAAGGGATGTGTTGGGGAAGGGACAGCAGTACTGCCAATTTTTGCCCCTTCTCCTGTGCTTTTTTGTTCCTGCAGCTTCATAGTGGTGGTGCTTTTTTGGTAGCGTAAACGCGGTGCTCTTCTCAGTCTGCCAGTCTCTGACTGTTTCCCTTGAACACAGGTTATCCTGAACTAGTTCTGTGTTACGGGTTGTAACACAGAAAAGCCTGCATGGAGTTTCTTGCATAAAGAAAAACTACTCCTCTAACCTAAGCCTTCTCCCCCAGGGATGTTGACAAGGCTTTGGAAGCTGTATGAAGTCGGGGACTCTCATAATGGAAAATATTAAGGAAGGAGGGGGCAGCTTTGCAAGAGATTTATATGAAGAGGCATGCAAAATATTTACAAAGTGAAAAAGGGGAAACAAATCCCAATAGCCATGAAAGAATGAAACCTTAATTTACAGTAGTCCTTGTATATTGTTTCTTCAGCTAGGAAAGCATCTATTTTAATCGAAATCTTATATAAATATCCTTTGATTTTACTGGATGGCCCCATGTCAGCATAAATCTGACTGGCTTATCAGTACATATAGCTAGACAATTGTGTAGAACTCAAGTGTAGTATCATGGTAAGCTAAGATTGGGCAGCCACGTTTTGTTTTCCATTACAGCTAACTACAGGCCATGTGCAATACAGGACATTTGTTACTGTGGCAAGTGACTAGTTCAGGAAGGGTGGCAAGTGCTTTATTTAAGTAAGTGATACAGGACATTTGTTACTGTGGCAAGTGCTTTATTTGAGTAAGTGTCAAAAAAACCACCCCGTACTACCTATCCATATGCCAGAGGAGTATTTTTTCATTCAGCATATTCCAGCTGATTGTGTTTTCTGTTCAGCTGCCTACAAAGAATGTTTCTCTCAAGCTGTGTAGTATAATGGAAAACAGCTGGGTCTTCCTTCAATTACACTGTAGCCAATATTTTGTTGAATATAACAGTATTTTGTTTCCTTGGAACATTGCCTGTTCCTGCAGTTGAATGAAAAAGATAAGTCTTGGGTCAAGTATGGAAAAATAAACTTTCATTTGCAGGCTGAAATTCAGCAAACCCCACACTGCAGGCAGTAAAAAAATAGCATTCTGTAATGTGATTTGGCTACCCTTGCAAGGTAAGATTACAGTTTGTTGGGTTTTTTTTAACGTAGCTATTTCTTGGTTTAGACTATGACATTATTTATTATGGTGACAATGCTTTGGAAAAGGGAAAGAGATCTTAGTGTCTTTGTAATTCCAGATTTTTCTCCTCTGCAGAAGATAATTACTACAGACTATGTATTCAGCATGAGCTTACAAGCAACTCTAAATTTAATCCAGCCTTTCTTACACTGTTTTCTACTGACAGTACAAGCTTTCTAGACTGAAACATATTTTAGTAATACATCATCATCTAGGATATACTGCAAAAATCAGAGGTCCACCATAACATGGAAAATACACTAAAGATATTTTTCATGAGTTACCTCTGTGTTTACATAATAGAAGACTGTAAAAAAACTAAGTATTGCAGAATAAACTAGGTAGAGGTTTCTAGGGCTTTTCCTGTAAATAAATTAATTTGTATTTGAAAAAGTTTAAATATATCCAGAAAACTAGGGCACATACTCACATCTTGTGTATCTTTCCTTGTCTCTCTCTGCAGCAGCACTTCATGTCATTCCATCCATCTTATGAGAGCAGAAGTAAACACTCATCCTATTTTGTCTCATATTTTTAAGATTTTAATTGTCTGCAGTTTATAGGATTCACCTTAACATTTTAGCATCTAATAGATGATTTGGGATTTTAATCTCTAGTATTTAGCGCCAAACACTTCACTTGTTTTTACAATAATCTGTTTGCCTTTCCCCTTGCCTCTGAACCTTACCTCTAGTCATGAAATACCCTCAAATTAGGATACGCTGTACAAGAATCAGTTAAAAACCAGAGAATGTTATTTTTTAAAGCACTTTAAACCTTCCATTTCTCTAAGATAGATAGCTTCTCAACCTTTTTGTAACAGTGCCCAACCACTTTCACTTTCTGCTTTTCGCTCTGCAAACACAAAAGTCTGATCTAGTCATCTCAGATGCATATCATAAATTTTTTATTTCATATATACATTCTTAAAGCATCAAAGCCAAATTGCTTTCGTTTTCCCACATTTCAGTGAGCTCCAAGTACAAATTAACTGTTATAAGATCACCACTAAGTTCCAAATCCACCCAAACAGATATGCATATTAGAGGGATTTACTCTTAGAAGTACAAAGTTATTTCAATTACACTACACGCTCCCCCTGTTTTGAAGTATTAATCACACCTATTTACACTTTGCCCATTTAACACCTATGCAACAAGATGCAAATTAGACCATTCAAACATTTCTATTAAGTTCAGTTCCCTCCCATACACTATACAAGGTTACAAGACCCTTTTCTTGTGCTTCGAGTTGCACCGAGCAGTATAGAACTGGATAAGGAGAATAAACCACGTCGATTACCCAAAAACTAAATATGAAGTATTACTTCCCAAGTTACAAAAATACACAACTTCTCATGAAATTGGCTAGTTAATATACATTTACTCCAGAATATGAATACAAATAACTTTTATTAAAAAAAAAAGCTAATAATACAATAGGCATGTCTGAGACCTAGAGCTGTGTTAAAACCACTACTGTGTACTGTAGGCATCATTTAGGAACTATACAAATTGGTATTTCTAAAAGGTAATATCACTACTCTCCAGCATAAAAGTTATTATGTGAGTTAAGTTCTATGTCATGGTTTGTTAATTCAAGTTGAGCCACTTACACTGAACAAAAAGACCAGAAACATTATGATCCAGTAGCTTCAAAAACAAACAGCTGTTTCTTCCAGGTAGTTTTGATGCAAATCAGACCAACAGGTGTATGCAAATCCCTAATATTTACAGTCAAAATACAGTATCACTCTACAATTTTCTTATAAAACAGTAGGTAAGGAGTTGATGTAGATGACGATGTCGGAGAAAGAGAATTCAGAAAGTCCTTTTCTTCTGTAACCTTCACTTCAGAGTCATCAAAAAGCAACCACTTTCCTTCATACTCTTTCAGGCTCTGCAGTACATACAGAGCTTTGTTTTCTAGTCCACTGGAAACAACACCATTTTGCTCACTGTGTTCTGTGCTGCACTCCGCACTTCCGTTACTACTGCTAGACTCAGGGTTTCTGTTTTCAGTAACTACGTTAAGAAACTTCTCAGGGTTAGCTGGTTTGTTGTTGTACAGGTCACAGTCAGACTTGCTCTTCTGCCCCCCAAGAAGTCCGATAGCTTCCATATTCTTTTTGTTCAGAACTTTACCCGGCTGTGCGTTTCCATTGACTCTAAAAGAGACTTCACCATCGTCGTAGTCTTCAGCAACAGTTCTTGCCTCCTCCTCATTCAGTGGTTCTGGTTTAATCATTTCATACATTTGGTCAGTGATGAAATTTCCCTTATCTAACTCTAGGCTATTAAGATCTGTAATTTTGACAGAAGCTGTGTAGTGTCCACTGCTAATTGTAATGCCGCTGTGCATTACCACTGCAAATAATCCGTAGGTGTCATTGGTCGGCTTTGTGCTCCATTCTTCTAGTGACAGTTTGAGAGGTGTCAATAAGGGAGTGTTTATCTTGGATAGTCCACCATAGCAATCAAACCTTTAGAAGAAAGACAAAGTTAAGACCTTCCGCCTCTGCCGTGCTTCTAAACAATAAATACTGCTTTAAGTGGCCCATATATTGTATCTATATTCTTTTCCTTCTATTAAAAAGACATGGGTGATCTGAATGTGAGAAACTGCTCACTTTTCAACTTGCTTATCATGAGCATCTGTCCCAGGCACCCCTGTTCAGTAAAGACATTTTTACACGTATGTATAATGTTAAATCTTACAGCCTAGTAACTATGTATTTTAACTATTTAAGAGATTCCCTTTTTCTGAAGTATCAACTAAAGTTAATTTTTAAATAGTGACGATAAAAGGAGTTCACCTAATTGTTTAGTTACCATTCGTGCTTCTATGCACAAATACTTCCACTTCCCAGACATCATCCTGCTTTCCAGATTAAAAAAAAACAAACAAAAAACCCCAAAAAACCCACAACCAAAACACTTCAACATCCAACGTTGAAGTAAGCAAGGTTGTTGGTTCCCCCACCCCAAACCTTTGAAAGAGTCATTTACTAAATAAAGGAATATAAATATATTTTACTTTCAAGTAGGTTTAATGTCACTCAGAAAAACTGAGTAAGTAATTTGTCTCAGATCATCTTAGTGCACTGTAGTATACTGCCAATGGTAATGCAATGATTATCTAAGGATGAAAAAGTTATTATCACTTTCTTATTACTAGGGATTCTTCATTAACTGTCCTATGTTATTGAGGTTTTTTTAAACAATTATGTAGCCGATTTACTTTGAAAAAGCATCTAGTATTCCAGAAAAAGCATCTAGTATTCCAGAAATATTTAGCACTTTCTTTATAGTGCACAAATTTAAAATGAGAAAAGTTTAAGTCCTTTCATTGCAATAAGGATCTTCTAGAGTTTGAAAAGAAAATAAGCGTTGGGACTTTTACATTGTGTATTAGCCTCCTTGAATGATTCTGATCTTACATGATTTACATATTGCATCAGCCCAACTTAATTAACCCCTTTATTTAACGATATGTTATGATGTCCTAATAGATTTCAGTGATGACTCAGTCTTGCTCAACTGTTAGGGTGTTGTACGGAAAAATATAGGGGAATATAGACAAACCCTGTAAAACTTAGGTTCCAAAGAGCTAACTACTATTGTTCAAATTGCATTTTATCGTAAGAAAGAATAACTATCTTTAATCCAAGGGAATTGTAGATATGGCATAACAGTATAAGCATAATTGCAGTAACAGAATACTACTTTTTTTTTTTTACTGGGTTTAGTTTTGATTCTGCTGTGCTTCTAAACATTTCGCTAATGTTCACAGCCATAAACCCTTACAAACATAAATACATTTACACACACACAGATGTCCTCAGTCACTCAAGGCTAATTAACTGAAATCTCATTTTAGACCTAGGCTTACCATAAACATTTGACTACACCAAAAGAAACACAAAAAAGCACATAATCAGAAATAATAAATCTTCTGAAAATCCCTATTATTAGTAGCCAGGAATAGAGATATTCAGAAGAGCGTCAAGAAACAGAGAAACTGCTTGCTGATACTCTAGATCAGAAATCCAGTTCCACTCAAGCACACTATGACAATCATATTAACATAAAACATTAAAAAACAGGCTCTACCTTTCTTCTGAATGAGATCCAGCATCAGAAAGATTTGGAGAGGAGGAAATAAGAGAGGAAATCTTTTCCTATTAGCTTTTTGTTCTTCTTAATGATAAGAATCTGAAGACAGAAAAATTGCATGCCAAGTACTCTGCCTCCTCTGACTGATGCACAGTAGTTCATACACAACAAAACTTGATTTCTGCAACTACATCTTTTGAGGCCATAAATTAGTGGAACTTTACCCACTATACTGAATTAATACCTCAAGTTATTGTAGACCCTTAAAGACTTAAGCTATTTTACTGCAATGCTGTTAACACATAAGGATGTGAAATACTCCAAATAAAGATTGCCAGTGGCATAAGCACTGCTGTCACTAATTAGGAAATGTGACTGTAACAAAACCTAAAGTAAGCCTTTAAAAAAAAAAACCAAACAAAACACCTGCTCTTAGCTGATACCATTTCACAAGACAAAAATCTCTTTTTCTCACTGTCATGGTTTAACCTCAGTGGGCAACTGAGCAATTGTTAATTTGTTAATTGTTAATTAACACTCACCAATTGTTAAATTTATATAGTGGAAATGCTTAATTAGATGTTACCAGTTACACATTTCTTCTTAATAGCTTCCCAGTCTGAGGCACACATGGCCTAGCATTTTTTTTTTCCCTACACACACACTTGCTAAAGAGAATTACTCATCCCCAGGCAAGTAGATTTTCACCCTGGCTACTTTATTTAAAAAAACCAAACACTTTGCAAGCCAGCATCTAGAAGATGAAGCAAATCCCTACTAACTGCAAATATTTACATTACCATTCCCCTCTGCTTCATTTCTCTTCATTTATTTAAAACTCAGTCATCAGAAAACTCAGTAGAGCACAACTGAGAAACAGACAAGATTTCAAAATTTTTATGGGAGCTCAGAGAAGTTGTATGAAGATTCTTAGTTTAAAAATCTTAGTTTAAGGCCAGCAAAACAGTCTGTTATTACTTCTAGGGCAAACCATTGCCATCTCATCTATGAAGAGAGTAGTAGTTTTACAATAAATATTACAAGTTTACATAAGTCAATTGGGGGAAGCTTCA
The DNA here is from genome assembly GCF_000699145.1 of Aptenodytes forsteri. Taxonomy (NCBI): domain Eukaryota; kingdom Metazoa; phylum Chordata; class Aves; order Sphenisciformes; family Spheniscidae; genus Aptenodytes; species Aptenodytes forsteri. The sequence continues at coordinate 12,698,476 of NW_008796165.1, read as the reverse complement.
TCAAAGCTCATTGTTCAAAAAACACCGTAAGAGTGACTCTGGATACTATGGAGTAAGCCAGTGCTTTGGTTTACTAGTCTTGGCTCTTCCCCACTTGATTTGCATCTGTGCTTTATTACTCCAAGTCAAGATGTTTAGAAATGACATGGTTTTGTCCAAGATAAAACGTCCAAGCCAAAAACGGGGAAACAATCTTATAAACAGTTTCAGCTTCATCACTGACTCTAGTTCTACATCTGATTTTTCCACTCTTTACTTCCTTAATCTCTGGCTGCTAGCACGTGGCAGAAAATGTATGACATGATTCAAAGGACACATGAGGAACACCACAAGAGATTGGATTCAGTCTGACCCAGATATAGGTCTGAGTATTTTGGAGGAAGGACCCGAAGATTGCCAGGACAGAGGAAGAGGTAAGTGATTCAGGAGATGCCTGGTTAACCTGCAAGTACTTCCTCATAGAAACAAAAAAGTAGCAAACGTAGGAACAAACTGAAGATAATATTCAGGTTTCCTTTCAGGTGGACATCTCGGGTTGTATTTTTTTTTTTAATAGCCTATAATCCTACCAGGATACCATCTCACATCAAGGGCTACTCAATAATAGCATTACTGTTCTCTGCCTTGTTGTGACAGTCAAATATTACGTAGAACAATGAAAAGACAATTTTGTATGTTACGATCCTACACTTGTATGAAGAGATCTTAGCAGACATTACAGAGACAGAGGAAGTTTCCTTTCTACTTTGTCAGAAACCTAGATACTCCTAAAAACAAATACTAAAAACAGGCAGAGTGAAAATTCTAGTTTTAACAAGCTTAGCAAGCTACCTGCAAAACTATCGTAATAGAATCCTTGACAATAGTTATTTTACAAATCTTACTTATATTGACCAGTTATCAGCACTTGCTTATAGAATGTCTTCTGACAAATCATCTGTCAACTTCTATTTTGTATCTGTATAGTGCCAAAGGTCCTGTACACTTCAAGTTCTAAAACATATTGGCAACACAAATATTATAAACTAAATTCCGTGGAAGACTTCATGCATTAGACTTCCTGCTGGCAAGGTGGCTCTGAAGGTCTAAAGCCAAACAACAGGGAAATGCAAACCACAGGGAACCGGGTGGATAAAAGACCAAACTAATTTGTCCCTAAATAACTTACTGTACATCACAAAGCAGCTCAGCATTAAGTCTCAGAACTACGCCTAGCCATCAGGTTATAAAACACAGGCTGCAGCAGAGAAGTGCGCTTGGCTCTCCAGAACAGATGCCAACTAGGGGGATGCAGAAACCAACACAAGTTTGTCTTCTGCTGCTGCATCTGGCAACACTGATGCAGATAGCAAAAGTTATGTTTTAGTGAATACCAGGAAAAGTTGAAAATACAGGCCAAGTCTGCAAATGTTACTAAAATTGTATAGTCACTCTCAAAAACGCAATTAACGTTGTAAGAATTTTCTAAAGGATCTGGGGGAATATTTTACAGTTTTAAGAAGTCTTTCTTGATGAAGCCTTCTGTTATTTTTTGTTACTTGAATCTCAGTGAAGAAATAGTTTACTGCAAAATGCTGTGCATAAAGTGTCATGGCATTGTTTCATTTGTGTACAGTATTGTAGGGACAAGGGGAGCAGTTGGTTGGGTTTTTTCTCCCCTCCCTTCTCAAAGGAAATCCCTAAATTCCTAAGGATGAAAAAAGGTAAAAGAACACTCTCATAAGAATAATCTCTTTCAAAAAATAAGGATTTCTACAGTATATAACATCAAACTGATTGCTCAGCAGTTGAACATCAATGACACAGATATCACTGTATTTTTAAAGGATTTGATCAATTTTTCTGTACTGTGTTAGCTCTTTAAAACATCTCCTGATTTTTTTTTTCCGAATTTTAGTACTCACGTTCAGTTAGAGACGAAAGTGTACTACTAGCTGCAACCATAAAACTCAGTTTTGTTCTCATTACTTGTTCTGCTAAAGTACTTAAACCTGCCTCTAAACTCATACAGACAAGTGATATTAAAAGTAAACAAAGTTTTAAGAAACATCAGGATATCAGGCTGTTGTAAGAATACAGATAAAGCACAGTTAAGAAGTCTTCTGAAAGTATATTTTCCTGGAGGTAATTTCTGCCACTGCTTGTAACAATAGAAAGCCTTTATGAAATTAGGGGCTGTCTCCCACTGACTTAAGTTAATTTCAATCTAGAAATCTGCTTTTGCTTTTGGAAAAGTTACAAAACATTTTCATCTCTTCTGATAAGATTTTCCTTCCAACAGCACACTGTTTCATAATATAGTCAATCTGCATACTCACTCTAAGCCACTAGCAGCAAAGCACTTCAAATGAATTGTTACAACTTCAGGCATTTTATCAAATAAAAGGCTGCGTTCTGCTTCTGTGTAATGATGGCAGTTTTCGCAGAAATATTTATCCTCTCCCACAATCCTTTCCACTGACGCAAACTGTGAAATTGCCCATTTAAGAGTCTTCATTTCTGTTTTTGGCTCTGGAGAAACTACAAAAGAGAATCATTACTTCACAGATACGCTATTATTCACATTTCCAATGCATCCCACCAGAATAACAACAAACCAAAATATGTCAAGTTAAGACATGTTCAAAACCTACTATCAACACTGTAAAGAACACTCAATATGTATGAGATAGAAAATGTATTCAAATCTTAGAATCATTTCACGAAGTGATGAAAATATCACTTAATGGATGTTAAAATCTACGGTTTTCCCAAAGCCTGTCTTCAGATCGCACGTACTAATTCTGTTGCCATGTCTAGAAATTGGGTGCATGTACTTGAGACCAGAATTTCGCTCATGAAGGCAAACTTCCAAAATAACCAGAGAGTCCCCTTTCACTTTTTACATTTTGCCTCCCCTGACAGCTTCACGCTGCTGACGACAAGATCGCCTACGTTGTCAGTAGCATTTTACATACAAACACCACCACGCACACACTTAACTCTGAAGTCCTTCAGCAAAATGGGGAGGTCAAAAATAGTAAAAGCTGCTCCAAATTAAGTCCATGAGAACTAAAATTAGTTTCTTTAAAATTCTGAATTTCAAAATGTATTGTTGCCATGCTTACTTTTGAAAATAGCTAAAAACTCAGTATAGATCACTAAAATTTTTGAAAGATACCAGAGGACTAACATTTACCAATATAAAACAAATGCTATTAAGGTAACGACAGTCTAAAATACTGATTTTTTTTTTTTTTAACAATAAATTAACAAAAAGCTGGTTTCTCATTTATTTTACTTTTGAGGGGAAATGCAGATATTTCTTATAAAATGAAGAAAAAGCAGAATTTCTTATCTGGGAAGAAAGGGAAGACCCAAATCAAAGAAAATACCTATTTATAAGCAGGAAAACATGTACATAAGTGAAGGATTATAAGCAGTCTGTGTTATGACCTGAAACAATTTAGTACTGTCCGGATATGTCTACATTATCAGTGTTGTGTTTCCAAAGTCTAAAGTTAATCAGGACAAAAGATAACAGAACAGCCTCTAATTTTAACCAGCACAAACAGGAGCAGTGTTCCTCGATAACTATGGCACTATCCTTCCTCAATGGCTGGCTGAAGCAGAAACATACATCCACAAACCTTCTCAGTAATTACTTACTTTCAGAACTCTCTTCAGTTTTAGAAAGTTCATCTTCTTGCACTGGAACACTGATGTCCTGAAAATCTTCTCTTCTTTCAGTAAAGCACTCGCACTCCAAGCATCTTGTTCTCAGTACTAACTGGCCCTGGAACAGTTTCTCCACTAGTTCAAAAACAGCCAGCTCTGTACCTAGAGAAAGTATATGCCAGATCGCTTATCAAGGTGCATTTTATTCAAAAGACACTTCAGAACCTGGCTATTCTTTTTCTAAAATCACTGTGTTACAGACATGGCCTTTTAGGGATTCCAGATAGGAATTAAAAAAAAAAAAAAAAAAGCAGCAGCTGCTTCTCACATGCAATTTTCACAGTATCATCTACTTGTTACTGAATAGGAAGCCCCTTTCTCTTGGCCCTCAAACTTCAATTTCTGTTTTAAGATTAGGTTCTTGTTTTATACTTGAAGTGTGATGGTGTCACATTCTGGAAAATTTGTGTTTGTCATCAATGCACTGCCTTCTTACTATGGACCTTCAGCCTTCTCAGGGAACATCGCACTTGTGTTTTTGCCTGGTCTCTATTTATTCTCAGTCCTCTCCTCCAATACTTTTTCAACTTGTTGGCCAATTTTAGTCAAATCTGCTGAAGAAATGGAGATCTTGAAAGATTCTGCATTCCTTCAAATTTTTATTAAAATTGGTGGTTGGATCAGAAAGAAAGTTCCAAATTACTAACTACTGAGTTCATATCAAGGCCCTTCCCTCAGAGGTATCTTGTCTCATTGACACAAACAAAATCCATACCTGCCAGCCAATTAGCATATATAATACATCCGGTGTCTTTCCTAGTTCTTGGGAAGGTTGAAAATATGGAAGGACTGAAGAATAAGGAGGGAAGGAGAGGATATTATTTGTAAAGACTTGGGACACAAAGCCATAGCCAATGGGGTTTGATTCTGTTTGCTCCTGACAGTAATCTTCCTTTACATCTTGAATCCACTTGCTATTTCTATAGATGACAAAAATTAGTGATAATATAAACCTGGTAATATTCTTTTTTTTTTTATATTGTACAATGATTACATAATGTTAGAGAAATACCTCTTAAGATCTAAGCAAAACAGGTCAAGTTATTAAAAAAATAAATAAATCAAGAAACCTATATAAAAATAAATTCTCTTTCATAAAAATCTTTTTCGATTCCTGAAAACGTAATTTTGTATTTAGAGAGCTCTGCTGGCTACACAGTCTGAAGGCTGACTTCCCACACATAGTAATTTCTTAATCATACTAATTATAAGCCCATACACTTGTTCACCAACCTTCCTTTTTTGGTTCTTTTTCAGTTCCTTTTTCATTATGGCTTTCCACAGGAGACGCTGGTTCACGATACTCTTCTTTAATATTGTTGCCATTTTCGCACTTTATAGATGACTCTTCAAGCTCACAGTCATCATATTCTTTCCCTGGGTCTTTAGATCCCAAGTTTGTAGTTAACTTTCCTAGACTATAAAATTTAGACAGAATACTAGGCTGTTTGCATGAAGATTTTAACCAGTTTAATCTAAGCCGTGACTTCTTCTGTGTTGGCTTTGCACTCTCATTTTCACTGGAACACTTGGCAATGGCATCAGTTTGATTTTCTAGCTTTTCTCCTGTTGCTTTCCTCTTTGACCTGGTTTGTCTTTGATTTTCTTCTGCTGCAATTTGCTCTTTCGATACTTTGGATTTTTTCTTTGCGTTGCCACCCTCAGCATCGCTTTTTCTTTTCCCATTTCCTTTGAGTAGCTTGTCTTCAGCTACCTCTCCAACGTGGCTACTTGGTACGTTATCCTCCTCCTCAGCAGGGTTGCCAGTTCCATTGCTCTCAGTATTTTGATTAAGTTTTTCCTCCAGTTTAGCTGTAGGCTCTTCCACGGGCAGTTTGTTCAATTCTTCCTTCTTCAGTAGCTGACATGTTTCTTGAATGTTACCCAGGATACACTGCAGAACTTCCTGGGCATCATGCTGCAAGTAGCCTTCATACATAGGGTTGAGCTCTCTATTAAAAGCAAATGAGCAAGGCAATGAAGACTAGTTATTCTTTACTGACTAGCTAACATGATTTGAGATGTCAATTAGGGAGTTTAGATATAAAAGCAGGGAAGGATCCTCTCCGGGCCTAGAGAGAAGCCCCCTCTGTCACAGATAGCCATGGGAAGGCAGCTACAGCCTTATGCATTTAAATACACGTTCATTTGCAACCCAGTAGTGGTCCTTCTCGGGTCAATGGGAATACTTACATACTTAAGGCTAAGTACTGTTTTAAATCTGCTGCTGGATTTAAATTATATTCTTACAAAATGAAAATTTACTTTCAAATTTATGATATCATAGGGGTAACAATAAGCACAAAAAACTTCCTGTAATGATGCCCCAAATTTAAGACTATCTACCTCCCACAAGTCTTTAATGCTGTACTGTACAATGACATCAAAACTTCAGGTGAAAATTCGGACAATATGTTTAAGACAATTTGTACCTAAGGGTATTTAGCAGCCTTCGTGGCTGAGTAGCAAGTTCATCTGTGTATTTTTCTGGATTTAAGAGAAAGCTGGCTTGAAGCTGCTCAACTGAAAGAATCAATGAGTGCAAACTGCAGATCAGTTCATAACTTGCCAGTGGATCTTCTTTACAATTTCCCTGCAATAACAATACAAAAAGAATAAAAATACTTGCAGTTTTGTCTGTAACAACAAGTTAAACTTTTTCTCTCCTGCCCTTGCTTAGTTTTCTAACAGACATTTGACAGATTTTTTTTGTCTGCTATGGGAAACAGGTGGGTTTCAGACAATATATTGCTCTTTTGCCAGTAGAAAACAAATATAAAACCAGACTATCCATTATTTTAAAAACCCAAACTATCTTTGCCCAAACTCCAGTTTCCATCCACTCAAAGTACTGTATCATAATTATCTTAACGTCAGAAACATGGTGAGATATCTTCTCGAATTTCTTCTGTTAAACTTAAGACTGGTGCTCGCAAGTTTACAGACACTCTGAACACTCAAGTTTGAACACAAGTTCAAAACAACTCAAATGTATCTTTACCTGAAATAGCACTGTAGAAAACAATACTGCAAAACCTCTTATGAACAGAAGAAATCACAGTTAAATTCTCATTATACTCCTGGCATGCAGCCTCACTTGCAAAATTACAAGAACGTGTAGTGAGATACGTTACCTTTTCTGCTTTTTGCTCTCCTTCATCCTTCAAAGATTCTTTCTTCTTTGAAATTATATTATATAAATGTTTTACTCCAGTTTTAAAACCAGGACAAAAATATAATACCTGAAATCAACAGTTTAAAATGAGAGATTAATTGGTAAAGGAAGAAGTAACTCAACGTACATATCCACGTTTACGATCAAACTAGCTTTGCATCTCCCAAGGTTGCTGCACAGCACGCAAAGATGCAGGATTATTCATAGCAGAGAGGCGCCCAGAGTATGTGAACTGAAAAATTACCCGATCAAGGCAACCTACAGTGCACACATTTCCTGCAGTATCATCTTTTTTCCCCACTGTAATTAGATTCCCTTCATACTACATCCAGACACCTTCTGTGTAGTATCAAACTGCGAATCTCATCCACTTGTGCTTAACCAAAACAAAATCATCTTTCTGAGGCCCCTGAACATGATCTTACCTGAAGTACGCTGTTAAGGTAACAAGTGTTACCCAGGTTGTTCAAGCCCACAAAAGGCAACATGTTGTCTTTTTTCTCACAGCTAACAAGCGAGGGAGGCTGTGCTGCAGGAACAACTTGATCACTATTGAATAGAGAAAACAGTGCGTAAGAGAAAATTTTTGAAAATTACTCCTTCTGGTATGCATACACATCTCTCGTGGCCATCCATCTCAGAGCTTGCTTACAGAATTAACGACTAATATATACAGATCAAAATCACGTCAAAGTGTTTCTGAGAGTGTCCGTATGGCTACTCTGGGCACTCAAACACAGACTGCTCAACTGTAACACTTCTTTTCAGCAACCTACACAAAACCAGACAGGTTTACAAGAAGCAGGCAAATATGCCGTTAGTTCCAATACGTATTTTTCAAAAAATATCAGGAGACCGATTTAAGGAATCAAAAAAGTTTTCTTTAAAATACTTCTGTATGGTCTTTGCTCATTCCTAAGGCAGTGCTAAGGAAAACGTGTCCAGCACATATTTTCTATTACTATCCCCTGCTCCAAATTCACATCACTTCATTTCTGGATGCAAACCAAAAGGATAAGAACAGAAAAAAAGAAAAAAAAAAAAGAACTAATGAACCTGGCACATTATATGCAGTGATAATGCACCGTACTGACACAACAGAACCAAATTTTAAAGTCTCCAACACATCTGTAATTGACCATGATTAAGCAATTTTTCCCATTTAAATTTCCTCACTAGCTGCAATGAAACGAGCCGACAGATTTGCTCAGGGCTTGAAACACCCTAATGAACGACAAGTAAGCAGCGCAATCGATTCTTTTACTTGCAGCAGAAATAACCTTTAAAAACCAGTATTTTTTTATTAAAACTCATTTTGCAAAACCCTACAGTTTAATATACGTTAATGAATTCAGCATCAGAATAACTACCTTATATTAACTTCAAATAAGCTAACTTCTTCAAGTTATTAAACAGTTTATGCCAGCCAGCTAAAGATCCATAGTATGGCAAATTTGTTTTCTTAAAAGTAAATAGTTCTAGAAATTCATTACAGCGAATAGTTCAGTTTGATTAACTTGGCTTAAGGCTTTATTTAGTACACGTTGAAGCGCATACTTATGCAAGAATATACAACTTAAATGAGTGGATGGAGCAGCGTTGCTTATCCATTACATCAGACATAAGTCTTGTTCAGCGACTGGACTACTTTCACAATATAACCAGAAACGCTTATTCAGAGCGAAACTCTTACATACATCTCAGAGCCTCTGAATTCTGAACTCTTTTGTTCATTTTCCTGGGACTCTGTAAAATCCAGTGCTCTTTTCGCTTCCTTTTTTTGGAAGAGCTTCAGCGAAAGCCTGTTCTTCTTCGAGGGGCTCCCTCTCGCAGGCCCGGTGCTGTCACTCGGCAAGACCCCGGGCATCTTTCCTGGCGGACAGGTGAGCGGGGGAGGCGGCCAGCCCGGCCGGGAAGCTGCGCTCGGCGCTCACACCTGGGGCGCACACAGACACACACAGACACGCGTCGCCATTTACTTTCAGAGCGGGAAGCACGACGGGCGC
>NW_008796165.1:12675746-12688528 GCF_000699145.1 Aptenodytes forsteri | reverse complement strand
GCCCTCGCCAGTTTCGGCGCCGCCCGTTCGCGACCGAGGCCCGTGGGCGGGGCGTGCGAGTGTGTTTCTGGCTGTCCCTCGAAAGCTCGCTTGGTTTTGGCGCTCGTGACCCCGCCTGGCGGTGTGTGTCGCTGCGGAAGGGACATCGCTCGCCCGAGGTCGGAGGGGAAGCGGGGAAGGCCTGCCGTTCCGGCCTTCAGAGCTTCCCTCCGCCTCTGGGTGTGCGCAGAGACCGCGGGCAGGCGGCTACGGGGCCGTCCGGAGCTTGCCCAGCCGACACGGTGTTGCATCAAGATGCACTGGGGATGATACGTTTCAGGATTCAGCCCCGTTCTCTAAATACGTAACGCAGCTGTATCGCGAGCTCTCTGCCTTTTTTTCCTCCCCCACTCAGTAACTCCTGTGAGATCTGTGCTAAAAGATCATCAGGCTATGAAGAATGCAATAAATCTTGGTTTTCATTGAGGCTGTCAAGGCTGCAAAATATCCTGCTACAGCGATCAGTATACTCGCGGAAGATGGTATTTGGGAAAAAAATGTAGGTTCTAACGTTCTACTCTTTAAACTGGCCCCCGCAGAGATGGTTTGCTGACGTGGCTGTACCAGAAGGTCTGGGGAAACGTTTATGTATAAACAATGTGTGAGTGACTAAGTCTGACAATGGTTGGGAGTAAATACGTTTATTGTCTGTCACGTGTATGTGGCAGCTATAGATTCATCACGCTGTTTACAAAGGCCCCTTTCTCCAGAAAAGCTAAGACTTCTTTTTTCCCCCCAGGCTAATGATACGTTTTTGTCTTAAAATCTTTGACAAACTAATGAGAGATTGTAAAATACATCTTCTTACCTCTGGAAATGTAGCAAAGTAAATTTTAGCCCCCTGTGACTCCATAAGTAGATGCTCTCTGAACAGAAACAGTCCTGCTTAACCTAAAGAGGAGCGCACTTTCAATTTTTAATAAAAAGAATGAAATATTTTAAATCTAATGTCAGTCTTGCAACAAAGCGAACATCTGCGGAACACAGACTCATTCTGTTTATGATGAAAGGCCTCAATAATTCGTTTGTGGCTTCACTTGCTGTGAATTACGAGGTCTTGTCTTTACATATACGATGGCTTCCATATTTCACAAATTCATCTGGCTCTGAAAATTGCTCTTTATTTACTCCATATAAGGTCTTATATTTTTCACAGCTCTCCTCTGGCAGGACTTGGACAGTGTGAGATGGGAGAAATACGATGGAGGCGTTGCTGTAGTAAACATTTCTTATGAAACATGGATCAGCTACATTACGTCTATATACTGTGATGCTATGTAATTTAATATTGCCCCAAAATGTCAGAAATCTTTTAAAGATTCATCTTTTATCTTGAGAACTAAGGAACTCAGTGGCAGTCACAATTTTTAGGCACTGATGTTAACAGTTATATTAAAAGAAAAGCCCGTTAGGCCAAAACACAGTTGTTTATTGCAATTACATCCGTGACTCCACTGGAAAACTTTTGTAAAAGTTTTCTAAGTTACTCAGTAAGATATTTTATAGGATTAGTTTCATAACCGACTTTAAGCCATGCCCAGACCTAGGCCTTAGCATTCCTTCACCTTGGGTGGAGTTACCCCAAATCTGAGCACTCAGTCCAGAGCTGAAGGACCCGAGGACAAACTCCTGCTGCCTCCCCTGAGTGTGGCACTGTGCTGTCTGCTAAATACTAAGGCAAACAGATGGCCACCAAATCATCGCACAGATCCACACCATTTTTCAAAAGGTATTAGCACTGATAGTGTCCTCTCCACGTTTGTGGGTATTTTACTCCCCTCCCTCCAGGCACTCATGACTCATGTACGCTTTTTTTTCGTATTTATTTCCTGTACAGCAATGTATAACTTTGCAATTTGCTGAGTAAAATATGTTAGTGCTAGAACAAAGTCAGAAGCCTAGCGCTTAGTTTAAACAGCGTTTTTAAAGCAATTTTATTTTGAAAAGTTCTTTGCAATCTTTTTGGATGTTTTTTAGATTGCTACATGAATTAGTTATTACTGTAGATCAATATCCCAAAATATACATTTGAATTATGGCAGAAATTATATATACTCTGGCAGTCATATACATGCTTACTACACATATTTTGCTTTCTCTTACAGGGTAAAATATCCTTGTATGCCTGCACACAGACAGGCCCATCACCCAGGGAGCCAAGGTTCAGATTCTCAAGGTATATATTGACCTAAAGATTTATTTACTTGGCTAGTGGGATTTACAGAGCTCCGAAGTTGGCTAGATACTGAGCTCCCATTGAAAGTCGCTGGATTTCCTGACCTGAGTTCTGCAGTATGACATTTAGCTCCACTTTGCGAACGTTGCCTTAAGATCACTGCCGTTAATAGACAGGACTACAGAGGTTCTTTTGTGTGACACAACAGGCGTGTGTAAGGAAGTCTTATCCAGGTGGGTGCTGCTCAGAGGTCATGTAACTGCATGTGTTTCATTAAACCTACTTTATGCTGCCAGTTTGAGTGGCCAGCTGAGGAGTCGCTCCACCGAGAGCTGGAAGGTGCTGAGCAATCAAGACCATGGTAGCAACAGAGTGTTGTAATGAGGAGGATGAAATCTCTAAGTGTTTGGACCTTGAATCAATAACAGACTGGAATAAACTCCAAGGGCAGGAGTCCAGTTGCTCCAGGTAGGCTTGTGTTCGATGTGGCAGCGCATCCTGACAGATCTCAAGTCAAATGGCATGACTAAGGCCTTTTATTACTTATTGGTATTGTATTTCAATAAAAGTCTACCCTGTCACATGCGTGGTTTGCAATCTGCTTTAACAAACGTGATAAAAGGCTATTTATGTCCAAGGATTTTACAGTCTGAGAATCTAGTTCCACATGTACAAGTGTCAGGTAAGCTTCAGGTATTCCTGTGCCTAGGAACACCATCAGTGACTTCGGAAGGCCTAGCTTTGGATTTAAAGTTAGGCTTGTGAACATTTACAGGCTCATGGTTTAACTTTCAGGTGCAGTAACTGAATGAAAGAGGGAAGGAGGACGTTAGCAGAGAGTATTTTTGCAGAGTCTGGAAGCATATGCAGCTTTTCACTTAGTAGTTACGGGACTTTGTTGTGTGTATTACATTTTATTTGGCTAATGAAGTAGTCAACTCAATTTTAATAGCTATAATGATTATTTTAATCAACAAATGCATCTGCCACACAAGCAATACATCAAGTAAGTACAAAACAGTAAAGTACCTCTCAGAATACTTAGTCAGCACACGTTTGGAACAAACTTTACCTGCCCTTTTTTCCACAGTGTGGGGTCTGTTTCCAAATGCTTCCCTTCACAGAGGCTTCTGTGTCATCCTGTGATGAGTTTGTTGTGCAGCCCAGTAGATCTCGGTGTCGGGTCTTCTTCCTGGATGTATTTTACTTTTTCTACTGGTAATTTCATCTGATTATGTATAACCCTTATCCTGCTCTAAATAATTTCTCTCCCTTAACGTACTGACAAATTGCTTCCTAATTCCCCATCATCGTTATTCTGACCAAAGCATACATACTTCATTTTTTATCTTTACTTGTAAGTTAGTTCTCTCTGGCTTCTAAAGACAAAGTCAATATAATTATAAGAGACATTCTGGTTGAGTGATCTTTAAGTTTGCCCTCTGTCATCTGTATGGAAAACTGTTCGCAATATACAGAACATGATATTTTTTTAACTAAATTTTATATTCATTAAAGCATTAGTTGCTGTTCATTTTAGTGTACTTAATTTTAATTCTGTGCCATCCAATGGTGATTTTGAGATCAGTGCAGTTACAGCATTTTAGAATTTGGTCCTTTAATCTTGTCCGAATTATTTTTTAACCATTGAAAAGGATGGGGGAATTTTCAGATGGTTCTTGAGTAGAAATCAGCAAGATGAAGAGAGGTGAGGTCAAGGAGATGAGGTTGTTTGGGTGGGAAGCCACAGGACAAGAAATGGAGGACACGGCAGAGGTGGGCTGCCCACACCAAGTAATCAGACTGGTTTTCTAATACAGGTGGCAGCAAGACTCGAACTGCCTTTGGAGTGTAAGAACTACAGTAGAAGTCAGGATTCATTCTCGGTATTTACTGTGCATTCCTGGAGGTGATTTCAAGTCAAATGACACGAGGTAATGTTTGGAGCATGAAATGAGGCCTTGTAGTTAGCTAATTTTAACAAACCTTCCTAGGGGACCTGTTTTGTTAATGGGTGGGGTGAAATCTTAGCTGCAATTCCATCAACTGGTTATTTTTTTAAATTTGGCAGTACAATCACACCCCTGCCTTCGCTTTCTTACATAGATATACATGCATACATCAACTGCAATTACAGTCCAGGTAATCATTGTATCTGAAGGTTTACAGCACACGAAGCTTTCCAGGCAATGTCACCACGCGGCATACCCAGGGCAGCTTGGTTAGCCGATTTATGACTCAGCATTAAAAAATACCAGTGAAGCCATGATTTATTTTTAGACAGCAAACACAGGAGAAGCAGAAGCTCCCCTCATTGGGAAGTGGCTGCGCCCACCAGCCTGACATGGTGCCGTGCTGTCTGAAAGGCACCCGCACAGCTCCGTCTCAAAACCAGCCATCCGACAGCCTCCCTTCCCACCTAGAACTACAGGAGAGAACCTCAGCTTAGTGAAATCTCCTCTTTACCAGCCTTTCACCCTTTCAAATTTTTATGCACCCTCTTAAAATACGGTTCCCTGTCACTAGTTAATGCAGGCAAATTTTTCCAGCAGGAAAATGTTCTGTTTAAATGTAAGGAAATGGGTATTTTTTTTTTTCTGTATCTCTCCAAAAATAGAGCAACACCTAATTAAATATTTATGGCAGCTTAGCACGCTCAATAAAGGAACTGTTGTCTAGAAGCCTCCGAAGCTTCGGCTTCTTACAGTAAAGGAGTGTTTCAAATACAGGCCAAAGAGGGAGCAGGTGCAAGAGGCAGTAATTGCATGCGTACGGTCCTGAGACACTCAAACATGCAAGATTAAATTATGTCTAATACTACAGACTTCGCAGCCATATGTTATGAAAATAGCTGCACTGGGAAACTAGAAATCTCCCCAGACATAGCTAAAAATAACCATATGAAATGCCTGGAAAGAGCAGATTCCCTAGAGGTGGGGCTTCTGCACTCTTGGAGAAAGTCTCCAGTACAGAGCACTATCCCCTGCGGGAAAAAACCTCCACAATCTCTAGCTGTTGCTGAATTACATAAATTATAGCAACTTCCAAACCCTGCAGCCATATCAGGGATAGGCCTATAAATCTGTCGGGGTTCCCATATTGTCAGAATTACTCTGTAAATTTTGTGAACATTGTGCAAATTGTACGCAGACAATGTGCTTTTTCAGCAGCCTTCCCACCCCAGTCGCAGGGATCACCCAGGGAAGGTCTGTACCCTACGCTGGGCACTCCACGGTTCACATCAGCAAAACCTATTTCGTTCTTGAAGAATACAATTCTCAGTCAAACGCCCTACAGCAGGAAAGGTAAGAAACCATTCACAAAAATGAGAATACTGACTATAAAATGTCAAGACAGGACTGGCTTCAGGTAGAAGGAATAGAAATGAGTATTTAGGGCTCTTACTGCTTGGTGATCCACAGTTTGTGCAAGCTCTGCCCCCTTTCACAACCAGAAACACAGGAACAAATTGTCTGACTCACTTTACTACACTGGAAAGGGAATCTGACTCTTCCCACAGCAAACAGCCTGGGACCTTCACGAACCCTAAACGATTCCTACTTGACGAGCTACATCTGCTTTCAGAGGATCTCAAATCATTTCATAACCCATTATTTAACTTCAATACTGTTACGTTGGTGCACATGGGAACAGTTTGGCCACTGTAGAAACACAGTCCCTTTGAGAGAGGTACCCCTCCAGGGCTTTGCCTGGTTTCTAGCAACTCAAGAGGACAAGTTTGTACGATTTGACGTCAGACCGAGGGGGACAGCAGCAGAGCTACTGTCTCATATCAGGGGTGGGATCTTCTTCATGGGATCATGCTAACATGGATAGCAGAGCAACTTCATGGAACAAGCCCGAGGAGAAGGGCACCCAGGAGGGAGTCGGGGAGTTACTCCAGCTCCAGTCTCTCCCATGTAAAACGTAGCCCAAAGGCTTGGCCTGTGTGGCCGGGTTTTGTCTAAAAAGCTTTAGATTAGGCATCCTTAAAGATGCAGACTTTAGGAAAAGCAGGAAATAATAAGTTGGAAATTACTATGGTTCTGTAAACTCCATGGTAAAGCCTGCGATGAGCTCCTTTTTGTTTCAGCTTCCAAAAGGCAAACGTCAGCTTGGAGGTCTGAGCCACAAACCATGAGCTTGTCAATGCACAAACCATGATGTGCTCCTCCATGCTGGAGAGTTTATTGGTTTTGAGATCGAGCTGTATAGCTCCTGACACTGCAGGCAGTATGCAGCCTTAGCTCTCATTTATCTCTTAAGTTAGGAGAAAACACAGTTGACTGTGATCTGTGAACTTCTAGAGCTACACATGCCTCTATTATACCTAAGAAAATAACAATAATTACACCCATAATGTAGAGATAAAGCAGATTAGTTCGTAACAATATAAAAGTGTGGTTCTGTACACTGAAATTCTGCCAAAGGCAAGATGGTTCTGTGACCAGGTCTGAAACAGAACATTTCTCCTCAAATCTCTTTGAAAGCTAAGTTCTGTGCAGAAAAAAGTGATGTTGTGTAAGTGGTCTCATTGCACTGTTTAGGGGTGTTTTCCGCATATTTTGTCTGTCTATGCATATTTTCTTTCACAACTCACAGCCTGCTGCTCAGTTTAATATAACATATGGATCCACAGCTTCGCCGGTAGCAGAGGCAGTGCAGTTTTGCATTATGGGCTGGAATTCAAATGAGAAGCCAGGTGCTATATTGCAAGCCACAATTAAAATAAAATAAAAATAAAATCTCTCCCCATCTCTGTTCTTCGGTCGGAATAACATCTCACAAAGCTGTAACTCACTTCTGGAAGCAGAGACAGGAGGAAACACAACCTGCACATTCTTGCACCATCTGCTGGTAGCATCTCTATCGACAGACACACCTAGAACAGATTTTATAATTCCTCTCAAACCTGGATGGATACGTCCACATTTAGAGACATGAGACCACCATTATAAAGATTCAAGATTCAGGTGAGGATTTTTTTTTTTTTTTAAATCAAACCACAGTCAGGTTTCCGTAGCAGAGCCATTTCTGCAAGGTTTTTAAGGAATTACATAGCAAGGCCTCCATGACCTCAGCATAGCCACATCAAGAAGGGAACTGCAGAGCCTTTTGTGTCCCTGCAGGGCAGGACACACCAGCCTCCACCAGCTGCTGTTGCAGTCAGCAGGAGCCAGAGCACCCGAAGAAGAGGTCTAGCCTCTCCGGCTCCATAGCCTGCTGCCTGCAGATGGTTGTGGTCAAGTGTCTCATCGCCCTCGGGGCAAAGCCTTTGGTGCGGACGGGTCTGTGCCAGCCCCGTAGCGGCGCTGGGCCGGGTCTTGTCCCCGTCACAGAGCCATTCCCTCCAAAACTGCTGAACTCCCTCCGGGAAACTCTCAGCTGAAGAATGGGATCCAGTGATGCCTGTCAGGTTCCTTGCCCATCCCAGAGGCTTAATATATATTAAAACTAAACACAGCGCTTTGTTACTGTCAAAGACATCATAATGTGAGTGAAGTGAATGAATCACTCCACTAAAAGCGAAACTTTATTAAAGCGTTTGTGGTGTGAAGGTGTGTGGGAATAGATCGGTTCCTCCTTTCTGCCCCATCCCTTAGTACAAGAAGGGGCTGTAAGTGGGTCACAGGAGGGTGGTGTCAAAGAAAACAAATGCCTCCTCATGCAGGCTGCAGTCAGTCTTCTGAGTTCACAGCTCCAAGAAGACACAACATTAAATGCCCTTGCTTGGCTTTTAAAGAGGGTTGGCAGTTTTATAAGTACCATCTTTGTCCATGGGAGCCCTGTGAAGCTGATGGGTCACATTTCACCCTTCAGCCTGGAGGATGGAACCGCAGGAGTCTGGGGAAATGGTCTTCTCTAGGTGCAGCTCATCAGGAGTATTACAGATAAGTTGTCCCCTGAGCCATCAGGCACTGAACCACTATTAAAGCACAGACACTTGTAGCATGGTGGATCAGTGTGAATTAGGCAGACCATCGCTTGGACCAGAGTGACAAATCCCATGTGACTAAAGATCCAGAAAACCAAAGCTAAGGCAGAGAACAGCTGAGCATCTCTCTGTTACTTGTGTATGTTTTCTTTCTCCTATGAAGAGCTTCATCGCAGTAAGCCCAGGGTCATGAACACACACATGCCCACTCCCTGGGTAGCTGTTGCACTCAGCTGCCGTCACTGGCACGGCCACATCAGCCTGTGCTGCCGCCAGGCTGGGTGAGGATGTGCAGGCAGAGCGGGTCTGGCCTGTGCCGCAGTGCCGAAGCCCGCCGGAGCGCCCGCCGCTTCCTTTGCCCAGAAATCAGAGCTGCAGCTCATCACCCTTCAGTCCTTTATTGCTTTCCTCTAAAATCAAAATACTCCATGTTCCTGGCATGCAGTAAAAGCCAGCGCCCTAGACACAGAGCCAAGGTGCTGAACAAAGTCACTCATCTTTATTGTGACCTTGGGTTGCTTTCAGTAAGTATAGCAAGAAAACAGCTGCTCTTTAAGAGACACGTAAAGAGCAGCCAGTCGGCAATACATACAGCACGGAGGGATATATGCCCCGTGCGTGTTGCAGTGCTGTGCCGAACGGAGCTCTCGTCCTCTCTCAGTAACCCTCTCGTTTGGGCGACCTGTTGGTACATGGGCATGGAGCTCTGTGCAGGCCACTTTGCTCTGTCTCTCACCAAACTGCCCTGCAGACATACCCTTTGTCGTGACACAGTTCCTGCACAAGCCCTGTGCTAGCTAAATCCATGTTCTGCGTAGTATATTTCTTCTACCCTCTTTTTAGTGCAGAAACATATGAAATGCAATCACACCCTAATAGATAAGCAGTAGTCGGAGTCTGGGATGACTGATAGAAAACAGGAACAGAAAATACAGCAGTGAACGTAGATTTATGGAAAAATGATAATTGTACTTCACAAAGATACATGTTTAACTGAGATAAGAATTTCCCTTTCTCTAAGTGGATTTGGGGTCTACAAACAAATGTCTGAATTCCAGCTATGGCTGCACCAGTGCTGACTGCACTATAAGCAACGGCGTTTCTTGTTTATGCCTGCAGACACAGCAATTTCTTTTAGACAACACAACTGTAGCAAATTGATTTGACAGACAAGCTCACATGGTTTGATGTGAACATTGCAAGAGTGATCCATGTGTCATAAGCAAATGAAGCATTTTCCATACCTATTTGGGGATCACTGGATGTGCACAGCCCAGAACAGCACGGGGCTGGCGGCTTTTGAATGAGCACAAGGTTGGTTCCTGGAGGCTGTATCTTCTCCTCCCGGACACAGAGGTCACATCTACCCTCCACATTTTTTCCCACCTGCATCCAGCTGGCTGGGCTGCGTAGGGAAGCACAAATGCTTGGTTTGGCGTGTGAAAGGGGGTGCGCAGTTAGGGAAACATCTCAGGTGTTTTTAAATACTCTGATAATCATGGCATGGTCCATAAAATCTTCCCAAATTGAGCTACTTCATTAGGTTGATATTTGTATTCCTGCAGCACCCAGATACTTGCAGAAGCATTTTGCCCCATTCACGCTACCAACCACAAAGTGACCGTGGGAGGCCATAGCCATGCCAGCCATGTGTGGGTGGATGGGGCAGGATTTTAGCATTCGTAGACCATACAAGGCAGCTCCTGTGAGCACAGCAAAGGGGGAGCAGTTTGCAGAGAGTCTACAAAAATGGCTGTTGGCACAAGCGTAACATCGTATAGAACAATAGCGATTTTGTACTGCGTTTCCAAAAGGACTCGATCACATCAGCCCCTGGCCCCGTCACTACAGGCTCTGAACACTACATCAACTTTGTCTTCCTCCCAGCACGGGGCAGGAGCCTCACCCCGCTCCTGTGTGTCTGCTCTCCGGAGCTGCAGGGAGAAACCCCACTGCAGAGCAGGCGAGGGCAGTATCTCGGGAAGGAATTAATCCCACCACCGGAGGGAAACCTGCTTCCCCAGGGAGTCCCTTCACCATCCAAACCGCCATACACCCCCAGAGGGGTTACAGCCAACTAGGAAGGTCCAGTCCCTGTCTTAAAAAACACACATAGAAAAGCTAAATCAGGTGGTGAAAGACTGTAGGAAACCACATTTTTCTTGTTGTTCTTTTCCCCTTTTATATTGACCGTTGAAAATGAAACCCAAACTGGTGGCAGCCCTTGGGCAGGATCCGACTCGAAGCGTTTCAGGCGGCAGGGCTGACCTCTTGCTGTGGAATTTCACCTAATGATTTCTGCGGCAGAAAGAAATCCTCTGAGTGGGTTGTCTGGCTTCAGAAGTAAATTTAAGTGCCTGTGGCTTGACAAATAAATATTCTGAAAGCGCTTAACGACCCACAACCTCGCCTAAGAATAGCTGAATTTTGTAAGACTGAAATACATAGTGGAGAATATGGCCTCTGACACTGCCCGAGCGTGGAGCTGAAGGACGCAGTGGGAGAAGGGGAGGGAGAGGCTGTGCCTCCACCGTGGCTGCATTCCTGCCGTCCCCTCCCGGCTCCTGGCAAGCTGCATCTTGGAGGCTTCTTCAACCATGGTGTGCAATAGCTGCCTCAGAACTCTCCTCCACAAATTCACCTAATCTGTTTTTAAACAATTTATCATGTTTCATTTATACGCACAGCAAAGTACTCCTCGTTTATCCTGTTTGTTTGAAAGCCCTGTTCTTCTCTTGGATTAAAGAAGGGTCACAGAAGTTTTATGCATATACATGTTACACTTCTGAATGCCTAACATTTCACAGAAGAGAGATTCTTTGTCTTCAAGTTATCGGGCAATTAAAACCTCAGTGACTGAAAAGGAGAACTGATTTTTATTCTGTTTGCTCAAAAGTGGTTTTTTTGGTAGTTGTTGCTTGCTTTTCTGGGGCGTGCTTGCAGAAGTGTGTGCTGTGAGCTGCTAGCGCTTTACTTCTTACCCCCGCACACACACGTTTTAGTGCTTTAATCTAACCCCAAGGAAAACAGAACAAAACACAAGTTCAGCTGAATGTCTGCAACCACAAGAGCTTCCTGTAAGTGCCTGAATTTCTGTTGCAAAAGCTTTGTCGTTGTCATGAAGGCTCGGGGATTGTCATGGCTTTGGGGATGAGCCTAAGGGACGGGTAATTGTTTAGCTGCACCATCCCAGGAGCAGCAGGAGAGGTGCTGTGCCTTGAAGGCCACAACTGCACATCAAAGTAGGTTTGCTGTTCAGAAACGGGAGAAGAAAATAACGTAGGAGTCATCTCCCACCTCCACCAGCCAGCAATGCCAGAAAAAAAAAATCTTTCTGATATAATGGTTCCTCTCTTTTGGGCCCTGCCAAAAAATAACCTGAGCAGCAGGGGCAGGGGTTGTCCTCATGGCGTGAAGCCCGAAGGCTCCCCTAAGCTCACACTTTTCCCTTGACTCTGATGCGCTGTTAGAATTGTCAGGAAATGTCTTCCTCTCGTTCAGCACCCGAGACCCTCACATGGGAGTGAGGGCAGACCGAGCTGGGTCTGTGCAGAGCCCCAGTCACTCCTGAGCTGGGTAAAGGAGATTTTATCCCTCCCTGTTTTACCAGGAGCCTGGACACTGCGAGCAGGGCTCTGGTCTCGCCCAGCGGCCGGACCCCAACCCTCAGGTACCCTCCAACAATGTGGGATCCTCCGGGGCTGAGCCCAGGCGTGATCCCGCACCAAGCCGTGCCTCGGGGCGCCCGCTCCAGACCTGCACATTCCCCCAGTTGGAGCCCCCTCGCCCCGGCCACCCACAGACCCGTCTAAGCCGGGCTCTGGCAACCGTGCTGCTCCGCTCACAGCCCCCCACGTTTTTCAGCCTGGAGATGAAAACCCAAGAGGTGCAAACTGCAGTGTCGGTGGGACCTGAAGGCTCTGCTCTGATTTACAGCATTTCCCACTCAGAGCTGAAAGGTATTTGGGCTCCTCTCAAAGGAAGGGGGAATCACAGCAGGCCTCATTCGTCCCCGGTGGATGCCGAGTTCATAGCCCAGACGGAGGCACCCCCAGCGTTGCTGGAGCCACTGCCCTCCCATGCTCCAGAACAGCTGGGGGCAGAGCTGGGGTTTGCCTCTATGTCTCAAGACAAGCGAAATCAAAAGCTTCACCTGAAGCTGAAGGTATTATTGCAGGTCACTAAACTACTGATTTCTGCCTGGCCCCAGAGCCTGGGAAAGAACTGTCATTACAGCCACTTGCTGCAACTGGGTAGGTGACGAGCATGTAAATCACATGGGGTAAGGCACACAAGGAGGCTCAAAACCTAAAACTCAGATTGCATTTTCTTTACGTTTTCCACGCGATCACATTAAGGTACGAGGGACCGATGTAAACCGGACCGTGTTGAACGGCTGAGCTGGAGAACAGCTGGCGCAAATGCAGTGGAAGTTCTGCAGCCACGGCCCGTCCCCACAGATTTCCCCTTCCCGCCGCTCTTGATCTGCATCTGTGCAAACAGGATGAGCTAGAAAAGTATAAATAAAGCACTGAAAAGAAGGACCCGGGCACAATACCGCAGTCATAAGAAAAGAAAAAAACACCCAAAAAAGTGGATTTCTGGCCTCCCACGGCAGCCGCTCCTTTTGGC
>NW_008796165.1:12661972-12675388 GCF_000699145.1 Aptenodytes forsteri | reverse complement strand
GGATGCTTGGGGGTGCTTCAGAAGTGCTCGGAGGTGCTTGCGGGTGCTCCGGGACTGCGCTGGAGGATGCTCTGGGGGTGTCTGAAAGGGTGCTCCGGGGTTGTGCTGGAGGATGCTCAGGGGGATGCTTTAAAAGTGCTCAGGGATGCTCCAGAGTGTGCTCCGGGGATGCTCAGGGGATACCTGGGAGCACTCTGAACGGTGCTCCTGGGGGTGCTCCATAGTGTGCTCTGGGGGTGCTCTGGGGGTGCTCAGGGGTGCCTGTCCCCCCGAGTTGCTGCCTGGGGGCAGCAGCAGCCCTGACTCACCCAGGACGGGAGCGTTTCCAGTGCACCTCTGGGTGTGGGACGGAGGCACAGAACGTGGCTGGGCAGCGGGGAGAGGGCAGGAAGGCTCTGAGCCCTGACAGGACCCCCGGATGTCACCGTGTGAGGGCTGAGAAGGGCCCCCAGGCCCCGGGCAATGTGGTGGAAGTCACCAGGACCCCAGAGCAGCCAGAGTTGCATTTAGCCTCAAAGCCCAACCGTAAAACCCTCCCCAGCCGTGAAGATGTGGTTCAGACAAGCCCCAGCCCAGCCTCCACAGCCGAGCACGGTCGCCGGCGCCAACCGCCAGCGTCTCCCTGTTTCCTTGCCGGCTTTCCAGCCATCCGGACACAGAAATTCTTGGCGCTGTAACTTATTTCTGTCTCTAGCGAGGTTCATGCTCCGGTTCCCTGAGCCGTGTGTCCCGTGGGGCTCGGCCACAGGTCTGGTCTGGCTGCAGAGCCGGGCCAGGCTGAGCTCCGGGTTTCTGCATCCTCGGGGGGGCCAAGAGCGGACCCACTCCAGCAGTGCGTTTGGCAGCAAGCGGAGGGACAGGCAGTGCCTCTCTCTCGTAAGCAGCATCGCCTTTCCTCAGCAGTGGCCACTGCCAGGGCGTTTCTGAGCAGCCTAACTCTGCTGGGACCAGGCGTGCCCCGTGCAAGCACTTTCGTCAGCTCCCGGTGTTCGGCTTGTGATTTCTCACGGGCCTAAGGCAAAGACGTGCCGGGCTCTGACTCTGCTCTGGGAGAAATCAGAGTGAATGTGAACAGGGAGCTGCTGCACCAGGGTAGACCATCACCTGAGATATGTGTAGAAGAGGCTGGATAGTCCATGAGAATATCGGTGATGGCAGAAAGTGGGTTAAATAATCTCAAATGCAAGTCCAAGTAAGTTCAGGATGGAGGCAGCCGTGGTCTGGGTGCTCTGGGTATGATGTTCACCACCCAGAGATGGAAGCGGGACTGTACTATACAGGGTTATCTCATTTTCCTCACAGCTATGGGATGTGACACTGCCGAGAAGGGTTTCCTTTGTCCAGAGGCTAAACCAGAAATTAATTATTTTAGCTGCGTGGCCCAAATGAAGGCAGCGAGCACCTGAAAACATGGCATGTGCAGGGTGAGGATAGTGGCCACAGCGAAGGGCAGAGAGAAGGGTAAAACACATCAGCATTTGCCTTCATACCTGTTTCGCAGTCTTCCCGGTGTTTTGCATTTGATTTGGGATGGACTAAATGGAAAAAGCTGATCTCTTAAATGATTCCTGAAATGGTAAATGAGAGGAAGGAGCCCATAACCTCAGGTTTATGATTAATTATTTGTCGCTTTGACTGTAATATGTAGAAAATAATATATCTGCTGAAATGACAGCCAGCCTGATGAACAGCGACCTGGCCAGGGAATCTGTGGTTGAGGAGGGATCAGTTAATGGATTCGTTGATTCGTTAAAAGAATACTGAAACTGAAAGATAAGAGGGGGGAGCCTGTTGCTGCTGTGGGCGCTGTCATTCTCTCGGTGCAGTTTCCAAAACACTTGTGAATAGGAAAACCAGGACCATGTTCGGCTCCTTTCCAGAAAGTCCAGTTATGGAGAAGGTTTGTCTCCCAGGTGCAGAAATCATCCCCCTCATGCAGTGCTGGGGCTGTCCCGTTCCCGCAGGAGCCATCGAATTCGGTGTCACAGTCTCCCTTGGTCCTCAGCTAACTGAAATGACCCCCCACATATTTATTTGCCGCCCAGCAGGAGTGCAACGTTGCTTCCCATCAAACAGCCTCTGCGTCCCTTGGCGTGGTGCATTTTGGGAGGGAGAGGTTTGGTCTCAAAACATCCTTCACATCAGGAGCAGTTTTGAGATTCTGTGAGATGGCCGGTGTTAGAGGAATACAAGCTCATTCACAAGCTTGTTGCCGATTTGGGTCCCTCCGTCTGCGGTTTTACAGCCGCCAAATATTTTGAAAGTCGCATTTTTATCACCAAGTGTTACGCATCAAATCTTGGGTCTTTTTGAGGAAGCTTTGGGAGCAGCACCAGGGATGAACGTGGCCCCCCATGTTAGAGAAAAAAGTAAATACGAATGTATTTTCCATTCGGTGGCCTGTATGATGGGGGTTATGCGACTCTGCTTTGCTCAGGAGCAGCGAGATGCAGATTTCAGTCAATAAAGCCCTGACCCCAGCTCAGGGGTGCAAAGGAGCCCGTGGCTCAGGGCAGAAATCCCCAGCTGCGCACATTCACATGCTGCCGGCGCTAGGGGAGAGCAGTGGGGAGGAACAGGCTGCAGAGAGCTCCTTCTTCAGCCTTGTTTATTTTAGACCTCGGTGGAATTCACGTTTCCGGCACTGTGCCTTGGGAAGCCTCAAGTCCTGCACATCCCAGGGCTTAAACAGCACATGAAAAAGCAGTTATTGTCAATTATTATGATAATATACTTCCAAAGTGGACAATTTGGTGGAGTGAGAAACGTGAAATATGGTGAACCCCCCCCCCACACAGAGTGGCTCCCACCTTCCAAACGTGATTATCTTCAATTCATCATTGCAGCCAGTTCCTCTGTCCATCAGGGATGAATGCGAGTCTTGGCGCAAGCGAGAAAGCCGAAAATACACCAGCAATGTGCAGCCTGAGCTTGGGCAAAAAACTGGAGGAAAGCCACCATTTCCTAAACCCTCCCCATAACCCAGGTGCGCGGGTGGGAAATGCGGCTGCTGGCTGCAGCGCTCCTGGCATCCACGTGGAAATCACCGTCAGAGGAGGAAGGCGGCACGTCCATCCCCTCTGTGGTCCCAGTAAACATGGAGAGTGGTTTCAGGTGGCCTGAAAAATAAATATTCCTGTTTGAAGAGGTTTTTAAACCTGTCATGAGTGTGATCAATTTGAGTCTTGTTGGCTCAGGCCAGAAATTGATATAAAATGGCCCCGTGTCTCCATGGGGGACTGCAGTGGTTGCCCAGGGAAGAGGAGAAAAATAGGCATGCAGAGAATAGGGCTTTCCTAAAAACACCTGAAAGTCCCGCTTTCAGTGGGAGAGGACCTGTGTTGATGACGGGATCTTTACCGGGGTGAGACAGGACAATCACCGGATCGCTAGTCAGCTTTCACAACCACAGATGCACTTTTTGGAGATTTCTCAGGCTGGTGGGTTTAAGAAGCCCTGTTTGTGTGTCGGGGTGGGTTTTTCCAGTTCCACAAACTCCGGTGTTTCATCTCTCAGTAAGCACCAAGGGGATCGATCGGACACGGCGCAACACTCTTCTTTCCCTGCGCTGCCCCATCCATCTCATGTCTCAGCAAGCAGCCGAGCAAGAACAAGGTGGAAAAGCCTTTCCCAGCAAGCAGAAGCACCTTGGTTTGATGGTTCCCTTCCACACCCAGCTTCCAAAAACACCCAAAGGATCCTGTTTTTCCTTAGGAAACAGAGACATTTCCAGCCCAGCTTGGGCCAAAGCTCAGGCTCTTGAGTGGGATGAGCACAGGAGCCCCAAGGATGCACCAAGCCCTGGCCAAGCCAAGGACAGCCCTGTTGTCATAAAGTTGCTACCAGCTTCTTTGACCACATGGAAGTTATTCAGTATCATGGCAGCAAAGCTTGACCTGTCCCAAGGTCAAGGAGATGGAAAACAGCAGCTTGGAAGAGATCAGAAGCCAAAGGAGGGCTTCATTGGTTTCCCCCCGCAAACTTGTGGGATTGAGGCAAAAAGAGTAACCATTAGAAATGAGGCACTTGAGATTTTTGTCTGCCTTCTGACAGTGGAGCGCTTTCGATTCATGGCTTCAGGTGGTTTTTCTGATCGCCTGGCTCTGGGAAAGGAGAAAAGGCCACAGTTTTCAAGGCACGGGATAAAATCATGAGAATCGATGAAGGCTTTTGTAAGACTGTGGCTGGAACGAGCTGAAGGTCAGTTGGAAAAGAGGTTATCAGAAGAAGGGATGAATGTGATCGTTTTCCCCCTCCCGGTGAGCCATAAAAGAGGGGAGAGTTTGGATATCTGATACCTCCAGGTCTCATCCTGACCCGTCTCTAATGGAAATGCTGGCAGGAAGCTCACGACATTTATTAAACAGCAATAAGCAGCTTTAATAAAATCAGTATCTGCACAACTTTATTACTGCCAAGCGCTTTCGATTCATGGCTTCAGGTGGTTTTTCTGATCGCCTGGCTCTGGGAAAGGAGAAAAGGCCACAGTTTTCAAGGCACGGGATAAAATCATGAGAATC
Organism: Aptenodytes forsteri; assembly: GCF_000699145.1. Classification (NCBI taxonomy): domain Eukaryota; kingdom Metazoa; phylum Chordata; class Aves; order Sphenisciformes; family Spheniscidae; genus Aptenodytes; species Aptenodytes forsteri. The sequence continues at coordinate 12,670,868 of NW_008796165.1, read as the reverse complement.
GATGAAGGCTTTTGTAAGACTGTGGCTGGAACGAGCTGAAGGTCAGTTGAAAAGAGGTTATCAGAAGAAGGGATGAATGTGATCGTTTTCCCCTCCCGGTGGAGCCATAAAAGAGGGGAGAGTTTGGATATCTGATACCTCCAGGTCTCATCCTGACCCGTCCAAAAGAGGCCTGAAATGGCTTTTTAAGTACCGCCAGCCGCCGAGGGTTGCACACTTACACTGAAAGCGATCGTTGTCTTTATTCTGAAAGCGATCGTCTTCTTTATTAAGTGGCGCTGGGTTAATTATTCAGATTTCTCGCAAGCCCGCCGCTCTCTCAAACACCAGTGAGGCTCCGCACGCGTCCAGGATGTTTTCCATGTGAGCAGCCCCCAGCTCCAGCCCCATCCAACCCCCTCCGCTGCCTCGTGTACATAATTTTGCGGAGAGGGTGATAGCTGTTGGAGGGTGGGGGGGCCAGCCTGAACCCCTCCATCGGTGCAACCACGAGCTGATGGGTTGCAGAGGGAGCTCGTCCCTCTCGAGCACTCACAAACTGCTTCCAGCTCCCAGCTCTCCTCTCGAGAAGCCCTGGGCAGGCAGCAGCCGAGGGAGCTTCAGCCTGGGGTGCGATAAAATGCTGGGGCCAGCGTGGCAGGGTACCCGTTGCTATAAGCCACGTGCTGAAGCTGTCTCCTGGCCCCAGGACGGAGGGTGAATTTTAAGCAGGCATCTGGACTATGCGGCGTTTCGCTTTCAGAGGGGTTTAAAGATTTACATCCCTTTTCTTGTCATACCTTTTTACCTGCTGCCTCCGCCACCTCCACTCTTCCCATACAGCGACTGGTTTTGCATCCCCAAATCTAGTCCTGCTCCACTTTGGCATGTGCAGTCAGGTAACACCAGCACAGAGGGAAGCCTGCCCAGCAAGCGCAGCGCCAAGCCGTGCGTGGCTGCAGGGTGCACGCCAGGCTGGGACAGATCCAGCTTGCCAGCTCGCCTTTCTGGATGCTGATGGGTTTATAGCAGTGGGCTTCCTGGGGCTCAGGCATCATCTGGTCTCCCCACTTTAATTTTGGTCTGCTCAGCTGTCTTCTGCCCCCCTACAGGCAGCCAGCCCAGTGTGTGCCCACACCCACTCTGGTCCCAGCTGCCATTTCCAAGGGATGCCGTGGGGCACGGGGCCGCTGGCAGCGATGGTTGCACGATGCCGAATGCACCCAGGAAGGTGGCTGATGGGCTCCCGGTATGCAGATCTCTTACAGCAGAAACCCTGTTTGCTCCCACTTTGGAGAACCTCATGACAACTTCTTGCAATGCAAACCAGGACTTTAAACTGCTTTTATTTACGTATTTATTTATTTATTTAATCCCACAAAGTTTTGAAACTTCTTTTTTCCTCCTGGAAGGAAACTCCTTCCTGTGCCTGTGCCAGCCGGCAGCCGATCACAGCCCACCACCACACAATGGAGATCCCACCCGTGTGGATGTCCCCAGCAGACTGGAAATGGGTTATTTTTCTTCCTTTGCAGTGAAAGCAGAATTGAAAAATCCGTACAACAAATATTCCCCGAGAGGCTATATTTATTCCTGGTATGTCCACTTGCAGTAATAGCTCAGCTGGTTGTTTTGCAATCAAGCAGACTGCCTGGATGGAGCAGGTTTGGGTGTAACCCTTTGGGTACTGAGGGTGAGCTCTGTCCTCGGGTCCGTGCGGTGGAGGGGAGCGGGGGACAGCAGGTGAAGCCCAAACCTGCCCTCCTGCAGCATTTCTGCTTGGGGAGAGGAAGGAAGGCAGCCGCTTTGCCCATCAGCCCTGCGAGCATCCAAGAAGGCAGCGGTGGCCATGGTGGGGACGGGCAGGGACCGACGGGATGGCTTTTGAGCCATTTCGTGGCCGTCTGTTTCCTATCATCCATGGGAGCAGCCTGCAAAGCAAAATCCCCCCCTGACAGCTGTAGTGCGTAATGTAAAGCAGCAGCAATTTTAGGCCATGACCTCAGTCCTCACGCTTGCGGGATGATCTCGGGCCGTGCCCAGGTGAAACCCTTCCCCATTTCCTACCCTGTGCCAGCCCTGTTGGGCGAATCTATCAGAAGCCAGTCGTAGCTCCATCAAGCACCAGCCCATATTTAATTAGTTTGCATGCTTTGACTCCATCCATTCATAGTTCCTGATTAAAAGTTTATTTAGGGGGACACAGACTTGAAGACCTTCTTCAGGCCCACAGGGATTACATCTGGGAAAAACTGTAGGTCTTATGTGTATAATTGCAATAAGGAAATGCTCCAAATAAAAGCTTCCTGCTAGGTCTTTCTGTGGGAAAATGAAACAATTCTTTTAGGTTTACTTTAAAATCAGCGCCATATAGAAATAAGTATATTTTTTTATCGTGCTGCTTTGTCTAGAGAACATAAGGAACAGAATACGCTCAGAAAAGATGCACAAGCGTAACTAAACCAAAAGAATTGGACAGAAAATAAGCCAACATGCTCTTAAGTTCGTTTTGAACCCTGAGCACAGTAATTGCCTGTGAAAGCAGAAAGCTGTCAACATGGAGTCACGGCCCCGCGTTGTGTGCGATGCTGGAGCCGTGTGGGAAAGGCGGCATTTAACTGGCTGCTGAAATGGGGGGGTTATTTTTCATTCCTCGGGTAAGAAGTTAACCCATCCGTGCCTTGGGGAGCACTAGCGAGGACAAACTGCTGCTGTTTCTCTACATGTCCAGGTTATTTCCCTTCCTGCGAAGCCAAAACTTTTCTGTTTTTCTTCAAACTTAACGTGTTAAAGTTACATTTAGTGGTTGTACGAGCGCAGTGAGCCTGCAGGAGTGCCAGCAGCTCTGTTCTGCAGACAGTGACAAAATGTGTTTTTCCTTGCTAACATGAGCGTTTTGGTTGCGCTGCTTGTTAAGCGATGGGAAAGGTGCTGGCGCCGCTCCGTGATGCGAGTTCCTTGGTGAAAGCCCCCGACAGAGCCCCCAGGTCCTGGTGGGATGCCTCCGCTTTTCAGGATTTTCTTTCCTGGCCCTGGAAGAGGTTCACAGCCCGGCTGCAGGGCTGCGGGGAGCCAGGCAGTGTCTGAACCCCTCTGCATTTGCAAGCGTGAAGTTGTTGCAAGTCCAGTGCAGAGACTGAGGGTTTTTTCCCCTGTTGCCAGCCTGGGGGTGCAGCAATCCGGGATGCCCAACAGGAACGCCAGCACAGGCGCTCTGCCCATCACCGAGCCACATGCCACGAATACCTTGCCCAAAATTACACCATGCCTGCTCTGCGAGCTGCCCCCTGGCTCGCCTGCCAGGCTGGAGCATTTTATTTGGAGAGTCCCACCGGCACCCACAGGAGCCCGGGGGCTGCCTGTCCCTTCTCGCAGCGGCCGGGGCATGGCACAGCACGGTGGGTCAGGCATCCTCAGCCTTTGCCGCGGTTACACGCGGCTGCGTTCCTGCTGTCACCCCGTCCTGTTCAGCATCTCCTGGGGACAGTGGATGGATGGAGGTGACATGAGGGACCGGAGCTGCGGGGAGAAGGGTAAAGGGCCGAGGGGCCGTTTCTGCTCCACATATGGGAATGGGGTTTCAGCAGGATTAATTATGGATGTTGAGACCTTCTCCGGCTTCTACTAAAGATGCCGCCTTTTAATCGCGGCAGCCGCTTGCGTTTCCTTGGGAGAGGTGATCAGCAGAATAACTAATGCATTCAGCCTGGGAGGGTGCAGCATGCAGAGAGCGAGCTCCGGCTGCAGCCTGCAGCATCAGGTATAATAAGAACCGTATTGTTAATAATTGACTGTCTTTTCAATAATCTTTCCTGATAAGGGAGGCAGCCCGGGTGACAGCCTAAGCAGCGCTTAGCGTTTCGTGTTTTATGGAAAAGTTATCTATGCTATGGGAAGTAAATCATTTTATACAGTGGGCTTCAGCTGTCCTCAGAAAGGTCATATGAGATCAATGGGCTACTTTATTAGAAAATTAATCCCTCTTTTGTGCTTCTAGTTTTAAACTTGTATTTGCTTTCCGAGCAAGGTCACTGCTCAGCTGAACAACTTTTTAACAACTGGAAAAGGCATGTTTGCTGCTCCGAACCCTTCACTGCCGGCTCTCGGCACGGGAAAAGATGCCTCAGAGGGCGGCAAGCGCTTCTGCTCCCCAATGGGTTTGTAGGTGGGAGCATGAGAAGGTAACATGACAAGATGCTTTTCTAATGATAGTTTTTCCTTTCACCGTGAAGTGTTAAAGCCATTGCTGCAGTGCAGGAGAACACGACAGGCAGAGCTCGAAAAAATGTTGTGTTATAGCTAATAAGACTGTGCTAACGTGCTGCTCAGCAGGGATGAATTATCTTCTTATTTATAGGTACAGGGTTAAATGTTTCCAATTTAAAATTACTAGCAAGATGCTCTTGGAGAATGAAATTCGTATGTATTTGTCTTTGTGGTTCAGTTAATTTGTTCTTTAAATCTTCTGGGGTGTAATGCTGCTCTCCTTTCTGCTGGCTGGTGTGGATGGGGGAGCGGGCGGGTGCTTACATTGCCTGGCAAGTGGGACAGAGTAAAAGAGGGGTTAAATGTGACTATAAAGAGCCAGTGTTTGAGACAGGGCTATTTAAAAAGACAGTCCCTGCAAATGGGCTGCCCCAGGGAATAAAACCAGTTCACTCTGTGCTGTTGCCTTCTCATATATTTGCCTTCTTGATTTCCATTTCTGTATATATTTATTCCTGCCTTGAGAAAAGCAATGTAATTTCATTGAAGGTGAAAATCAGCAATGCTGTGCATGTGGTGATGTTGCCTGCCTGGAGAGGAAAATAAGTATTCTTCAGTTTTATGCAATAGGGGAAAACTCAACAAATACAAAACCCGACAGAGGGTCAGCGTAACAGGTATTAGCAGGACGGAGACCCACCTAAAAGCACTGCCCTGCCCCGAACTGTGGGCCGGACCCTGGGTGTACGGGTACGCTTCTTCCAGCAAATTACTTCATTTTTTTGTCTCATTTTTATTAAGGACAGGCATTGGAGAGCATCCATGGGGTCCAAGGAGCTGTGGTTTTGGCTCAAAGCCATCTGCCCCATGCCTGAGCTGCCCCAGGGGGGATGGGAGAACATCAGCAAGCTGGTAGGGTACATTCAACATCCTTTTACGAGGCTATTTTGACGTAGATTGGTCAAAAGAGAAAAGTCATAGTATCGATTTGGGCTGCAGAGTTGGGACCCAGTCAGCTCATAAATGAACTGATTAGATGTAATTATCTAGATATTAAAAAGTATCCTATTCACTGGCTTTCCCCCTCACCCCTCTAAATAAACGACCTAGAACAGCGCAATGTAGCTGGTTGGACTGTAGCTGGGATCTGTAAGTGCTCCATAATTGACTGTAATCGGAAAATTAAAAAAAAAATTTGAGAAAGACATTAGCATTCGTTTTGGCACGTGCTGTTTATTGGTAGGAGGAGAGAAGAAATTGCCCTTTATAGAATAAGTGCAGTTAATTGGAGAGCATGTCAGGAGGCCGCTGGTCAAGGTGTTTCAGAAGCTCGCATAGCATTGGGCAGGCGTCAGCGTTGCCGTCTGGCCGCATGAGCATTGAGGAGGTTCCAACCCTGGAGGAGCTTTTGAGAGTTTTCATGTTCTCTTTGGGTTGGGACCCTCCCAACTTTCCATCAGGGCTATACATTGACAGTAAACGTGTCTACTTGAATGACAGAACTAATTGTTTCTTTAAATGGTTTGGATCTTTCAAAGTATCCATCCCATGATAACAATACAGCAGGATTTGGCTTCGTTTTCCTGCTGGTCTTTGTTGTAGTTAAACCATGTCATGTCAGTGCTTCTAGAAGAGAATAACAGCAGTACCTCTATACTTTATATATCCTAATCTGTACTGCATATCCAGTTATCGTGCCAGATAAGGTGCTGTGGGACCATCTCTGGCCAGGAATGAAATTAGATGCTTGAAGGAAAATCCTAAACAAGCAACCTACTCTCCAAGAAACCCCCTGATTTCCCCCATAGCAGGAATTAAAAGACAGACCTTCTCACTCTGAGCAATGTTGCCCTTCTCATGCAAGTCAGGAAGCCTCCTACAGTGATGTCCAACTGCCTCAACCTCTTTCGCCCTTGCCAGCCTCCTCCCTGTGTCTTTCTAAAGGGCATAGAGGAGAGAAGCTTCACTCAGGGCTTTTCTTGGTTGTTCCCAGCCTTAATCTCCTCTCACGCTCCAGGAGGATCTCACCCATGTCCACATGATGGGAGAGAGCTGGAGGGCAATATAGACCAGGCTGGATATGAGGTTCACGATGTAGACTGTGGTAGATCTCCACCTGAAGATCTTTCCTGATATGAAAGCGATTTTTCTGTATTTTAGTGCAATTTGGTAAAGGTTTTTTATAACAGTGTGGACATGCTCTGAAATAATGGGTTTCATTTGAACAAGATTTAACATAAATTTTGAATCTTGGTTGTTATGCATTAAAAAAAAAAGTGACAAACCAGTCATTTCTGTGTATAGTTTATATCCGTTGCTGTTTGCAGAGATGTTATATTATGTTGCATATATCCAGTTTACAGGAGTCAATGAAGAGTCCTTGTGTGATCTATCTCAAGCCCAGTAGAAATTATCCTAAATGTCTGTCTTTCCTTGTTTGCAGTCAAAACCATCTGTAATGCAGGGGATATTTTATAAGAACCAGCTAACTGGGATGTGTCTATGAAGCATGAGCTGTGGCCACTGGAAAAGGAGCTATTGATTTAAGCAGCTTGAAAGTGCTCAGCAGACACAGTCGGGCTGCAGAACATGGGAAATAAGAGGGGGGTGGCCTGTGAAGAGGTGTAAGGCTGTAAGGAGAGATTAAGTTCAGATGATTGAGCTTTTTTTAAAATTAGAAGTATCTGTTTCTTTTTTTCAAGGGTGAAACGACTCATCTGCCCTAGCTTGTCAGAGGATGTTTAACTGACAGCCCGATTAGACCACACCATGGAGAAGACAGATGGTATGGAGGCTACGGGATGTTTGTTTGCTCATTTGTTTCTTGAAAAAAAAACCCAACCAAGCCCTGAAGTAATTGCCTTACCAGAAATACTGTAAATAACCTGTTTTCTATAGATACGCGCTAGGGCCAGGAGGTGAAAAATGCATCATTCATGTATTATGCAGACTTCCTAAACCACAGCAAAAACATGGTCACAGCTCTCAGTTCAGCACGTATTTGTCCTCCTGTCCTTTGCAGACAGGACAGATCTCCCTTGCTCCCACCAGCCGGGCTTTGCTCTTGTGCCATATTACGCTGCATGACGTTTTCCCTCTATCGTTCCTCTGACTTTCACGTGCTGCTTCCCATCAGAAAGGCGGCTGCATCTCGGTGGTGCTCTGTGACGAGCAGCACCGAAAGCTGTGCCAAATTCTGCCGGTCCCCACACAGCTGCTGCACCAGGATGGAGACAGAGGGAGCAGCCATGAAACCTGGTTTCTCCTGGTCGAGCTGCTCCTCCTCATCCTTATAGAGCACGGCTTGTTTGCTCAGAGATGCAAAGCAGCCCAAACCACGGTGATTTCAGGGACTTGCCGCATAAAGAAAAACAAGCAATGATGCAGGGGTTTAACTATTTAGACCCTCAAGGCTGAAATTTGGGGGCTGTGAATTTTTGCAGGCTGGATCTGACTGTATTAAGTTGTATTAAACCAGGAGCCTCAGCCTGCGCTGCTGGAGCCGTGCCGTTTGCCTGCGACGGCTGGGTGGGCAAGCACTGTCACACATTCCGTGACAATTTTCCTCAATTAAAAGCCATGCTTGGTGCTGTGCAGCCGGTCACCTTGGGCGGCACGTGTTTTGCATGGATGCGGCTGTGTAAAGCAGCCCCAGCTGGCACTGTCTGGGTCCGGCCTCTGCTCGGTGCTGTATTCATCATTTTCAAGGAATAATTTGTGACCTGGTGTTTGCTGATGAAATGATGCAATGATTTTCCTGCTTGGCGTGCACAGCACTACTTATGCCACTGAAAAGTTAAAACCAAACCAAAAGCCTTGAAAAATGTAATTGTCACAGATTGGTTCCACCTTTGTTTTTTGAGCTGGATTTATTATACATCAGGCAGCTTTTTATACCTATACAGACACGTAGCTCTGCCTGCAAAACCGGCTGTTTGCTTAGTTGCCAATTAGAGCCATGATTTCAGCAAATTTTTGGCTTCCTCAGTGCAACAATTACCTGATCCACCTCCGGAAAACTGGATCGGACCTTTGCACGTGTTGCTGCATCTCTGCGCAGTTTTACCACGAGCCTCTGCAATGACGAACTGCAGCCCCCTGCCTGCCTGAAACTGAGATGAAAAAAGCAGTAACATTTTTCCCCTGCTCTAAACATATTTTTTGTTAATTTTTTTGTTGTCTTCAAAATTCAGTCATCTCTTTTCTTTGGGTTGTTTCAGCAAATGGCCAGCCACCCAAACCCGATGGGGAGAGGGAGCAGCCCCGCAGCCTCCCCTACTCCGTGGAGACACCATATGGCTTTCACTTGGACCTGGACTTCCTGAAGTACGTGGATGACATCGAGAAAGGGAACACCATCAGAAGGGTTCACATCCACCGGAAAGCCAAGCAGCCGAAATTCAGCACCCTGCCCCGAAACTTCAGTCTGCCCGAGAACAGCTCCTGTGGATGCACATCTGCTCCCAGCAAGAGCTGGACGGCAACCTGCTCTTTCCCCCAGCGAAAGGCATCGCTGGGGGCTGAGGAGACCCCTGGTCCCCTCCTGCACAATGAGGCACCCCTTCCCATGGCCGACGAGCCGAGTTACCGGAGAAAAGCCCTTTTGGCGGAGACGTGGCGGCAGGCGGAGCTGGGGCGGCAGGAAGGCGAGCTCAGGGGGCGGCCACAGCTGCTGCGAGCCTCCAGCCTGCCCGATGCGCTGCAGCCTCGC
>NW_008796165.1:12660791-12661895 GCF_000699145.1 Aptenodytes forsteri | reverse complement strand
GCGGGGGCGGCAGAAGGGCGCGCGCGGGGGGCGGCCACAGCTGCTGCGAGCCTCCAGCCTGCCCGATGCGCTGCCGCCTGGCCATCCCCCACTGGGGGATGGGAGGGTGCCCTTGCCCCTCCAGCCACCTCCCCAGCCCTGCCATGACCAGAGCGGCTCCGAAAGCACATTTTGCCCCGTGCCGCGTTCGCCTGGCTCCGACGGTATCGTGTTAAATCTCCCCCGAGAGATGAGCTTGGGGCAAGATGTCTCCTTGGGGCAGAAGGAGCATCCGGGTGGAGGCAGCCCAGGGCTGGTGCAGATGCAGGCCCCGTGGCAGAGCCAGCATCCCGCGGCGCCGCAGCTGCAGGTGGTGATGGAGAGCAGAGGCGAGGAGGGCAATGCCGCTGACACCAGCAGTTGCTCTGCCTCGGCCGGGGGTATACCAGCCTCACTGGGTGCCCTCCAGCTCGCAGAGGAGAACCCTGGGGAAAGGGAGTTAAGTGTAAGTGCAATCACTCCAAACGTGCTGAAGAAAGCTGAGGAGGGGAGTGTCCGGGCTGGAGAGAACAAGGAGAGCTGTGGTCCTCAGTCTCGTGATGCAGGAGAGCCCGGCCGGGTTGCCGTGCTGAAGCAGCAGATTGCTGCTCTGGAGGAGCAGCTGAGCAAGAAGAAGGAAGAGCTTGAGCAGATCAGGGCAGTGCTGGAGCAGCAAGATCATGAGATCAAGGAGAAGGAGAAAAGCATTAAGTTACTGGCCAGCTCCAAAGCTCAGCTGGAAGAGAAGCTGTGCCGGGAAAACACCAAAGAGGCCAAGCTGCCGTCCAGGCAGAGCAGCGGGGCTTTGCAGTGCTACGATGCTGCAGTGAACACTGACCTCTCGCAGGTAACCGGGGCCAAGCAAGCCCATGATAAAGGCATCAATGTAAATATCCCAGTGTCCACCAAATCCATAGGATGCAGCGTCCACAGAGCAGACAACATGAACGTGCAGGTGATGGAGCTGGGTGCTCAGAGAGATCAGGGACTGGCAGACTCTTGCACTGGTGTCAGTGGAGAGGGACCCCGACATTTTGGTGACATCGAGGCTGACCTTCATGCACCGTGCTTCACCCATGTGAAGAC
>NW_008796165.1:12642860-12660418 GCF_000699145.1 Aptenodytes forsteri | reverse complement strand
CGGTGTTTGGAGCACGGCTACCCCGAGTTAGCGAGCGCTATTAAACAGCCGGCCTCCAAGCTCAGCTCCATTCAGAACCAATTAGTTAATTCCTTAAACTCATTGCTGTCTGCCTACTCTAACCAAGGGCCCGTGGATAAGGAGAATTCGAACACACACTATCAACAGTTGGGTAAATAATATTGGCATAGGTTTCAACGTGTCCGGGCTAAATCTCTTGCCATTTATTCAAGTGTTGAGCAGGGGTGATGCAGTGGAGCTTGGTGGTATTCGTATCAGTCAGTCAGAAATAGCCCTCCTAAACATGTATGAGAAAGGCAAATCTCTGCATATCGTAAGCTATGTGATCTTAAATAAAAAAAGCAGACAAAACCATGTAGGACCTGATAAAGCTGTGCCTCAGTTATATGCAGGATCAGCTTCCAAAAGTGGCTGCATTTGTGGCTATTCCATCAAATAACCATTTTTCTTAATTGCATTGGACACCTCAATTTGCAAGGATATGGGACTCATGCTCACCTGGGGTAAATCAGCATGAAGTTCACCAGAACCAAAACCAATTCAACCTAACTGAGCAACTATGCTGGGAAAAGACCTGTCCCCACTCACAGCTGTTCATCTAAAATAATTTTAGCTTATATGAAGATAAGAATCCAAAACCGGAGGCTGCCTGTGCACTGTTGGGGGGGCTTGCAAATAGATAAGTGACCTATTACTTGTAAGCAATACACGTGAGACTATTCAAACTCCGATGGAAAGACTCATCCATGTAGTATTACGGGAGATTTACACAGGAGATTTCCAATACATTAGTATTGAAAAAAATAAAAAAGAAAACATTATTACAAAAGTAAAACCTACTTATATTCATAGGACGTATATAATTCCCAGTCACTTCCTTTATATCCCCAGTCACTTGGAGATGTTTGAGACCCGTATTTTAAAGGTGGCAGGGCAGGTTCAGATTGTGGCCAGGTGCATCAGTAGTTTTGCAAGACATAAAAAGCATCTCCTAAGATAAACTAAGATGCTTATGGTTATGATTTGTAGTTTGTTGCTAGAGGTTGGGAATAATCATTGATAATTATGGCACATCTGCTTAATTAATCTATTATTTTGTATTTTGCTAGAAATCTCTCCAACCACAAGTCTTAAATCTATCATGAAAAAGAAGGGTTATGGTTTCCATGCAGGAGGCAATGGGACCAAAAAGAATCTTCAGTTTGTTGGGGTAAATGGTGGGTAAGCATCCGTTCAGAAGAGAAAACTGCCTTTTGACATGTGTTGTCCTCTGTATCGCTGAAGAAGTCATTCTTTTTTTTTTCCCTCTTTTCCCCTCCAAACCTCTTGATTAAAAGGCCATTTGAAATGGAGCCTCTTTTCTCCCTTCTTTAATCCAGCACTGATAACCTGTAAGTAACCTTGTAGAAAATGTTGGTGTTTTCAGTGCAGCGAGGGACACCCTGGGGACTGACACTCTCTGCACACCGATCTTTTGGGGCTTCATCCAAAACCCAGCTGGGTCCATGGGAAGATTCCCACTAACTTTGGTGGGTTTTGGAGGAGGTCAGCATTGCCTGGGTGGGCACGCTGCCACTAACCTGCCTCCACTCCAGTGACAGCCAACAAAAGTTGGTTCAGGGACTGAGAAAAGACTATTTCAATAAATAAGAAATTACCTTGGGGTGAAGGAGACCCGTATTTTAGGTTGTGCTCCAACACCCAGTTCCCTGTGTATCCAATATCTAACACTCTTTGGCTTTTGAGCTAACTAGATACAACGTCTGCTGTAGATGCATCTCTAAGAGCAGCACTGGCACATCTTCTACTGAGGAGTACGTGTGCTGGCACGAAGAGGGCAGGATGCATTTCACTGTCCCTTCGCTGTGCAAACAGCTATGTGTGCAAGTTTGGATGCTGGTTTCTGCTGACATACACTTCTGACTTCCCAGCTCGATGGCTACTGCTGTTGGGTTCATCAGGTGTTACTTACTCTTGTTGTGTAGAGCTGCTTCTACCAACAGTCGCTCAAATGAGTACAACTTGTAGCAAGTAGAGGACTCTCGACTAGTTTGAGAAAAGTTTTGGGATGCCTCAGAGTGAAATGTTCTGTCTCATGGAAGATGTTATTGTTATTAATACTTTTGGACAACCAGAGAGGTCTCTCTAGCAGGGCTGCTCAAATGGTGGACTCAGGCCTGTGCTGGAGCTGCAAACACAGTTTTTGTCTAGCGGTCCTTAAGGTTGCCGACATGCCACCTGTCCCATCTTGCCACAGGGTCCGTGTTTCTCACGGCTTCCCATCAGTGTGCCAGCAGCTCCCAGCAGGGAGGTGGCACGCAGCGCTTGCCTGGCCACACTGGGGCTTGTGTGATGGACCTCCCTCCAAACCAACCAAGTAGTCCCTGAAGTAACCTTGGCTGCTGCTAATTAACTGCTTCTATCACACTCCTGCTGGCTTAATAAGCCAAAAAAAAAGACTAACCCCAAATTTGGCTGTGGCTCTAACCTTTTAACTTGTGTATCACTCCGGGCTTCATCCAAGGCCCATTGGAGTCAGTGGGTGTCTTCAATAAGTCTTGGTCAGCCCCTGTGGTTGCAGTTGGGGAAGGAGTGAATAACATGTGGTGTCCTCAAATAGCTATGAAACGACTTCAAGCGAAGACACAAGTTGCGAAGATAGCCCATCGGACGGGGATGCGGAGAGCGAGACAGAGAGAAGAGCTGATGATTTGGAGCCCATGCAGGCAAAAGCTGGACGTGAAAGCGAGGGGTCTTTGTCGGGGACCTCCTTGCAGGGGAGACGTGAGGACGAGGACCTGCAGGAGCCATTGGCAGAAGCAGTGCCTTGCACTCAGCACAAGGCTGACAGGTAACCAGAAAACCAGACAGTGATCACGCTTTCCATCACGTTTCTGCAGCCACAGGACACATGGCACTGCATTCAGTCGCTCCTACAGGGCTGGGGTCGGTGCTTCATCTGCTCGGTGGAAATACAGCCACTGACCTCTGTAGCCATGGGAGAAGGCTTTAAAGAGCTAAATATTTTTTGAGTTACTACAGAATCTAATGGGGATTGATTCAGATCCTATGCTTGACTGTGGAAAACACAGAGTGAGTCATATCTGGTTAGAATTAGCTCATTTCTCGCCTCGCAAGTAGAGTTTCTAAGTAAAGTTCTTTGCAGATTCAGGAATAAGATTCCCACACACACTTTAAGGCTTCTTGTAACAGATGAAGTTGACCATACAGATCTGGAACTCTGGACTTAAACAGCTATTTAAGTGCTTAACTTTGTACCTAAAACCTGTGTCAAGTCAATGGGACAACTTGCGTCCATAAAGTTAAGCACTTGAATAAGTGTTGAATGTATTCTGACCTAAACTGCAGGTTCTCCTTCCTGCTTCAATACCTCCTGCAGGTTCTGTCTCATGGTGGATTTACAGAAGTATTTTCCCTTTAGGTACAAACCGTCTGAAGGTTTCCTTGATGACTGCCAGCTACTCAGCAAGCACCTCTCAGAAATCAGGACCACAAGCGACAAGCATCTGGTACAGATAATTTTCAATCCCATTTCAGACGCGGTTCCCGCTCTCTGTTACGTTTAATGGATAACATTATCCTGATGACGTGTTGCAGGCTGTGCCCTACCATGCCATGGATAGCTTTGTGAGGAGAGGGGGACAAGATGACCTCTGAGTCAGTTTTAGAATAGCCAAAAAGAAAGGAAAAGGGGAAAAAAAAGAAGATTAAGGCTTTCTGTGCTTATTCATTCAAGTTACCACAGGAAATTCCTTTCCCCCTTAAGTTATAGCAGTAATCCCAAAACCACAAGCTAAATACCGGCTGGGCGATGCCAGAGCACAGGACAAAGTGGCGTGGGGCGAGGAGCTGGGGCAGCGACCAGTTTGCAGGATGACTACCCCAGGAGTAATGGTGAGACCTTGGTGTTTTCAGCGGCATGTCCTGAGCACCGTCTGCCAGGAGTGGTTCCGGGTGTCGAGCCACAAGTCTTCCAGCCCGGAGGCAGTCACAGCATATCTCAAGGCATTGGGGGCCATCCAGCCCCAGCTCCTAGCAATGGTGGTGAACCTGGCCGACAGGAATGGCAACACGGCTCTTCACTACAGTGTTTCCCACTCCAACTTCCCAATTGCAAAGCTCCTGCTAGACACAGGTAGGAACAGCCACTCTGCTCAGCCATGGCTTTTGTTGGGTATGGGTGTGGAAGTTACTTTATGTCGCTCTTGTCAATGGGGCATGATCCCATAGGGGATGACCATGGCCAGCAGAGCCAGGTAACAGGGATCCGTCAACAGTCTCAGACATGGCAAACAGTGAATGAGGACCAGGGTTGTCCTAGGGAGTTCAGTCAGGAGCAAAAGGAGATGGGACAGAGATGGGGCTGGGGACCAACTACAACCTACATGCGAGGGAGCCATCTGGTAGACAAGCATGGGGCCAAGGTCCATCCAAGAGACAAATGTGGGGCCAAGGTCCATCCAAGGGACAATTGTAGTGTCAAGGTCCACCCAAGATACAAGCATGGGGCCAAGGTCTATCCCAGATAAAAGCATGGGGCCAAGGTCCATCCAAGAGACAAGTGTAGGGCCAAGGTCCACCCAGGAGACATGGTTGATCTGAAGACCAGCATCCTCCCCCATGGCTTGGCCCTGGTCCCGTGGGTGTGGGCAGGAGTCCCAGCTGAGGCTCCTCAGGGACATTAAGGCTCATTAGTGCCCTCAGGGCGTGACACATCTTGAGGGCTTTGCAATCTGACTTTGTAGAGGGCTCAGGGTCCCCGTGGCCAAGGGGTATCTCTCATGGCCCCAGTCCAGGTGGGATGGGGTGGCTCCCCCAGCTTCTTGTAGCAGCAAATGCCACATCATGGCTCAGAGCTGGAGGATCAGATCCCTGAGAGCATAACAAACCTCACAGTGCTGCAGAAAAACTCCATTTTAAACTACTGAACTTTCAGCTCACATTGCAAAGAAAGAAAAATCTCAGCTGAGCTTGTACGGGGGAAAAATGCACGCACGCTCAGCAAGAATAAAGGCACTTTGGCCTTTTCTCATGGGCCAGACAATCTGTTAAATGTTAGGGAAATGGCAGATTATCATACACATCTATAACCCGATTGTTGCCACAGATGCACAGGGAGCCATGACGGTTTGTCCCCTCCTGCCGCTGAGTGCCCGAGGCGGCCGGGTCCCCAGGGCAAGGCTGGACCCATGCCCGAGCCTGTCAGACATGGCTCGTTCCTTGTGGTGGAGTTGGAAATAGGCTCTTTGAGGTGAAAAGTGAGTGAAACGGGGCCAGGATGGATTTACACTGCCTGTTGGGTGACGGTCGTCTTTCTGCTGTGCCCTTGCTGCAGGAGTCGAAGCAAACAGGCCACAGCTCCACAACTGGCGTGTGCCCAAGGCATTAATTATCCCCCCCCCCCTTTTTTTTTTGGTTATGGTCTTTGGTTAATTGAGTTGACTTTAACTTTGGTTAATTGAGTTGACCTCAGCAATTGTAATTAACTGTAGCAATGCATAGCACCAAATATCCTTTAATGCTGTGCTCACAAGACTAGATATTTAACACGGATAAATCTCAATCCTGTATAATTATGGAACCTCCTGTTTCTGGGAATATTAGATGCTGCATGTTTTATAATTCCCTCTTTGCTTCCCGTTTGCTCATCTCTCTCCATCTGATTCATTGTGGGGCTGAATCCTTCCCTGCATCGCCCACCAGGCGTGTGCCGCCTGGACCTGCAGAACCACGCCGGCTACACGGCAGTGATGCTCACCCCGCTGGCAGCTGCCGAGACGGGTGAGGACATGGATGTGGTGATGAAGCTCCTGAAGGAGGGGGACGTCAACCTGCGAGCTGCCCAGGTGCGTCCCTGTAGTTCTGCTGTTTCTTTGAAAACTGAGTGTGGCCCTGCATGGGATCATGCCGTGGCTGCGGGCAGAGGGTGGCCAGCCCATTTATTTGGCAAAGGCATCTGCAAAGTGACTCCTGCTGAGCTCGTAGCCTCCTATTTACAGCCTTCGCTGTGTGATGTCAATTCAGGCTGTGGCATCATCATGTCCCCATAGAGGTCTCGGGTTGGGGCGGCGGATATAATTCAAGTTCCTTACACTGCATGTGCAGTGCCAGGCTGAGACTCAGCCGTAGACGTCGGATTGGAGTTGCTGTTTCCCAAAAGTTAGAAAAGCAACCTCAGCCAAATTGCAGCATGGCCACCCAACAGCTCCCTGTGAAGGGACGCGAGAGCTGGGTAAAATGAAGAGGCAAAAGGAAGGCTGAAAATTTTGCAAAACAATTTGAGCTAAAAAGTTAAAAGTGATACCAGGGAGGAGCGGTGCGGGGTGGCCCCAGGGTACAGGATCCCCAGGTTTGCTGGTGAGCAGTCGTTTCATCAGTCACACATTTCAGTCTCAGAGGTGGCAGTGCCCTCATGCAGCTCTTCTTCCGAACAGCTGTAAAAGTTAGTCTAGGCCTAAGTTAAACTGCCCAGGAGGGTTAGGGGGACCTGGCTTTGGGGGCGACTGGGGCCGGGCAGTTTGGTCATGCAAAGACCCTCCGCTTGGCCGTGGTGCAAGTGAGCAGATATCTCTTGCAATACCTGCTGAAGAGCCCCAGTGTTACTTAATAATATGCAGTAATATGCAATAATATGCAGTAATGTGCAATAATAATAATATGCAATCTTATGATATATATGCAATAATGACATTCATTATTATTATAATATCTAACAGTCTGAATGGGCAGGACTATAGTTGGTTAAAGGGTGTTCAGCCTTTCACTCTGTGGTTGCAGGGAGGCCAGACCGCCCTGATGCTGGGGGTCAGCCACGAGCGGGACGACATGGTGCGAGCCCTCCTCTCCTGCCAGGCCGATGTCAACCTGCAGGATGAGGAGGGGACGACAGCCCTGATGGTGGCCTGCCGGCAGGGCAACGCTGACATTGTCAGGCTCCTCTTGGCCCAGCCCGGCTGCCAGGTTTCACTGACGGACAAGGTGAGGCTCTGGTGCCGCACTCGATCCTGTACACAGCCTCACATCCACCAGGCAGGGAAAGCTCACATGGGATCATGCTTTACAGGTAGCAATCCCCGAGTGGTGGTTTTTAAGTGAAGAAGTACAATTTCGGTCCACTTTCTAATCAGGGGACCTCTTAGGAGAGTACCCCGATTTTGATGCTTGTTGTGCAGTGGATGGGATGGCTGTGCAGCATCCTGCATCCCAGCCGTAGCCTGGGCAAGAGCACTGGGGGGAAGAGCCCAACCTGGTGTAAACCTAAAAAAGAAGATGAAATCCTCAACATGTGGAATTAGAAGAGCTTCAGCTCCAAGAAATTAGCAGCAATTAACTCTCCCCTGAGAATGGATGCCTCTCTGGGGGGACACGTGGGATGGGGCTGGGCTGGGAGCAGCATGGCTGGCCGGTGGAAATCCTCCTCCTGCACAGGCTCACGGCAACGGGCCACATGGCTGCATTTATAGTTATGCACTATTTTCTAAATAAACAACAATTTTGTCTAAGACATGCGGGTCGGCACAGGGACCAGGAGATGGTACGGCCAGGATGCGTGTTATGCGGTTGAGGTTAACCCCCAAAACACCACGGGGAGGTTTGCAGGACGGTGACTCATTTTAAACGAGGGAGGAACCGTAGGGAAGGTTTTGGGGGTAGATGGCTGGGTGCGAAGCTGCCCTGGCCAACCACTCGCTGGAGAGCTGAGAAACACTCGTCAGCAGACTGCAAACAGCCTCCCTTAGCAGTGATGGGGCCAAGAAGTGGGGGCTGTTGAGGGTGGAGTGGAGTGGATTATGGGGGTGGCCGGGGCGAGATGCAGGGATTCGGGCAGTAATGTCTTTGCCTGCTCCCTCCCCACAGGGCGGTAACTCGGCCCTGTCACTGGCCCAGCACGCGGCCCGTGGGGACATCGCAGCGCTCCTGCGAGCCCACGCTGAGCAGAGCCCGTCCCTCTCTGCGTGACCGAGTGGAAGAAGAAACCGGGACGCGGAGCAGGGAGCAAACAGCTCCTTCTTGTAACGGCCCCACTGCCTGCCTTGGCGGCTAGGGCCAATATCGCAGGTTTCCATATGTACAGGGGGATGAACCCTGTCAGTTATCTACAAACGTTCCCTGTGTCTAATTCTCCTCATTAAGCCTGCTTACACCCCCCTAATCTATGCACATTGCCACACATGACTCCAAGTTCTCCTATACACTCCTCCCGTTATAGATTTGGCAGCGACTGAAATGAAGGAGAAAAGCACATTAGAAAAGCAATACTTAGTCTTTTGTAACCTTACATTATGGTTGTCCTTTTAATCGACTACTTAACTGTATCTCATTTAACTTGTAAGTTTGTGTCCTAATATTTATTATTAGCGCTTCTGTACGTAGTGGCAGGCAGTGATTATTCAGTATATGTAACAACAAACACAAGCTGGATGGATTATGTAAAGTATAAAATCCTATTTATGTTTGCTTATGTGGGTCTGATGTAAGAATTAAAAATTAACGCTCTAGGAAAATATTTGAGTATACTAGACCCAAACACACAGACATTGTTTTGCCTGTATTCGGAATTACCATATGGCTCTTTTTTTTCCTAATTAAGTTTGAGCTAACAGGGAAGCGTAGCCCATTGACATGCACCGTGCATCAGCACATGCGATGCTCAGGCACAGCAGGGCAGATCAGGTTATCCTGAGCACGGCATGAGAAGATCACAACAGATTCCCATCCCAGGATGCGTTAATGTTGTCCAAGAGTTCCATGGAGGGACTCTGCTGACAGATGCCTTTTGGGCAAAAGTCTACTTTCTGCTTTCCCTCGTGCTCAATGTTCAGATGCCCAAACCACTCCATGTAAAGCCATGCTGTGATTTAGCTGCTGGAGTCAGCTGGTGCCAGGGCCTCCCCCACCATGGATACCCACAGGGTCAGTCCAGCATCACCTCAAATCATACATAGGGCAGGGTTTTTTTCTTAAATCCCTCTGCCGCTGACAAAGAGAGAGGCAGGGCTCAGACCCTACTTTTCCAAACATCTTTACACTGTCATTAAGTCGCTGTGTACTGGGAACTGCCATTTCATGAGGCTGTGCTGTATCTCTGTAGGCTTTGGTGGCCCTGGATGCCATCACCAGTTGAGCTGGTGCGTAGTACACCACCGTAAACCCAGAGCTACTTGTCACCACTAAAAGCAAATCTCCCTAGTTAGCTAATTACTTTTCTTTTTTTGTTAATAAGCAGAAGTTAATCCTAGACTACTTTGGTTGCTTGTAAGTCAATTCACATCATGATGAAGTCTCTCTTGAGCTGCCTTTTCCCTTCCCTCGTATGTGCAATACGCAGCAAAGCCATTGCCGAGTCCCTGTCCTCATGCCGGTAATGCTCCCACTGCCTTGCGGGGAGGGGAGGACAGACCCTGCCCTCTGTTTTCCATTGAAATTTGCCGTCTGCTTCGTTTCTTTCCTTTCTTCATGTTTTCAGTCAGAAGCATTCATCATCTCGAATGTCTATGTATCTGCCTTTTTTTTTAACTCAAAATGCAGTTACCTCCTTTATGTATAAATAAACTCGAGTTAAACCTTTACCTGCATTTGCTCCCGTGCCTGTCCCCATCGCTGTGGTGCTCTCCTGGCGCGAGGCAGCAGGGTTGCTCTGACAGACAGGCTGACCCCTAAAAGCAAAGGAGCGGGGAAGGAAAGCCCTTGGCCTGTGGTGACTGTACATACATGCATGTCATTAAATCAGTCATTTTTGAGGTGTTTCTTCAGATCAATGACCCCTCCCGGGAGGTCCCAGGCCCCAGGTCACCACACAGACATGGCAAGGTGGATTTTTTTTTGCAGGAATCACCCCGACTTGCATTCCTGGATGCTGAACACCCAGCGCCAGCATGAGCACCCATTGCGTTGCCGCCAGGCCCCAGCTGCAAATAAAAAGAGCCATAATACCATTTTGTGACAATTTTCACTGAGGTTTTTTTCCCCGCCAGCTCTGGAGTCATGCTTGCGGAGAGGAGTTTCACTCTGACTCTTGCTGCTTCCCAGAGGGAGGGGAACATTCTGGCTTCAACATAATAAATGTGGGAGATTTTCTGCTAAGGATCAGGGTTGCTTTGGGAAGCGCCTGCCTCCTCCTGCCTGCGGGATCCCTTGGGATATCGAGCTCACTATCATGTGATTCAGGGACAGGACATGTTATTTTGAGGGCATGCTGCAGCTCTGCAGCAAGGAAGCATGGACTTTGCTGCCTTCACCCTGCCTCCCTCTGGGTCCCCCTTTCCCTCACGATCCTGTCCCTGCAGCCCAGACTGGTTAACGCATACAACCCCAGAATATTTATTTTCTTTCCTTTGCCGCATATTTCCTCTTTTCCCCTCAAACCGTCTCCTCGGGAGGAGCAGCTCCCACAGGGTGACCCCCTGGAGCAGCTCCTCTGCTCACACGGACCCTGTCGACGCTGCCTTCGGCATCTCCCAGTGCCCAGCATCACTCTGTTGAAGTACCGGATGGCACAAAACCGATAGAAAATCATCTGCAGGATCTCAGTGCCACAAAGCACCCAAGAGCTTAATTTACACATTTTGATATCATGGTAGAGATCAAACTAAATATAGGCAAGCAAAAATACATCCCCAGTGCAAGCACTGTACAATACAAATGGAGACAATTAAGTCGCAGCAAGGAAAGAAATTAATCTAACAATTGTTACGGGCTCACCATCTAGGAGCTGATTAGCTATGAAGGGGAAGAACGACAAGAAAACTCAGCTGAACATGATTTTTCCACTCTCCTTATGGCCATTTCTTGTGTGCACCTTTCTTTTGCTGCAAGGAGGGGAGCAGGGACTTGACAGTCTCATCCAAAGCACCTCCATGGTCAAGGAGAACCATGTCACTCTGTGTAGCCCTTAGCATCCATACTGGGACTGAAAACGGGATGACTTCCAGCAATTCTCTGTTTTTCCCTCTAGTTTACTGATAACTTTTAGAGAAAGCTCTCTGCCACCCAGACGTTGTCGCCCGACCCACGTGCATGTGAGCCCATTGGGTGTCCCCAGGGATGCTGGGATTGCCTGAGCGGGATGCTGGACACCGAGTGCTTTAGTGGCAGAACGGGGATGGGAAGATGGAATGGTGGTGCTAAAGGGGATATGCCAGAGTAACAACAGCCAGCTCCACCCAAGGTCCATCCTGGGGAGAAGGGGACCCTGGATGCCTGGAAACGTTCAAGGTCAGGTTGGACGGGGCTCTGAGCAACCTGATCTAATTGAAGGTGTCCCTGCTCATTGCAAGGGGGTTGGAGCAGATGACCTTTAAAGGCCCCTTCCAACCCAAACCATTCTACGATTCTATGCCCCGTGCCTGGAGACCTCATCCATGGCTGGCAGGCTCCAGCTCCACGGCAAATGCTGGTTTTGAAGCAACCATACAACCATGTGGCGCGTGACCGTGCAGGGGCTGCACTGGGGTGCGGACCCCTGGGGCAGCGGAGCCCCTGGCCCCCCCGGGGCTGTGTCTGTCCCTGCTTTGCCCCCAGCTCTCCTCTGTGCCCCAGCCGACCTCACTGGCGCTGGACCAGGCCAAAGCCACGTGAGACCCTCTCACCCCAGCCAGCCACCTTCTGCGCATGGTTTGGAGTCAATACCCACGCCAGATACAACACACAAAAGAAACAGCTGGCGGCCTCGCCCCTCCTTGCCAAAAACCAGATGATCTCAAATTGTTCCTCCCACCGCTTGCGAGTTGCCAAGGCGGGGGAGTGATGCCTCCCTGGGGGCACCAGGGTTGGAAGACAATATCCAGAAATTTTAGTGGGGGGCACATGGAGACATGGCCAAGCTGTGCCCCCCCAGAGCATGACAGCCCCCGCAGCCGCCCCTGTGCCGTCCTGACATCAGCTGCAAGATATGCGAGGAATGAAAACGCTGGGTCCGTGGCGAACTGTGCGGTCCCTGTGATCCGGACAAAAGGCTGCCTTTTGCTCAGCGCCTGCGTCTGTGGGGTGGTAAAAACATCACGGGTCTTGTGTGAGGGGTGGCGGGCCTCCGGCTGGGAAAAGAAACGGCAAAGCGGGCGCCATCCCTGCTGCAGGGATGCAGACAGTTCCTTGGCACCAGCTTGAGACCATATAAAGCAGAGAAGGGGATGAAATAATTGCAGTAATTTGCTAACATTGTCCAGGCTACTTCAAATGTTGCAGCTAGCTTTTCTAAAGGTTAACTCATTTCTTGTGCTGTAAGTATCAGGTATCCTCAGCCTGTGGCACAGAGGAGGACCCTGCTCCCTCTGGCAGGGCAGGAGTGGGGCTGGGAGCCCCAGGGGGACACAGGCACAGGGAGAGCAGGACAAGAAATGTCCCTCGGCCTCCGAAACGGGGCCGTGGCCACATTCAAAGCACAAGGAGAGAGCAGACCACCTCGAGCCCAATGTGCACACAGAGCCCCATGCAACTGGTGAACACAACCTCCGCAGTTAATTAAATTAGCAGGCTGTTCCCAGGCGGTGGGGACGTGCCTTGGCTCCGCTCCTTTGACATCTGCGGGCAGCTCCTGCCTGCTGCCTCCCGAAGTGGGGTGAGGACTGGGTGCTGGGACGAGCCTCTTGAGGCTTAACGCTGGGGAAGAGGTAAAACCGATGACCGGCAGCTTTCTCGGGTCTGAGTCAAAGCACGGGGTACAAAATACAATAAATTCTTTCCCTTTCCTCCCCCAGTCTCACCCATGCGGGTGGCAGAGAAAATCAGCACCTCTTGGTTTATTGCCCAGAAACTGCCCCATCAGCAGCTTAGATGGTGTCAGCTCAGTGACTATCAGCAGAATTTAATACTCTTCTAAGAGACTAACATCTTGGTGGCAAAGGCAGATTTATTTGCTGCAGAAGAATGAGCTGCCACAGGGGCAGCATGTCGGACAGCACCTCCGCTTTGGGGTCTGTGGGGCCAAGCTGCCTCACGGCGCCCCATCCCGTCCACACGGCCTGGTGTGGAGGGGCCACCCAGCCCTGCTTTTGCCAGGGAGATGGGCAGTTATCAGCAGGGGTGAGATGGGCCGTGATTTCATTTCCTAGAAATCTCTCATCATGGTACCCAGGTGCCTCCTCCTTTTTGCAGCACATACCTATTTGCAGGGGAAAAAGCCAGCTCAGAGATTTGGGAATTTGTCTCTCCTGGTCTGGACTGCGAGGACGGAGCATCCTCAGGGCAGCCCCTCCGCCAGGGCTACCAGGCCCGTGCTGAAGGCAGCAGAAATACAATATTTTGTCAATTGCTCCATCTAGTGCCGTTTCAGCAGAAAAAGATACGGGAGTGCCACACCAGGAGCCGGTGCAGCCGCGGCAGCTGGGGCCTGCGCAGCTTTCCCCAGCTGGTGGCTGTAGCCGTTTGGTGAGGATGCGCCAGGTCCCTGCCCTGGTCCAGCGCTGGTGATGTCCATCAGCTGATGGCAGCCGTGCACAAGGGGCTCAGGAACATGCTGAGCCTCCCGCGTACGCTGCTAGGTGGGATGAAAAGAAGGGTAAAAAAAGTACTAAGTGATTTCTTAATATTTGAAAATGCTCATAGGGAATATTATGTTTTCAAGGGCAGATAATTTCCTGTAAGAGTTTGTAGTCCCATTTTGAGAAAGATGAGAGAAATATGATAAATAAAGCAAAGGCTCTTGGCCCTGGGTCTGCAAGGTAAGAGCAGATTTCAAAACTCTGGTAGGGTGGGCTCAAGCCGTCGAGGAAATGAGGACCAGCAGCCGACACGCCACCAAAACCTAGGCGTCACTCAAAGACCAGGGATCACGTACCTCCAGCACGTGCGATCTGTGAGGGGAAAATCTGAGGTGGGGGGGATTAAACAACACGCGGCCAGCAACAGCTCACGCTTTACCCTGCACAGGGTAACACCAACATAGACAGCAACTGCCCACATTTGCTACCCCACTCCCCAATTTAAAAAACAGCAATATTTTAAAAGGTTTGCCTGCATAATAATAATTCATCCAGTTTTATCTGCTCCCCCTCAATGCAGCAAGTTAAAGTTTTTTGTGAGCATCAGGGGTTGCACACTGATTCCTGCTTCTCTGGCAGGAGCAGTAAAACACCCAACTAAGAAATAAACCTGTCTCTGACAGGCACAGTCCCACATGTACTTTTCACTGGCTAAAGTTGCTTTCTAGAGAGCAGCTGCAGACACCAGGCCAGTTGTCGTGGTTTAACCTCAGCCAGCAACTGAGCACCCCACAGCCACTTGCTCACTCACCCCCCCACCCCGGTGGGATGAGGGAGAGAATCGGAAGAGTAAAAGTGAGAAGAACTCGTGGGCTGAGACTATACAAAACAAGTGATGCACAATGCAATTGCTCACCACCCGCCGACCGATGCCCAGCCAGTCCCCGAGCAGCGGCCCCCCCGGCCAGCTTTCCCCAGTTTATGTACTGAGCATGACGTCACATGGTATGGAATGTCCCTTTGGCCAGTTTGGGTCAGCTGCCCTGGATGTGCCCCCTCCCGGCTTCTTGTGCACCTCCAGCCTTCTCAGTCGGTAGAGCATAGGAAGCTGAAAAGTCCCTGACTTCGTATAGACACTGCTTAGCAACAACTAAAAGATCAGTGTGTTATCATCACGTTATTCTCATGCTAAATCCAAAACACAGCACTATGCCAGGTACTAGGAAGAAAATTAACTCTATCCCAGCCAAAACCAGGACTCCAGTATATCCTTAAGTAGAAATCCTGCAGAGAAACTGGGGCAGGGACTGCTGGCAACACCAGCAAGGCGGTCACCTGTAATGGGGGCTTCTTCAAGCCTGAATGCAGCTTGGAGCAAACAACATCCCTGTGAGAAGTGATTTTTCGCACAATCGTGCTGCAAAACACCATCTGCAGTGCACAAATCCTCCCCATCTCATAAGGTGAGCACTACCAAAGGGCTCTGCAGAGCAGCATCACTGCTGGGGGATGCATGAGCCCCCCAAACTCTGTGACAAGCCACACAAAGAGGCATCGAGCTCTTGCGCAGGGTTCAGCCCTGTGAGCTGCGATGGGAGGACAGGGGGATACCGCTGGGGCCCAGCTCGGCTCCGGGGTTCTGCAAACAGTTTTCAGCAAGCGCATCAGGCTGTCGGTCCTTGCAGTTGTCTCATGGGAGTCCCCAGGTGTGGCGTGATGCTCTCGCTATCTCCCGTCCACAGTGAGATTTGTGCTGAGTTTGCACTTTAGGAGCACCGTTGCATACAAGCGTCCAGAGTCTTCTTTCTCCTTGAATGGAAACAAGTCTGTAAAAAAGCCCACCTGGCAGAGGGGAAAGGAGGGAAGGATAGCGTGTTGCTTTTTAAGGGAATTTATTTGCAGCTCCTTTTCTGCTGCACACAAATAAACCAGAACCTGCAGCAAACAAGTTCCCGGAGTGAGAAAGGAGAAACCCATCTTCTACACTTAAGTTTCTTTTCAACAGATGTCCCATCATACCTGCACATCAAAGTGTTAAAAAAGAAAAAAAAGAAAAAAAAAGCCAAGAAAGGGCTTTATGAGACAGAAGAGACTGTTCCCATTCAAAATGCAAACAAGAAACCCTCCTGAAAAGTACATTTTCTTCAGGAAAAATGAGACCTTCGAGGACCTCTTCTTTTTTGGTTTACCTCCTCCTTGTGGCTCGCTGGTGAGTTTGTAAAGGCAACTGCAGCGTTGTGCCATTTCTGGAGAGAAAACCTGTTTCCTAGGGCGTGATGGAAAGGAAAAGCAGAGCTCAGCAGGTCTGCATCCTGCCCAGGGCATCCCAGATGGGAAGCACAGCAGAGTAACCCCATGTCAATGCAGTTTTAATTGGTACAATTACTTTGATTAGGATGTGATTTTAAATTTTAACCAAGCAGTTACAGAGGCGTAACACCTACAGCAGGGGCTGTGCTATCAGGAATGAAGAGTTTTTATGCTGCCACTGCATATTTTCCCTTTTGTGCAGGAATCAGGAATAAACTCTGCTTCGACCCCACCAGACTTGCGAAAGCGGCAGAGACCTTGGAGCCTGCCTGGACAAGGCTGGAGGCAAAGTCAAGGTGATCCTTGTTCCTTTTCCATTTGGGATGCTGCAGAACATGGATCTCTGATTTGTTGCCATCCTAAAAGGTCCAGCTATCACAGGATTGCGTGTGTTAGAGAACAAAATGTCCATTGCTGCTAAGAGGAAAAAACAATGACCGTGACAGTGTTTAACCAGAATGTAAATACAGCTAAATTATGGACGTAGAAGTGTGAAGCCGTGGAGAACAATGATAATGGAATTATATATCAATGCTCAGCACAACTGTAAAAACTAATGTTTTAAACATGTGTAACGTTAAATTAATTCATTCCAGTTCTTTCAGGCGAAGGTACATTAACTGCTCCATCTTGGCATAATCATATTACCTCAACAGGCTCTATATATGTCATACTTCCAGGGTGGTAATCGCCATTTGATTAATTATGGGGAATTTAGAGGCATTACAGTGACTCCTGATGCAGCAGTGCAATGTGACAAGAGTCCCCTTATCCCTCCAGGGTGGCCTGCTGTCCGCACTGGCCCACCCTCCGCCGCCACAGTTCACGTCACTGCCCAAGCACCATTTCAGGCTGCACCCAGCAAGCGCTTCTGAAGCTCAGTGCTTGGCAGCGGGGATCATGCCTGGACAGACTTTGTTCCCTGGCAAGCTCACACGGCAGGGACAACACAACAACTTACAGCACCTCAATCCCAGCCTTTGGAAGAAGTGTAAACATTGGCATAACTGGCCCTTTTCTTGGCAGAGTTAGCCAAGAAATGCAAAGAGCTCCTGGTGATGTCAAGGATGTCCTTGACAGCGTCACTGCAAACTGCAGGTTATTCCAGGTCTCTCCAGGTGAGGAAGCTGATGGAGAGACTGTGAACAGCACATGGCCCTTCAAAAAAAAAAAAAGCTCTGACAGCTGAGTCCTCAAACCAAGGCAGAAGAACCCTTCCCACTGGTACATATGAGTTGCAACAGTGGTGAGTGGCACCTCTGAAGGGTTGTGAGATGCTTATGGCATAGATGCTCCTCCTGCAAGCACGCTTCGTGTTGACTTTGATTACTCCTGGTACAACAATAGCGGTCACTTGGTGCCTTCGCCTTCATCCCCTTTTTTCTCTCCCCCGGTTTTGCTGTCTGCGCACCAGATCCTTGGTTTCTCAACCGAGCCATTTTTGTTGGCGTTCCCCTGATTAAAATCTACTTACCAGGCTAAAGCCACCTAGATGGGCAGCTACAGCTTTCTGATGGAGGGCAGGTGTGCATGGGATGGCTCCCTGTGACAGTCTCACTCGGGAGCAATCCCGCTACCTGGGCGCAGAGCCTCAGCCGGCTGTCATCATCACAGCTTTCCTTTCCTTTCCTCAGCCTTCCATCACTCCTACAGCGACCGCTGCTTCTGCTCCCTGAGAAGGGCAATCATGAGTCCTACTTAGAATCATAGAATCATAGAATCATTAAGGTTGGAAAAGACCTCTAAGATCATCAAGTCCAACTGTCAACCCAACACCACATGCCCACT
>NW_008796165.1:12617357-12642131 GCF_000699145.1 Aptenodytes forsteri | reverse complement strand
AGGGTGCACTCGATCCCCTCATCCAGATCATTGATAAAGATACTGGACAAGACCGGCCCCAAAACTGAGCCCTGGGGAACACCACTCGTGACCGGCCACCAACTGGATTTAACTCCATTCACCACACTTGGTGAATGGAATAGCAAACAGACATCTCATGGAATAGATTTTAACAGTGACTTATATTTAAAAAAAAAATGAAATGCACAACTACTTATGTAACTGAGCTTTATTTAGAATCTTTGAAGTCATAAAATGTCTCATTTTACTGATATACATAAACATACAATCATGAGGTTTAATTTCTTTTTCCCTTGCACAGAAATAAAGTTTTAAACAAACCAGAACACCTCAACCCAGACAAGCGTAATGCAAATTTAATTATCTAACTTGGTCCTGTACATACAGCACACGCTTCTCCGCATGGTCACTGGTTTATCAATTAGTTGCAATAATTTTTGGCACACACTTGGTGAATGGAATAGCAAACAGACATCTCATGGAATAGATTTTAACAGTGACTTATATTTAAAAAAAAAATGAAATGCACAACTACTTATGTAACTGAGCTTTATTTAGAATCTTTGAAGTCATAAAATGTCTCATTTTACTGATATACATAAACATACAATCATGAGGTTTAATTTCTTTTTCCCTTGCACAGAAATAAAGTTTTAAACAAACCAGAACACCTCAACCCAGACAAGCGTAATGCAAATTTAATTATCTAACTTGGTCCTGTACATACAGCACACGCTTCTCCGCATGGTCACTGGTTTATCAATTAGTTGCAATATAATTTTTGGCAGTAATATATTCAACACACAAAGTGCAAATTACAAGAAGCAGAAAATGTTCTCTCTCATTCTGAGCAATGAGAAGTGCAAAATATCTCAGCCCATAAATTCTATTCTTTATGTATATGAACAGTATGTGCATAATAGGCTAATAAATAGCCATGTAAAACTTCATAGATTAAATGTGGCAACATCTTAAAGTAGGAATGCAATGGTTATAAAAACATAAGCAGACAGAGGAATCATTATATTTTGTTCAAAAATTCCATACGATATTTCTGAGGGTACCTCTTCACATTTCACCTACCTGCCTTTAACTTCTGCATAACGTGGATACTTTTGCAACCAAAGGCAGTTGGTTAAAAATTCTCCGATTTGCTACATCTGGATATATTTCTGGGTGTCTACAATCAAGGTTCCACTAACACTTCAATTGGCAAATTAAATAGTACGGTGGGAATCCATTGAAAACATGAAGTATCTTCCAGGCACTATGAACAGAATACCCACTAATTGTTCCAGCAGGCTAAATGCACTTTGTGATTACCTAAAGTTAAAGAAAACTTTTCAATGAAATAAGGAAAACCGTTTCAATGAGAGCTAATCACAGCTTGCTTGTTTCAGCGTAGTTCATCTCGCTTCAGTACCTGTTCTTTTATGTAAAATGGGGGAATATCCACTCGAGCTAAAACATACTGAACACAGTACTTTTAACACAAACCCAGTTATTATATTACAGATTTTGAATCCTCTTTCCATTTAATTCCAGAGATTTTTCACATAAAATGAGCAGCCAATTTTGACCCCCCACCTCCTTTCATTTCTCCCAGCTACATCATCGTTATGAATTATACCAAATAGTCCAAATCAGAGTGGGCTGCTTCCTCTAGGACCCTACTGTTCCTCTGGATAGGAATATTAAACCACAATGACTTGCACTGCCATTAATCTGCCTGCCAAATTCATTTGCTAAATCACTAAGGCCACAGTCATATAATCACTGTAGGAATGGCTGCAACACGTAACAAAGTTGCTAACTTTTGGCTGAACGTTCCTGCATCCCACCTCCACCACGCAGAGTAGGACAGGCCTTGGGAAGGCTCCTCGTGGGCTTCAGCACACTCTCACCTGGCTTAGCTTAAACCAAAAAAATAGTTGGTTGCTTCGACTGAGCCGTCCAACTCTCCGGAGGGGGCTGAAGAACCCCCTCCCGCATGCTCTGCCCTGGGGAGGATGGGCATGGCAGCCAGCCCTGGGAGTCCATCATCTTAAACTGCCGCAGCAGTCTTCTGTGGCGATCATCTCACCACTGCCTGGTATTATTTGGTGTCATCCAAAATTGAACTCCAGCAGCCCCGAGAGAGAAGCATCCTCTGTGATCCGTGAAAGCCGCTTCCTGCACTATCTGATCCTGGGGAGACTCTTGGAAATGTAAAACGGTTTGCTGGTTTGGATTAACTTCATCTATCCTTAAAGACAACGTGCAGAGGGACTGCTCACCATCATTACTAGAATTACAGGATCACATTGCTGAAGCAAACTTTTGTCTTCATTAAAGTTTCAGGATGAACAATTATGCTGCAACTTGGCACAACAACAACTGCCTTTGTATGCAACATGACTGGCATATATCAGCACATTTCTTCTTCTTTAAAAATATAGAATAGAACGAGATAGGTTGTTGTTGTTCATGCTGCCTAAATATCTGAAAAGGCTCAAACGTTTTAAAAGCCTAAAAAAATAAAATTTCCCTCTCCCCTAGTTTATTTTTTCATGCTAAAGGCTGCAAATTGACACATCACAGTAATTACCTCTGACTAACTTCCATAGACCTACCCAAAGAGATAAACATGAGAAGTTCACATTTGACTATCAGACTTACTGTGCCGAGCACAAATAATTTCCCCGAGGAGAATTTGATATTTCATCATTTGGAACAGTGGTAATTTAATTACATTGCTAATGTTTTCTGGCATACTTGAAAGGACAATTAGCATAAGTAAATCATGAGTGAGATGACAAGTCACTCGGCATTTATTTCTGCTCATCACATGAGATCAGTTGATGATCTAAATTCTCTTTTGTGTGCGAATTGATTCCAGGTTCAGCAGTTGTAACTGGGGTTCAGACTAGTGGGGATAAACCGATGTATAAATAAAGTAAAATGGATATTGTTCTTTGAAGTTTCTTAATTAAACTTGTCCAGAGAAACCTCAAAAGCCACCAGAAGTAGGGGAGGGTGAGGAGAAAGGCTGATAAATGTGGAAGGCTAAATGAAGCTCGAGATGCACACTACCCTTTCTGGCAATGGGGTGAATACTGATTCGTTTTTGCCAGGGTTTGTTTTACATCCTGCTCAGGGCTGAACAGTATTATTATAGCTCTACTGATGTTCTAAAATAATTGTATTTATCTCCGCAAGCGCAATGACATTCATGATAACACCGTTAATGTTACAGTTCCTTTCTGGCGCTTCAGAATAGCTACAGCTTGCTCATGAGTAACACCTTCCAAAGCTTCCCCATTAACTGCTAAAATCTGATCGCCACGCTTCAGTCTGCCATCGTCCGCAGCTGCTCCCTGCAAACAGCAAAGCGAGTCGTTAGCGGTTGGTAGCACGGAGCCCTCCCGCCTCTCATAATGCTGATGGATGAAATGAGGAGGGATGCAGCACTGGAAATCCCACCGTAACTGGGTGGGGAACATGGGAAATGACAGTGCTGAAGTCTCCCTGAGTGCTTCAACCATTGCCGATCGCTCACCCCGCTTACCCAACCCTGTAAGGTCTGGGGCAGCATGGGTGGGTGATACACCCCTGGGAAGAAGAGAATCGGCTCATCCTTGAAAAAACTGCAGTGTTGACTGATTCTGGCTTTTATGATTATGGAGAGGCTTGTTAAAGCAGCATTTAAATGTACACCGCACCCAGTGCTGAGAAACCGTTAAAATGTGGGGAGGGAGAGGGACACAGAACTCATGCAGCAGAACAGCCTGGGCACTGCCCCAAGCCCCGGATGGAGCTGGGCTCCATTGAAGGTCCTGAGAAGCTCCCACAGAGCTTTAGAAATGGCTGTTCTCCTCCAGAGGCCTCAGTGCAGCTCCTTCATCTAAATCCTGAGCCCTGCCCTGCCCAGAGGTCGGCTCATGGTGTCGGTTTCTCCTCCATGGCCCCATCAGTGACTGCAGTGTATTCTAGCTTCGATTTAGGGTTTCTCAGCTGTGCTCACATCTAGAAACTTGTAAATATAAGCATCAGTTTAAAAACACAGTATCTTCCCACGTTAATAACTGAAAATTGTAAAAAGACCAGATATTTGTGGTTTGAGCCCCAGAATCGCAGAAGCAAAGGAGACACGACTTCTACTCCACTTTCAGATGAAGTTTTCCTAATTATGTCATCAACCCTGGCAGAAGCGCTGACACGAGTGACAGCAAGTAGGTACAGGACAAAAAACTGTGTGTGACTGACTTCAAGGTTACTTTATGTAAAGTATTCCTAATTCCCACTGTTTTTCTTCCCCCCCAGTTTCCAGAACTCCCTTCACGTGGCCATGCCTGACATATCTTGTGGGCCCATGCTGAGCACATTGCCAGCAAGGGGATGGGTGGGAAAAGGGGCACTTATCCCTCTGCACCAGTGGCCATTGCCACTGCTGTACCTGGCTGGGACCCCCCAGTCCTCCCCTGACACTCAGGGTTGGGGTCAGAGATGGGCTGAGACAGCTGTGCCGTGAGCGGCTCCAGCACAGTACTCCAGTACTCCAGGATTGGAGTACTCAGAGAGGCATGAGAGAGAAGCTGGAAGCAAGGGAGAATAACTAAAGCCAGGACCGATGTGTGAGCCAATTCATTATCAAGCCACAAGGTATGGCGTTTTCGTCTTTCAGTGTTTTTTCTCATTGAGATGCCTATCTGAGCACAGCAGCTTATTGCTGGTTTTGCAGCTGAAGCTCAGCCACAAAGATAACAGCATCTCTGCAACTGTCTCCTCTCCTGTACAGTGGGAAAAGTGCTGCCTCCACACCTCTTGGAAGGCTCTTTGAGATTTACAGATATAAAACTGCCTTATAAATATTTTAACGTATAAAACCAAGTTTCCCAAGTACACAGAGCAATTTTGCTGAGATAAAGTATCTTGTTTCAGCCATCAGTAAATATAATGTGAAATATAAACTGAGAAGCCGGCTGTGAGTTCTGGGTCCACTTACTCACATCAATGTACTTAAGACAGTACATTTTGCTTTCTACTACATAATATATTGTCCAAGCCAAATCTTAGGTTTATTTTTAAAGATAATACAGAAGAAGGGAGAAAACAAAAAAAAAAAGATACCTTGGCAAATATAGTCTTGACATAAATGGGCAGGTCTCCATGGGGACTTCCATACCCCCCTACAATACTAAATCCCAGTCCATCAGAGCCTTTCTCCAAAGTAATAATCTTAGGCTGAGGTGCTCTGAAAACACAATAAATGTCACTTAGAATAGCAACGTCTGTCTCTGGGGACTTTACGCAGAAGGAACACTTACAGAGATATTTATCTATCAAGAAGTTTTTCATACAGTCACAAACCATGACTCTTGTCCTTGCCCTGAAATACACTCCTGTGCAGCCCAGAGTTCAAACGCTGTTCAGTGTACTTCAGCTCCTCGCTTTGAAAATACTTGAATAAGAGCTCAACGAGAGCACTTATCTCTGATGCAGAAGTGAGACTCCCCTCATCTGCAGTCGCTGCACGTACGTAAAGGAGAGTTTGCTTTCTTACCGGCCAAGCTGTTGTCTTTAGTCTGCATAAGTGGCAACTGCAACAATTTCCTTACAGTGTGTGTAATTTTACTTTATGACTTCAGAGGAATGAGTCTAACAGGCAGGGTGCAGCCAGGAACACTTGTGTTTATAGTCTCAGCTCTACTGCAGGCTCTTTAGGCTGTTTTCTAACAACTTATATTTGACCTATGTCCCTGTGCCTCGTAACCCCAGAGGCTGACTCCTGAGATCCCCTCACTCAGTGCATTGCTTAGAGCCTGAACTGCTCTTCAGGGGCTTTCACTGTCTACATTGAGCAAAGGAAGATTTTTGGTGGAATTTAGACCACTCATATATATGATGTATATCCATCTCAAATTTGAAGAAGTCATTTCTACATATTTAGAAAAAATTATCATGGACAAAAGCTGTTTGGCATCTTCCACCTATATAAAGGTATAGCCTATGATGAGTAGTATCTAGCCATTTCTTTAGGACAGAACGAATGCATACACCTACCTAATTCTGCTTCATATTTTCACATTCAAATTTCCTTACTATTTTGATATGAAAAGAGAATACAAATCCTTTTGTGAAGTAAGCAATTCTCCTTTGAGAGCAGCAATAAAAACAGTATCTCACATTGTATGACTAATGAATGCAGCATAAATAGCTTAACTTTTATACTAAAACCCCCCTGAGGTAGGGCAGCAACTTGCACCTCAGCTTCTTAAAATAAATATAATGAATCAAAGAACAAAAATTAAGAACATAATGAAGCTAATGAACAAAAATGAAGATCAAATTAATTTCAAAATGATAACTGGAATGCTATAAGCTGCCTTAAAAAGCACACAATGGAGACTGATGCATGGCCATGGGAGGGCTAGATCTCTAACTTCCATCACCATACAGAAGTGCTGTGAGTAGAAAGTTTTTTAATCAGACTTTTTCAAATTGTAAAGCTAAAAAGATTCAAAAGACAAAGAAAGTTTTGGGACATGTTTTGAAACATTTCCCTCTGATACCAGGCTTTTTAACATCTCTTGCCTTAGTCTGCCAATGACAAATTATTTCAAATTGCTACGGTCATAACTCCTTTGAGGCAAGGAAGCCAACAGACAAGGGCAGAACTATCATGTCAGCATAACACATTAGAAAAGGAGGTAAGTTTTTTTAAAAAATGTCCAGAACTAGTGCTTGGAAACACATTTTGTGCTTATTTACTCAAACAACTTCTGACACCAGGTGAAGATGGACACGAGTCCGTAATCAGCTTGGAGAAGGTCACAGTTACCATTTTAAAGGTGATGGAATATTAGAGAGAAAAGCAATGGGAGAGACCCCCTTCACCAGCCTAGGCTTTTCCCTTGCATGGGGCATAGAAATCCACTTCAGTTATGCAGACTAAGTACAAACTTACTCGGGATCTTCAGAAGGATGCTCAGAAGAGTTAAGGTTGCATCCCGCAGACATGCTCTCCAGCTGGGTAGCAATGGCACCGATGTTGGTATCAGCCACAACCTAAACAGAAGGATGCAATGAAGTACTATGTGTGTTCACTTAATACCAAAGACACCTTGGCTAATTATGCAGAAAATAGCCGATACATTAGGAAAATCAATTGTTCATTTTTTTTTTCAAGCAAATTTGAAATACTTTCTTCAATTTCCTACTAGTTCAATACTTCCAAATAATAGAGTTAATAGTAGCCACCTTTCTGGAGGTTAAATGCAAACTTTGCTCTGAAGCTTTCTCATGCCTTTACATGACTATCACTCAGATGCCGAGCAGAGGGGAACAGTCTTTCTGGATAATCCAGAGAAAGAGGTTACTTTGTCAAGTAAATAGGTACGTCTCAGAGTCAACACAAGGTGTCCAGGATTGGGCTTGAAAGTAAAGGTCTCCCACAGAGAGCACCTTAGCCTTTAATAAAACAGAGACCCAAGGGTCTATTGGACTATGGGGCAAAGGCCCTGAAATACCTCAGATTGGTTTGTTTGCTGAGTGGGGAAGAAATTAATCCTTGGTTTCAAGTTTTCTGCAATTTCCAGCACGAATCTAACAAACAGGATTCTTAAACTTCCCAATTCTGGCTCCTGTATTATTCTGAAACCATCATGAATTACCACCACACAGTAATTAATAGAGTTAATGGCATTTTGAACAGGTTGTGGGGCACCAAACTTACTCAGGCTTTTTAAAGCAACCATATCAATGTTGTATAGGTTAGTTACAAATACAACTATGGCCATATTGAGAAAACAGTTACTTGCACGCTGAAGCCTGGAGTTTGCTGTTCACAAGGGTTTAGCCTCGTAAGGATAAAAGCTTGTAGCTTGCAGACCCAGTGGGATTTATTAAATACAAAGTGTCAATGCCCACTCTAGCTTTATTTTTTTAACCTTTCATTGCATGCTAATTTTCTATTCTTTGCTTTTTTCTGGAAAAAATTCAAGGAAACCACTATGAAGTGTTTTGGATTTTAAGTATTCACAGCTGAAAGAGCATCAATTTCCTAACAACTACATGCCGTGGTTATCCCCTAACTCCATCTCCTTCTGATGAGATATTCTTCTCTGCTTGACGTTTACTGTACAGCGCAGGCGTTTGGCTCAGAGACAGTGAGAAATACCCAGTAAGTATATTTTCAATATTTCCTCTAGCTATCTATGGCCTTATTTTATCAAAATTAACAGGTACTTTTTCCACTCCTTGCTGTGAACATGGCTTAAGGGAAACGTACCTTTTTGAAATAAAAAATCCATTATATAAATCCCCCGGTTTAAATCAATGCTCACAATTCTTCCACAACAATATTTCCCTCTTTCTAATCGCTTGGAGCCAAGAGGGTGGTAGCATTTTCAAGGAAGAAAGATTAGTTCTCATGCAAATTTTGCATCCCAGGACTCAGGTTCTCGGATGCCCTAAATGAAGGGGTCCGGCAGACAAGATAGCTGTACCTGGCTCAGCCAGCAAAGACACCGTTAAGTTTTCCTTCCCATTGCAGTAGGGGAAAGAGTGCCAGCCAGTATTTGTTGTATTTTGTTGTTAAATAAAAACGAGGGCAAAATAAATCTATATTCAAAAATCTTCAGTTGGCAGTAAGAACATATCAGAGTTCAACAACCTCGTAAAAAAGCTTCCCCTTATCTCATTACTACACCTGCAGAAAAGAAATTAAATTAAACGAAAGCATCAAAACAGCCGAAAGGGATGATTGTTCCCCTGAGACCTAATCTCCCATTTGCAAACAGCATTTGCAAACTCCTTTACCATCCTTCCCAGGACGTACTGATAATAAGCCTTTCCACACCACTGAACACAATTATCTGACCTTTCAAAGCAGTTTGCCATGAAGTGGTCTAACCTGATAATAAATAGAATTACTTAATGACACATCAGTCATGATTATCACAGCGATAGGATTATTCCATTTAGATTGTTTTAATTAAAAAAAAAGCAATTCAGTGATTGAGAAGTACCTGCGGTTAGCATGTAAGGTAACCATATCACCACACTTATGGCAGGGCTTCCACACTACTCCCTGCGGTATTAAAATATATCATTCCACCTTCACATAACAGATTTTTAATAGAGGAAAATAGACTCTGTTCTATCGGAATAAACCTGTATCATCTGTAAAAAGTATTAAGCCCATTTTAAGCTAGACAGCAAAAATGCAGAAGAAAAACCGTCAACTGACAAACCCAAAGACATTTCTAGAAGAACCTCTTTGTTTATGCAAGCGACCAACTGACAGTGTGCTTCATCAGGAATATTTTTAAATACATGATGAGGTGGAATACGCTGTATTACAGCTTTCAGATTAGCAATTTTGGGTTTTGCAGCAAGCTTTCATTTTCTATTCAGGGAATACTGTTGACATGAAAAGTGAAATTACTCAATGTTAGTAACAATATGATAACTATAATTTAACAGAAAATCCTCAGCTGGTGTGTATCTGTGTATTTCCTTTGACTTCAATGGAACTACACAAATACACCATCTGCTCTGGAACTGGGCTCATCACTTACCAGGTCAGCAGTTCACGGACAGACAAAACAAAGAATAAGCAAGTCTAAAACTAAGTTTATTATAATATCATTTCCTTTTTTTCTTCCTCCCCCCCCCCCCCCTTTTTTTTATAGTCACATTTGTGTTGTAATGCAAGCAAGAAACTTAAAAGAAATCTCTCAAGATGTGTTCCAATCCAATATGCTGTGATGATAAAGAAAATTAGAGTAGATTTTAGTGGTACATCTTAAGTTTGTTTTCCAATTGTTACAATAATTCTGCAAATAAGTAGTATTTTGAATTCTCTCTGGCATGTATTTTTTCTATTTCTTTGTGTAAACATAAAAATAAACTAAAGATAAATATACTGGCAAGCAGCAATTAGAACCGAAGTGGCAGAACATGTCTTCCTTTTAGCCAGCATATAAACGTGGCGGTGGTAACACTGTTATTATTCACTACCTGTAGAATAATCAATTCTAGGCAGCGCTATTAATGATGATGCTATCATTTTTACTAAACGCTGCTAGCGTTTCTTTCTTCTCCCCCTTTCAAGAGCAAGGAAACTGACACTGTGGGCAGTTTGGTCACAGTCTAGCTACATGCACGCACATACACACGCACACATAATTTCTTGTTCCTAGTTAACTCCAAATTAAAAAAAAAACAACTTGGAAGCTTGCTGATTTATCATGTGTAGCAACAAGTTATTTTGTTCTCTTTGTTACGCTTTTATATAATCATGCTCACAGCCTGTATGAGTGGCAATAAAGAATTTTTGAATGAAAATTATTTCTTGCTTTCATTCTGTGTAATTCCCATCAGCAAGCACCCTGCAATTCTGTGATGTCTCGTGCCAGTGATGCTTAGGGTTTGGTTTTTTTTTCCTCTGAATGCCATTTATCTACCCTCATGCAGCTGCATGTTCAATTTATCACCATACCTGCAGGATAATGCTCCCATAAGCATTCTTTAGTAGATTAACCGCATCTGCATGAGACAGCCCATCCAAAGGTTGCCCATTAATACTGACAATCCGATCTCCAACCTAAAAGTACAACAGTAATGGAAAATTACTAGCATTAGGGAAAATTAAAATTAAGAATGCTTAAAATTTGTGAACTTGGCACTGCACAGTCATGCTTCTCTTTTGCAGGATCCCTTTTGTGAGAATTCTGCATTGCTAGTGATCATTTACCATTCTTCAAAGCAAGTACAATACAGATTTTTTAAAAATAACAATGTGATCAGAGAAACAAAGATGGGTTGTATTTTACTATTTCCATTTGCAAGCAGACAGTGAGATTTTCACTGCTGTCCTCCCATCCAGAAAGGATTAATTCATGTCCATATTGCAGACAAGTTCATATTCTTAGAGACTATGTATGCACATGCTGAATGCAGTATAGAAAAGCATGCACTTCTGATATTAATCTAATTAATCTAGATGATTTCGTCTTCTTATACATAAAAATGACCTTGACCCTGGCACTTAGCGCTATCGTGTAATTCTATTAGAGACATGGCATGAATGTAGCAGCTGTACTAATGAATCTCATGGGCCAAAGCAATCGTAGGTATCTGCATAGTAAGTTCTTTTCAATACTAATGATTCCTTGAAACTCTCTCCAAAACTGGAAAGTGTTCACCATGGTCATTCCTGGAAACCCACATATCCTGTGGGTCTGATACAAGTGCTTTATTTTGGCATTTCTTTATAAGGGCCTTAAGATCAAACAACTAACTTCTGATCTAGTTTCTACTGGTTTGAGCTCCAAATGATGCCCAGTCTGCAGTCCCCAAGACACCTGTGATTTCCAGAGAGCCTGTTGCTGCCCTCCCTGGGTCTGGATGAACATATACATCCAAAGACCACTGCGAACACATTTATGTTCTTTCTCTTAATATCACTTTTCCATGTGAGCAACCATTGCCATTATCCCAAGATGCAATATAATCAAAAAGGGAAGAGAATGGCAGGTTTGGGGGTTTTTTTATTTGTTTTTTGGGATTTGTTTGTTTGTTTTTAAGAGACAGAATAGTCTATGAGACATTATCAAAGTGATGGTATATACAGAAGTGTTTGAGGCTCCTTCTCTGTGGGTCACATGGCAGATGAAATAGGAAATATTGAGAGGACCCCTCTACTCACTCTGAGTTTTTGGGTACGTGCAGCCACACCACTGGCTTGAATCATAGCAATGAAGATGGGAATATCTCCTAATGGACTTCCCTTCC
The DNA here is from genome assembly GCF_000699145.1 of Aptenodytes forsteri. NCBI lineage: Eukaryota > Metazoa > Chordata > Aves > Sphenisciformes > Spheniscidae > Aptenodytes > Aptenodytes forsteri. The sequence continues at coordinate 12,630,332 of NW_008796165.1, read as the reverse complement.
CTCCTGCTATACTGATACCAAGTGCATCATTTGGTCCCTAAAACAAAACAAAAAAACCCAACATTCGCAATTGGAGCAACTTGTAGAGGTCAATGTTCAGGGTATAGCAATAACTGACTCATTTGATTTACAGAACAGAGAGAAAATAGATAGGTTTGACAGACACACACATCCTCACACACGCATGTCCCATTGCACAGGCATACATCCAACAACCTATTGCAAACATAAATAATGCAGTTTTACTTCTGAGAAACGCTACAGAAATTAACAACTTCAGTTAAAGGTGTCAGCTTTTTGAATTGATAGCAAATAACTCACTGACCCTTGTTATCTCCACAGTCCTTGGGCCCATATCTGCTCCTGCTAATAAAGGAACAAACAATTAGCTTCTGTAATTAAGAGATAATATAATTAAGAGATAACACTGTCAGGTGACAATGGTCCCTTGCTGCCTAGTCAGAGTTATCACCAAGCAGAAGTGGAGTCTTCCTGTGCCAAACCAGGCAGTGCTGCTCACGTGAGGAGGACAGGATTTGTTTCACCCAGAGATGAATACGGATGCAATCACTCTGGCTGACGGATGCCACCGTGACGCCCATTGTAGCGCAGCCACTGCTCACCGCAATCTATTGAATAGCAGCACTCTGCCGGCCTGAAGAAAAGCCCTATTGTACATTTCACTCAATTAAAGATTGGCTTATTATTCATAAATCACAGTGTCCCTACCACAAAGGGTAGGGCACACGGCTAGTCTGAGACTGTTGAGGTTCCATTGATTTCCTCTTTTAATTTGTGCTGTATTAGTAAATAATAGACAGTCAGGAAGTCTGGCCGGCATATATCTAGCCATAGGACACTTAAAAGTACTCAAAACAGTAAAAAAAAAAAAGAAAAGAAAAAAAAGAAAACAAGAAAACAGAAAACAAGAAAACAGAAAACAAGAAAACAGAAAACAAGAAAACAGAAAACAAGAAAACAGAAAACAAGAAAACAGAAAACAAGAAAACAGAAAACAAGAAAACAGAAAACAAGAAAACAGAAAACAAGAAAACAGAAAACAAGAAAACAGAAAACAAGAAAACAGAAAACAAGAAAACAGAAAACAAGAAAACAGAAAACAAGAAAACAGAAAACAAGAAAACAGAAAACAAGAAAACAGAAAACAAGAAAACAGAAAACAAGAAAACAGAAAACAAGAAAACAGAAAACAAGAAAACAGAAAACAAGAAAACAGAAAACAAGAAAACAGAAAACAAGAAAACAGAAAACAAGAAAACAGAAAACAAGAAAACAGAAAACAAGAAAACAGAAAACAAGAAAACAGAAAACAAGAAAACAGAAAACAAGAAAACAGAAAACAAGAAAACAGAAAACAAGAAAACAGAAAACAAGAAAACAGAAAACAAGAAAACAGAAAACAAGAAAACAGAAAACAAGAAAACAGAAAACAAGAAAACAAGAAAAGAAAGAAAAGGAAAAAAAAGAAAAAAGGAAAAAAAAAGAAAAAAGGGACACTTCAAAGGAATCATTTGAACAGGGACTAAACAGCCTAAGAGCTGATGATGTAGTCAGGTCCTGGGCTCTGCTATACCAACCTCTAATTCTACCGGCTTTAATTAAACTATTTTAAGAACCTTTTAGAAGGCAGGCAGAATTAGTCTCTTTCAAGAGTTAACGATTCTTAATAACACACATCAGTATTTCTCACTGCCACGCACGTGTGCTTGTGCAGATATCTGCTATGAGTACCCAAGGCAGGACCGCTGAGGTACAGCGAGGTCTGTGGCAGTGGGAAGCCGAGCCCCGGGGACACCAAATCAGCATATGCAGACATGCATTCTCAGTGCTGCAGGGCCCTTCAAAATGGCACAAGGAAGGCTGCCCGAAAAGCCACACACCTCCTCCAGTGCATGCAAACTGGCAGAAGAAATGTCTTCTATTTCTGCCCACAGTCAGACATGAGCAAAGGTTACCAACTTCTGACATAGGTCAGAGCACACAAATGCACAGGCTCTCCACAAGCTACTGCAGGTTGTAGATTTAGCACTTGCTAAATCTGCAAATTGCAAACTGAGCATTGTGACTTTCTCATTACAAAACACCCCTTTATACACTAAAGAGCAACAAAGATATAAATGAAGTGGTGGCAGCTTTATTCCCTGAGAAAACAGTTTCTAATGCAAGAACCTTGCCTGTGCTAAGCCTCCGACAAGGGCGTCGGGGAATTGCAGGGCACAGGAATTCTGCACTTAAAATACAGGAGCCATTACTCTACTAGTAGACATAAAAATAATGTCATCTGCTGGAAAGTGTTCAGTTCTTAAAATATCAGCGGTACGTCTTCTGGGAGGCTGAGTAGGAAAACCAGATTCAAGTATTCAGTTTTGCTTTTAAACCAGCACAAGTACAAAGCAAATAACACACAGCTATTCTGACAGCTGCCCACATTATACCTGAATTTCTCTGAGACACATCTGCTGAAGATCTTTTTGTGCTGACAAAATTCTGTAAGGTAGAGAGGACCGGAGCAAGCGCAGGGTGGAAGTGGCTATGGACACTCTGTTGGCTCACCTGAAGTTAAAAAATAAATCAAAACCTGTAAGTCAAACCCAAATGTTAACTTTAAACCAGTTCCTGCAACATACAGGCGCAGCTGTGCTCTGTGCCAACCGGACTGGAAATACCACATTGGCCACGCAAGTGCAAACCGCTCCAACTTCATTTCCAAAGGGGTAACCTACCAAAATCTGTCCCTGAGTTGTAGGCACACCCATAGCGCTGCTCACAGTACTACACAACTGCACTTCACTCCGTTACATGCATACCTAATATGTGCATTGTTCAGGTCTGCTCTAGAGGTCATAAGGAAGCAGGATTAACCCCCTCCTCTGCTTATTCCCAGTGTGTCTCTGAACCTGAGAAGGGGAGATGATGGCTGCTGCTAAAGCTTGTGGGCATCTTCCCCATGATGCACCCTGCAGGCACCTTGCCCTATGATGAGCGTGCATGAGGCACCCAGCAGGACACGTAACAGCTCCTCTCCCACAAGGTGGAAATAACACTTAACACCCATCTTGTTACATGGTAGTAATCTACAGGCTTTGTTATTTTAGCTGAATATATTGTCTGATTACAAGGTCCTGTAATTGACCCTGCTCCTTTCATTTGACGAAGAACCTACTCTTATTTCCACGAATAACATGCCAGGTGACAAAAGGGAGAGCCTCCAAAGATAGCTGTTCGTGCACGTTACCAATTCTTGGCCGTCCATTTCCAGCCCCCTTTTTCCCTTTCTCCATATCTGGCTTTATCTTCAGACTCTGCCCCTCGAGGAAACATCATTATCAATTTAGAAAGTGAGTCTGACAACAGGTTTCACCAAGGGCCAGACCTTCTCAACTAAGATGCCTTATACAAAACAAAGATCTGGTCTATACTTCTCTGTCCACAGCAGAGCTTTCTCCCTCTAAATGCATTAGGCGGTGAATCAAAAGCTCTGGCAGCATTTATCCTAACTGACCAGTGTGCAGCTGTCAGTGATGAACAACAGGCAGAGCGCAATTTCCACCTCTAGTTGCCAATTCATGGGTCAGTTAACATAATTTGCAATGCGCATGAAAGAAATCACTGTCCTGCACCACAAGGCTTGTATTTCTACCGTTAAAGGTATGCAATGGACCAAGAAAAAAGCCAAGTGAGGACAAAAGTTCTGGATGCTCTTGGCCAGCAGCTTCTAAAACATCGCTCGCAGTTGTGCAAATCATTCAAGCTGATTTGCCGTATTATCTGCCAAGATTTTTATAACTCTTGGAACGGTTTTGCTGAGAAACATTTATGCAGTTTTCAAAATCACCAAGTCACTTAGGAGCAGTGAGATGAAGGCTCTCAAATGACTCTGCATTACAAACAGCAATTAAGATTTCTTGTATTAAAAGAAATACAGAAATTACCAGGTTCCTGCAAAAGCCTCTTATGCTATAAAGAAAGGGGGATGACGTTGTTTGATCTTATTTTTTACCTAGACTCATGTTAGATACTATGGCATTTTGCTTCCCTTTCAGCTATGAGTTTTACATAGTAAAACTGGATGGATAATTTTTAACCTTCACTTTTCAATTACATTGCTCTTGCTTAGGCTAGCTGTTGATACAATAACCAAAAAAAAGTAATACTCAATGTCTTTACTTAATGCAATCAGTATAATTTTCCGCTGTTATTTAATTTCCCCTTGCCTGCTGCATGCAGTGCAGATGTTTCTCCAATGATATTTAGTCATTATTTTTAAAGCTGGGCTTAGCCCAGCTGTTCCCGCATGGCTTTAGCCCTTCCTGACACCTCACCCACCCAGACAGCAGGCTGGATCACTGCTGGCCTTTAGAAAGTTAAGAAATCACACCACATGACTATGATTTTGGCACCCTTTTTGGGTTGTTCATGCACAACATCAAGGACAAGCCTCCCCTCTTACTGACCTCCTTAAAAGCATTCCTGCTTTAACTTACATCCCCCCTAAGCCTCCTACGGCTCCTCCTCTCCGTTTCCAAAACCAAGCCCTTCTTTTAGCATTTGTGGTGGCTGGGCTGGATCCCACAGGTGTGCAGCCTCTCCTGCCTGCTTGCACATCAGTGTGAGAGGGAGATGTGTGGGCAATGTCCCCCGGGTCCCTGACAGCTGCCCCTGGGCAGAGACGGGGCAAAATACTCCAGAGCAATAGGACTGCTGTGAACCACAGCTTGTCTGTCTCGGGTACATTGGCAACTTAAATATCATGGCAAAGCAGTCACTTTTCAGAAGAAAACTTTTTTTAATGGATTTTCCTAAGTCATCTTGCCTTGTTCTTCTCCCTTGCAGTACTTGGACTTTAATACTAATGGTATCAGTGTCTGAGCTGATTGGGGGGCGCGGGGAGAGGGGAAAAGCCCTGCACTGATTGAAAAACGAATTGTTGTCCTTGCTTCAGGTAAAAAGCAAGTGAAGCAGGAAATTGCTCTGTGTTTTCTTTGAGAGGAAAGCAGCTCTCATGTGGTTGTGCCATAAGATAGGCAAAGATACAGTTCAGTTCCATTAACTCATTTTGATTGACAAAACAGCTGCAGAAAATACATTCAGCATTTTTTGCAGGTCTAAAAAAATTTCTGGGCATCATCATTTGAGAAAGATATTACCTATTTTTGGTGTGTCTTAGGAAGACACTCCTTAAACAAAAAAATACATTAACTAGCTCTTCTATTTAATCATTTCAGCGTGACACTTACTTTGCAGTTCAGCACAGAAAATTATTGCGATAAAATATTTTGTTCCACGTCCTCAGCAGTAAGCATCTATGGAAGGACTGAGCCTCACGTGCAACGCCTGTGCACTGTCCCCATGCCTTGCCCTTCACAGCTCCATTTTATACGTATGAATTTGTCACTAACCTGACTGTTTTCGGATGTTTTCCGTGATGATAGCCATGATCCAGCTCGCAATCTCCCAAGCTCAAGATGCACTAGGCCTTGGGCACACTTGGAAAAAACCCACAATGTACAGCATTTAAGTAGACATATAATATTTCACGCTCTCGTGGAGAGAATTATGTTTATATTCAGCACCACAACTCCATGAAGAAAACCACAAGGAACACTCAAAACATTAACATTTGTTTTTAGACAATACAAAAAGTACCCGTCCCTGGATTTAGGTTTATCCTGAAGATTTATCCTGGTTGCTGACGTCAGTATGAATCTTCCTACTGGCAAACTGTAGATGGCCGATTACTCAGTAAAAATAAACAAAAAAACCCAACTCTTTAACAGATGTTTGCCACAAACAATACTTATGAAAAAACACTTCACAGGAAAAATGCTGCAGAAAAGGAGTGAATTTAACACATATGGATTCAACTTAATAATATACCCTCCTATCACCGATTTCCAATTCTTAAATAGGTAAACTTTTGGCCACCCAAATTCCACCTGAATGGAAAAAGCAAGGAAATAATTAGCCTTTCCCTTCAAGAACGAAAGAAACCATGTGCAGAAATACTAGTGGCGATGGCATGGAAAAAGCCCTTGTCTCCAGATATAGTTCTGAAAAGAAATGGGTCTGCAGCATCACTCCCACCCATCCTTTCGTCCTTGGTACAGGCTGTTGGGGCTGGGAGCTGTACAGAGGAGCTAACATCAGGCACTCGCAGCCAGGCCATCCCCTGCCCTCTCCTCTGACTCAAGCAGCCACATGCTTTTTAATGGAAAAAGGCAACTTCTCCCAGACTCAGAGTATAAAATCACTCCTGTAAGATGGAAAACTGTGCAGAAACAGATTTAAGCTGCCATTTTATAGCTGCAGGTTACTACAGCAAAGCCAAAGGCATTTTATTTCAGTTCTGACTTGTATGACTCTCAGGTTTCAAAATATTTTTCTAACGTATGAAATACACAGTTGCATTTTCAAATAAATGTCTAAATACTACATGTCTTTGTTTTCTCACTTCATAGCATCCCACTTCTAAATATACATGGAGAATTGATTTTAAATGAATCTCCCAAAGTTATTTCAGATTAAATTCCTGTCTCGGTAATCAGTTCAAGCTGTCCTGCATATGTGTAAACAGTGCTTCAGGATAATTACTTTGCATAGTGTCAGTAACTGCAATTCAATATCTTAAAATGTATTATGTACTCACCTTAAGTATAGTGGCAACAGCCTCTTGTGAGGCATTTCTCATATCCTCTCCATTTACAGACAAAATCTGATCTCCTTGAATTAATCTTCCATCTAGGTCTGCAGCTCCTCCTTTAACAATGTCAGAGATAAACACTCCACTTCCATTTCTAACAATGCAAGAAGCATATGGCTAATTACACAAACCAATATTCTTTGGGAGACCAATTTAGATTACTTGCATTTAAGAGACATTAAAAGAAACCTGTGAGCAGAGGAAGAACTAGTTTTACACCCCATTCAACCGTTTGAGCGTAAAAAATCTACGAGTTTTAAAACCAAGGCATGTTTTGCTATATTTAATGCTGTCTTTCCCCTTGAATTGTTAGTTCTGACTGCATGATCCATAAAGATTCATGGAAAATACCACTTCTATGAATAAAAAGCCAAGGATCGGTCTAAGATGGAGTTAAACTATCTCCTGATGTGCCTGATATGAATTAAGCAGCCTCAGATTTTTTTTCTGTATTCCCCCTAAAGGTTCAGCTCAGTTTCTTTTCTAAAAGCCTGGAGGCCCCCAACAGAAGAGCAGGGAGAATTCTGCAGAAAAGACTTTTATAGTTTGCACATGAGTTATGCAGCAGAAAATCCAGCTTTGTGGCTGTCCGCCTGCAGCGGGCAGCGAGGCTTGTGAGAGCAGCAGGCCACGCAGATGAAGGGAATGTATTTATTTATCAGCTCCAGCCTCCTTGCAGGGGAGTCCCCTCCCAGAGGCCACAGGACCCCTCTGTGCTGGCCCCAGCTCCTGGGGCTCGCTATGGTGTGAGCTGGTGCTGGCTGCAATGCCAAGATTTGGCGTTTGGTATCCTTCACCCCGAAGGACACAACACTTCACAACCTGAATTATACCCGGGTATCATTTAATTGACTTCAGAAATCAGGCTACCTCTAACATGGAAATCCCCACAAGCGAAGCACTTAGCAGTAGTATAGAAAGTTTTGCATTGAAGCAAACGCAGGAGGGCTGGAGACTGTGATTACCATCTGTAGGGTAATTTACATAAGCTAAATTAATTACCCAACCCACAATCTGCTCACAACACCTGGGTTAAACATCACCACTCTTAAAAAAACTGCTGCAGAAACTTTACTGACCATACGCAGTCAGGATAATGACATGTTGATTTGTAATTGAGAAAATAAATTTTTTTGGCAATACGGAAGAGCAACCATATGACTCTTATGCACCAACACTGAACGAGTGCTTGCCAGTGTCATGCTGTAAATCTCCTAGCAATGAAAGATTAAATCTATCAGTGCTCTGGTTCGAATGATCTAATAACAATGGTTTAGAAATACATCAGTAAAAAGTCACATTTTATTAAGCAGCTGTTACCTACCACTGTATCGCAAATTCTGTACTGTACTCACAGAACTGCTGTCTACAGTGTTGTACAGTCACTTTGATACTGTTCAGGATTTGGGTCTAACTCAGCCTCTTAGCTTCCACTGACTTTGGTCTCTTTGAACCCAAGCAGGAGCTAGATCTAACTCACAAATCCATTTTCAAAGGCATATCCCAGTATTTGGAAATAAGAAGGTTTTTCTCCCCATTTTGAAATCAGAAAAGCCATGGCTAGGGCTTCCAAGAACTGAGACACAGCTACGCTGAAGCCAGCAGAACAGTGAGCTCCCCGTTCTGTGTGTGCCCACCTGGCCACACTCACTCTGAGCAGGGAGCACTCCTCTGGGCTGGGAGCCCTCCTGGGCAGCAGCAGCCTTTGCTACACAGGTGTGTTGTCATTCTAACAGAGGAGCCAGGACCACAGCCCCATGGCATCCTTGAAATTATTTAGATCCAAAATTTTGTTGCTTACAGACCTCTTCCTTTATTTCATATTCTGTTTAATGGATACAGCTGTTCGTATGGCAAAAAGCAAAATATCTCATTTGAAGTGCAGTCCGATCAAAGAGATGCTCTTACCGTTTTCCAGCTATGCTGAGCCCTAGTCCTCGGCCCGTTTTCTTTTGTATATCTACATAGAAAATCTCTAAGTTTTCTTCATCTTTGTAATGCGCTTCATCTCTGTAAACAACCAACTGCACCTTCTGGGGCGTCTGTCTCAGCGCAGTGATAGCTTCTTCATGGCTGGCATTCCGCAGATCGATCCCGTTCACCTGAAATAATCAGTGTTTTCTTTCCAAATGACATGTATAAATGATCTTTTCATCACACCCTACCCTTGTGTGACAGGACAAATTTGTCAAATCGACACCCCTTGGCACTCTAATTTAGTGCTCCCATTTCCAGAGGGCTGTGCTCCTGGATCTCCTACTGAGTGCGAGTTCTGTGCTTTGTGCCACTGCCTGGAGTAAATCACAATAATCAAAACATTCTGGCTTGTAAGTTTTGTGGGTGTTCTTCCGTTCTTTTTAAATGCTGGAACCTCAAACAATGCTTCTTTCTTACAACTAGACAAAGTGGGACGTGCTCCTTTGAGCTTCCTATATCTCTTATTGCTCAGAATCCTTCTCCCCCGGCTTCGCAATGCCGCCAAGCCAAAGACAGAAGGAATTGGAAACATTAGCAAATGGCAATGGTGAAGCCCAGACAGGACATATTAAATGGTTATTTTGCTTTGTTCCAATAGATGGCACACAAGACCGCTCCTGGAGCACTCAACTACATTTCTCTTACGATAACCTGAATATGTTTTAGCATTTTCGTAATTTCAGATAGAACAAGAAGTTCTGACTGAATGCTGAAGTACTGAAAGAAGAATATTGCAACTTGAAACTTAATCTCCTAATTTTGCCAAGCCTGATCCACAGATGCCCTTTAAGGTGTTTGTCAATATTCTGTTAACAAAATCATCTTTTATTTGTCAATACCAAAAAATATCAATGCTTAAATATTTTTGAAGTCTCTTTAGGAAGTAGCATGAACTGTAACTGAATAACAATACAATGTTAATCCACTTACATAACATAATAAGTTTTAAGGCAATGAAAATATTTCTCAGTATTTCTAAATATGCAAAGTTATAATCATACTTAATTTTACATTAAGATAATTATGCCTAATCTATAGTAATTATATTCTTTTGTACTAATTTTGCACACGTTTATTTATATACTGCATCGGTATTCTTTTCTCGATGCAGGCATCTATGTGTGCTTTATCATACCAATCTGAAACTAATTCAGAGTCATCTTTTTGATTCATTAGTACGGCTTTTAAAAGCTGAAATAATAACAATATTATGGCACACAAACATTAGCACTTTCCTGTTTGGCCAGAGAAGAATTAATTAACCTTCCCCACTTTTATCCCCTATTTATTGTGCTCTGTTAATACACAGTTATTTATAAAATGAAAACAACATTCAGCCTTAACGCTAAAAAAAAATATTTTCAGTGCAAGAGCTGTAAAGACAACTCCCCAAGTACCCCTTGCTATTTTTCTAACCCTACACACCAAAGCCTTAATGGCCATGCTGGGAATTTGTCCTGATCTGACAGCGAGACACTGCAAGCAGCTGCGCTGAACCCCTGCCTGACGCAAGTTTCATTTGCAGACCAACACTTCTTTCTTAACCCTTTCCCTCCTTGATTTCCACGCTTGTCTGCAGGAAAAACACTACATTTATTCACAGAAATAATTCTGTGTGTTCACCAGTTTTATGAACCATGGCCTGAAGGAGCCGGTAGCTCCCCCAGCAATGCCGCAGGCAGGCACTGTGAGTTTTTCAGCAGGAATGCTTGCAGCAATGCTGCAGCCACCCTTGCTGTCTTCGCCCCGCGTTCGCCCAGCTCAGCACTTCGTTTGCAGGCAGCGCGGAGATACTGGAGTGGCGGCGGTAGTGCAGGCCTCCAAATGAAAGATTAAACAGATGAATAATACTGAGCTATTGGACATGACAGCTGAACTATGTAATTCGAGAACTGCCTTGCTCAATTAAATCTAATATATTCTCAATTTGTACCTTCAGTTTATATGAATACATAAGGAAATATGAATTTGTCAAGATGTTCTTAGTGACAGAAAAGAAGCTTCAAGTACAGATCCTACTCAATGATCTCTCTTTCCCCTACAAGAAACATATGCTGCATTGAATACAACTATACATGACAAAGATACAAGCAAGTACATACATGGAGAGACTCATTTACCTCCAGAATTTGATCGCCAGCCCAAAGCCTGCCATCTCGGGCTGCTGCCCCTTCTTCATAAACTTCATGGATCACTATGGCGTCCTGCGGGAACAATGGGATGGCTTGAATCCTCCCTCCCAAATACCCCGCAAACTGGCAGCCATGACCCACCCCACACAGCCCACCGCTCCACAGTAAAAAGGCACAGCACCCCATGTCAGGATAAACAAGACTGTAACACAGATTTATATATTTTTTTAATATTTTGGGATAAGAAAATTACTGCTATAATCAAAATACAGATAGCTACTAAAAAGGTAAAAATGATTTTGGTTCACCACTTCAGGGTAGTCTTGTCTAGAGCTTCTTAGGCTTCCATCGCTTTTATACATTGGCATCAGCAGTATGTGAACTCAGTGTGAACCGTTGTATTAATATCGTCTACTTTTTATGATATTATTTAAAACCAGATTCTTTGGAGCTATGAATATTTTTAGGGACTTGGCATAGATCTCAGCTTTAAGCAAGAACTGAATGCCTTGTGGTAAATAGTGCTGGTTAAATCTGTAAGAAATGAAATCCAGAAGAAACGAACAATGGCAAACGTTAGTTTATTACTGAGGTCGGAAAATGTAGGCAGTGGCAGATGTAGCTTCAGGGAAGGTTTCAGTGATTTAATCTTATTGCCAGCAATAGATGTCCCCAAAGAAAAAGCATTACAAAGAACATACTGTTCTCTTGCTGGTGCTTTCCCTTTGCATTGTTCTGGTCCATTTCTTTTTTTTTTTTTTTTTTTTTTTTTTTTTTTTTTTTTTTTTTTTTTTTTTTTTTTTTTTTTTTTTTTTTTTTTTTTTTTTTTTTTTTTTTTTTTTTTTTTTTTTTTTTTTTTTTTTTTTTTTTTTTTTTTTTTTTTTTTTTTTTTTTTTTTTTTTTTTTTTTTTTTTTTTTTTTTTTTTTTTTTTTTTTTTTTTTTTTTTTTTTTTTTTTTTTTTTTTTTTTTTTTTTTTTTTTTTTTTTTTTTTTTTTTTTTTTTTTTTTTTTTTTTTTTTTTTTTTTTTTTTTTTTTTTTTTTTTTTTTTTTTTTTCCCCTGAAACAAATAGGTGAACATCCTGCTGCAGCGCTTCAGCCACGGTCCTGACAGCTAGCAGGATGGGTTGCTTTACTGTGCAAAATATACTCCTCTCTCCAGTGTCACTAGCAAACACCCAGAAACGGCTTCGCTACAAACTTTAAAATGGCTCTGGTGATTTTCAATTAGATACGTAGGTATCAGATAACCCATTCTCAGACACATACACCCTCCAAAACCGCTACGGTTGTGAAGTTCCTTCACCAGTTTGACGTACAAGTCAAAGAGGAGACTTTCCGCAGCGTTTGCAACAAAAGGCGGCGAGGTTAGCAGCGTGGGAGCCCCGCTGTGCACCGCCTTCCTGGAGCAAGAGCAGGAAATAGCTGCTGGGGTAGAACAAAGTACCTTTGTGTTTTGAAAACACTGTTAGATACTACATCTCTCATCACCAAGTTAACTCTCCCCGTGTTGCCTTGCGATTCTCTCCCAGCACACATGGTGCACGTTGAACAAAAAGAAAACTCAAATGCCCTTAAGCTAACACTCTGATCAAGACAACATTGAGAGCATTATTCTCTTTCATTCCCACTACACCTTATTTAATGATGTGGACTTGTATCTGCAGCCGCTACACTGCTGCTGGAGCGCAGCACCACTGTCACAAGCTTCCTCTTTGATACATATACACCAGTCACTGGAAAAAGCCTGGAGGATTTTAATCACAAATGGATTACAGCTGATACAAGCATCCCAGATGGGGGGAAAAAAGATTTCAATCTACATAAATGAAGGCAAAATACTATGAGCTGTGTACCAAGGTAATTAAGAAAATCAAGAGAATGGTTTGATTAAAAAAAAATTATATATATACACACACCACTGGCAACTGCAGGGTTTTCTTGAAATAACTGAAACAGCTATTACCAGTGGAACAGAGTTACATGCGCACGTCCACCTCAGCAGCACTGCCGAAAACCTCTGCTATGTGTCTTAGATCTTCTCTTAGTTGTGGGGTTTTGGTTGTTGTGGGTTTTTGGTTGGTTGGTTTTGGGGGGGGGGGGGGGGTGTGTTTATTTTTTTTTTTAAAATTATTATTAAATCTGAA
>NW_008796165.1:12609123-12617309 GCF_000699145.1 Aptenodytes forsteri | reverse complement strand
TTGTGTTGTTGTTTGGTGGGGGGGGGGGGGGTTGAGTTACCTTTGTTTTAAAAATGATCATGTAACTCGTAAGTCAACGCAAGAGACTTTTGCCTCGGTGAAAGCCAGGAGGGTGACAGTGATGTATATTTTTTCACCTGAGGCTGATCACGGGTAACTTTGAGAAAAAGCTGAGTCTGTGGTTTAGAACTTCCATAGCACACTTCACTTCTAGTTTTTTAAACATTTTACAAAGGAAGGCACTTAGAAGTGGCCAACAAGATAACACAAAATATCTACCAGCTTGTTAAGACAGCATCATTCAACTAGGACACACTAGGGCAGTGGATGAACATGAGGTTGGGTAGAAAAATGGCAATGTGACCATGTAAGAGCAGACTGGGCACATACACAAGATGGTCAAACTTTCAGACTGTATTTAATCTGATATTTCCCAACCTCTGAGCAAGGAGCTTTCAATCACATTTCTTTGTTTGTTTTCCATCTGCAGTTGCTTTAAAAATGGTCAACAAACTGGAGTTACCAGCTCTTCCCAGTGCTGCATTATTACATGTAAAACCGCACATACCTAAAGCTCAGATTCAGGAACCACCGAATATTATCAGTTTGAATAATCTGCATCATCTATTTGAAAAGACAACAATTCAGTATTACACTGCGGTTCCTGCATGTGTTAGAAGCCAGACCGAGAACTGAAAATACATATGGCATGAAAAGGTACATTCCTGTTTGGTCTGTGCCTACCCCATCTCACTGACCTGCCAAAGCACTGTTTTTCTTAACTAGTTTTTTTTAAAGTAGTGTATTTGAATCGGCTTATCAAATTGATTAAAAACAGAATGAAGCAACGTGTCCATGAAGTACTGTAAAGATTTTTAAATAGTCCATAAAAATAAATATGAGAGTCTTACCTTCCTTAGCTTATAAACTACGATAAACAGACATCTTTCCTCTGATACTTCTGGGATCAGCTCAAAGTACATTTAACCCAGAAGTAATCTTTTTCCATTGGATCTAATGGGATCTGGGTAAGACTCTTCTCCTATCTTAGACTTAGTTTTGATCATCCACGACAAATGACTAAAACCAGCCTACTGATGTTATTGAACATTTTTAATTATATGAATATTTTAAAGAAGTTTATGTGGTAATGAGATGTAATGTCACACTCCAATGATCTAAGCAAGCATCACTGACATGCTACGGATTTAAGCTGTAACACCCCTCTCAGTGCCTCAGAAAAAAACCTAGGATCTATCGTGACTAAAACAATACACAGCATTTATTTAAAGGATAGGTTTTGGTTACTGGACGCCTGCAGCTCCTGCTCAGTTTTGTGTTTGATATCTCTAGAAGTCAAGGCCTAAATAGTTCAAAATCAATCAATAGAGAGGGAGGAAGCGAAAGCAGCGTCAATGTTCAACTAGGTTGCGAATTCGTGGTGGCTCTGGACAGATTTTCACTCCCATCTCTCCCCATCTCCTTTCACTACCAGTTTCATACAGATGATGGCACTTCATGATATAGCTGGCAGAGTCGCAAAAACTGTGTGTGCAGAAGGGGGAAATAAAAACACTCTCATATCAAGAACACTATTTAAAGAAAGATATCCAGCTGCTGAAAGCACATAGTTCATAAAGTTTACAAATCCATTCAAGAAACTGGAGCTTTAATCTTTGTATATTTTGACAAAGAATAGTCTAGGACCATTATACAAATCGGGAATTAATGCAAAGTTGAACGTATCTTGTATGGGACGGAAAGATGCAGACTACAAGCCAGGGCATATAAACAGCGTTTTTCTATGCTAAACTAAGTCCACGCTCGCAGGTGTAAACTTAGACTATCTGACCATGAAAACACTGCAAGACAAAGTAGAAGGGAATTTGTCTGCTACTGCTGAGGTTGCCGTCCTAGGCTGAATAATGCTTATATTGAAGGCTATTGAAGGGCCTGCAGTCCAATGAAATGAAGCTGAATGCACTGATACTATCTATACTGCATGGCTTAAAAAAAAAAAAAATCATCTGCAAGCTAGAATAGTTCCCAAACATGGCATCAGCATACCTGGTTCATATACGATGTGCACCAAATCTGTTAACAAGGGGTAATGCTTACCAAACCTGCCACGCAGTATATTAGACAGTATTTTGTAAGGTTCAGATTTGAGCTGTGGGACAGGTACGCCCCTCACTCTCGCTTTACCAGCAGAATACCACTGTGATTGCACAGTCTTCTTGAGCAAAGGGAAGGCACATGAGTGACAACTCTCACACTGACTGACAAAATGAGATTTTGGCTGTGGAAGAAAAGGCAGACAAGTAGAAAAGTTCATGGAGCCTCTTGGTTGACACCTTGAAGAACAATGTTGGTGCAGAGCAAATGACTACTGAAAAGTGGGGGCAAGACAACCTTACAGAAATTAGCACCCAATCTCAGAATCCACTTATGGAAAATACAACTTGTAAAATGTGCACAGCGTGATCTCATTGCATTGCCTTCTATCTGAGGGAGGGGAATAGCCCTGAACTCTCAGGGAATCGGATCTCAACTTCCCCCCAAGCTGTGGATATCTTTCCTGCTTGATTTATAACAACTTCAGAGACCCGGTAGGGGAAGAATATCACACTCACCCATCAGCAGAGAGCAAAAATAGAAATGTTAATGTTAAGAATTAAGTTCAGTAAGAGCGACAGCTTAATCTTTGTATCTTAAATGTCAAGAACTGGTATGGCAGAGGCCCCAGGCAATGACCACGTAGCACCGTCTTGATTGAGCTTTTGGGAGAAAGGTGGTAAAGTCAGCTTCCTATTCAGGAAAATCACTGACCAAGAGAAAGTTAAAAGCCTGCAGGACCATAAACAGTGGTGAGAAAGTCTCACAAGCTGTCTGGCTTTAGGCTTGGACTGCTCACACGTTTTCTGCAAGTTTATAGCTTCTGAGCCAGTCTCTCTAGTGTTTCTTTTCTTCTATGCAGCTGTTCTTCAGAAGGACAAGCAGCAGCTTTCAATGCAGGTGCCCTTTGCCACTGAAAATCAGCCCCCAGACTGTTATTTGCAAATGCTGGGAGTAGAGGGTGAGGGAGTAAAAAGACACAAGACATGAAGGAGGCTCAAACATTAAGTACCATGGATATTTTGATGAAGTTCTATCATATGATAAAAGGTGGATCAGCGTGCAAGAGGGGAGATTTCAAAAGAACTGGAGCAGAAAAATCCCCACATACCCAGTGTTGCCTGGATCTGACAAGGAAAAAGGTCTGAATTTTGGTAAAGAGGCTTCTTGCATAGTACTGAATAGTCCTTAACTACTGCAGATCATTCACAACAAGCTATTTCTTTAACTGAGCTAATATTAACTTTGCTTTGAGTTTATCTTTGCTGTACTATTTCAGTCTACAAGATCCAGCCATTATTTTGATAGGATCAAAGGCGCTTCACAGAAGTAAGGTGAACCACTACACATTGAGGACTGCAATAATCATCAGCACAGAATGACACCGGGTAAGGTATTCAGTAAGAAATGAGTTGTTTGAAAATCCTAGACCATGTTTTCCAAGATGTGCATTTTAAGACGGTAGTCGTTAGACAAAAAAAATCCCCAAAACAGTCCTGAGATCCATAGCTCTGCCCTCTAGCTGCAAGGCTACCACCAGAGCATTGCCAGCCATTTGTCCCAGACCAAGGGAGCATTATATGGGGAAAAGGTGACTGTCTCCCAGAACACTTCTGAGCACACACAGACAACGATGCTGCAAGTCCAGGTCAAAACAGAGACACCAGATTTTTGGGTACCTACGTGGCTGGGCAGTGCTAGAAAGCAGGCAGGGCAAACTGTAGGAATCACATGAATTTTATGTGCCTGTGTCTCAGTTTGGTCTGTAGTTAAGCGAACGAATCTTACCACTAACTATAATTATGTATGTGTTGTAAGAAACGAAGCTTTCTGCATGGATTAGAGTACTTTCCTGAGGAAGCAAAAAAGCAAGCTACATATAAAACAACATTCAGGAAAAGATGTTTTCTGATTTAGTTGACAAGTTGTGTTTTCCTAAGCTAATATTACACATTTCCAACAAATTTCCTACATAGCTACAAATGTTATAATAAACTAGCATTTATTAAAGATAATAAAGCTACAAGGGGTTTTGCTGACTGCAGGATTACAGGTTTATCTCTTTCCCAGGGCAAGTACAATATCATTAGTTATTTCCTTTTCAACTTTTATATTACTTTGTCCAGAGTAGTAAAATTGTAATTTCATTTTTACAGGCTGGTTCACAGATAAAGTAAAAATCAACTAGTTGCACAGTGTGTTACGCTGAAGAATTAGCCCCAAAGAAGAGTATCTCAGTAGTTAAAATAAATCCAGCTGCTGGTTACTTGTAGGCAGAGGAAATTAAAACAGTTATGCTATGATCTATGATCTTCCATTCGCAGATCTAAATGGAATCTAAGAGACAACGGTTCAGCAACAAAAGCTGAAGGTCAACTCCAAGCAAATCACTTGACTTCTTAAAGGGGTTTATCTAATGCATTGTGCTGCATATACTCCTTCTAACACTCAAATATTTTGCAATTGCTAGCATTCACAAACCATTAACAGGCACCCAAAATCCTAAGCCAAACACTACTGTAATAAAACAGGCTATATAATGTAAAAATGTATTACCGTGTTAATGTAAAAATGCTTTACATTGCATGACACTGAAAAACTTCTCTACTCAAGGTCAAAACAAAAGGTCTGTTTCCCATTTAAGAACAAGCCCTTGCAAGAGATGGTGTTCACTTGCCAACTTTCATAAAAAAAGATTAATCCACAACATCAATATGAATATAATTTTTCATACTAAAATACAGATTTATTTTAAGGAAGTGGATAATATTTGTATTACATTTTATAGGCCCCTATAGTTACATCTGGTCCTTATTTATTTAAATTTTATTCAGCTTGCATAATATTTTTGCTTACAGTTATATTCTCTAAGATCAGAAAAGCTAAAACCTGAAAATTCAATGGCACTATTCATTAACATTCCTTCGGTCTGCAGTCATAGACATTTGCAAGCTCTCCTTTGATTCTGCAATAATAAAACTAAGGTAATAAGATGTTTAGTGTAAAAATATATGACTTAAGTCAGAGTGATAGAAAGAGCTATGTTTCAATGAATCACATGCCAAAGCAAACCAAAGTTTTTCAAAAGGTATACATGCTCATTTTAGAGGGGATAATAAAACACAGAACTACATATTAAAATGTTAACTCTCTCACTCTCATTATTTTATTAAATTAAAAAAAATACAAAAATTTACAGTGTACAGTGCATAACACAGGTTATAAAGAATGCATGAGATCCTGAATGCATATGACACAGGAAGCCAAAAGCCAGTGGTTTCAACCAGCAGCAAGCAAGATACTCCTGAAGTCCATTCTGACATGTCCTACTGCTTTTGTATATTGTTAGCTTAAATTTTATGGTTGATTTACACTCCTGGAAGACACCAACTTCTTCAAGCAAGGCACTGCTACACAAGTTAGCTGTACAGTCAGCTAAACCCTTGCCAAAGATCCATCAAATATATGAGTTGCAAAACTTACTACTCTAAATCCCATTTGTGATAACTCATGTACAAAGCAGTTTGTTTTTTTCATGCTGTTGCAAGCTAACGTCCTTCTGGAATTATGATGAATCTACCAACTTCATTTTAACATTATCCAACCAAGAGTCAAAGCAATTCCTCACAATTTCAAGCTAACTGCATTTACCACTCTGTCATTAACATTGCCTTCTGTTTTATAAATGTAGGTGATGGTTAAGAAACGATTGCATTTTTTTCTCTCCCAACCGCAAACTTTTCCTCTACAATACCCAAGCCATGATTAAAAACTTCAACTTCTATTACCATTTTTCATTCTATTGTTCCATTCATCGTGCAATAGACTTAACAGCAACAGTATCTATAGCCAATATATTGCTGAAACCCTCCTGAGGCCAATATCTTGCTTTTCATTTGTAGTTACAAGGTAAGCATATTCCACTAAAACAGTTTCAGTCTTAGCTGCACTTGATGACTGTCTACAAAGTTGCTCAGACCTCGGCTGTCTATAACTGAGGTGGGAGGGAGGGAAGAAAGCTCAACCAAGGGAGAACCTGTTTGTTTAGTAACACAGAAGTCACATCAGTCCTTGTGCTTAGGTAGGTCCTCACTGCTGACTGCAGCACGGCACAAAACAGAGATATCAGACTTGGCTTCGGTATTAGTAACAGCCTGCTCTTGGCAGTGTGGAGATCCTAGCAGGGTAATTAGCCCTCACAGCTCCAGGGGCAAACATCGGGTCTTGAACAGCTGCAATGTAAAGTCACAGTTTTCTTGATTATTCCCTTGCCCTTCCTTAACAGATGGGGTTTATGCAAGGTATGACTCACCTGGACTGACAGAATGAATCTAAATATTCTTCTGTCAAACTGCATCCCCACCATCACGAAGTTCCCCCTGCTCCGCCGCAAGCCAGAAAGCCTTCTGGGCTAACCGAGGTGATTAGAAAAGCTTTTTCCTCCTTGACTCCGGTGTTACCAGCTCTTACACCAACTAGTGTTAGCTGAGCGCAGGCATATTCTGTTACTTTTTGGACCATTGCTAAAGTGTTCCAGTTCCCTGGCTTTGTGGATCACTTTATTTTACAGATGGAGTACCTTAAAGTTTGTTAATTGTCTTAGAAATGCTTTTTATTAAAGCCAGCTGAAAGCAAAAGTAAAAAAAAAAATTCTTTACCAAGTTCAAAGTAGACAACTGAGTATAAAAATTCTGCATAAGAGGTTTGTTGTCATTTTCAATAAAAAAGACACAGGATAAAGTATGCTTCTTTTCTTCCTTTCTATGTAAGGTTTAGATAATACACTTGACCACCTCCTAGCTACTCCACCTCCAAAGAGCCCCTAGGTTACCACTCCTACAATCTTTATTTCTATTGTAGGTGCCTCTTCAGTACTTAACTGTGATTTCAAGCCCCAGTTGAGCCTCTACGCTCTCCTCCCCTCCCAGGGTTTTCTAACTCTGCCTTGAGGGAACATCCCTGTACCAGCCTCCACCGGCCTTGAAACCGCTGAATCCCCTCCGGCATGTCTGAGCATCTTAATCACCCAGGCAGCAAATACAGAGTCAATAACTACGAGTAATCAACTCAACCATTACTAAATTATTCAGCTGGAAGCAAAACAGTGCTCCCACCTACTAAGAAAATGTTTGTATCTTAGAGCAATGTTTTTTCCATGTACTGCCAAGAATAAAATCCCTGTAAATTGACAATCCTGTTTTATAGAAAATGGCTTATTGGAAGTTGCTAACTGGACAAGACATCGCAGCATTCACCCAGTCTGGGGTGATAATGGGGTTTGGATGATTTAACCCCACATGCCATCTGGAGGAGTACCAGAGCAGCTTTTTTTAAACAATTCCTTGATGCCCTGTTCTCAGAGGATTTAAGAAGAAAACCTCATCGAAACTTTCTGGCAAAACAGTTTTAGAGGAGAAAGCCCATTACTTGAAACTAAATTATTTGCCTTGAACCAACTTATGCAGAATGCAATGAATCAAAAGCAGAATAACTGAGGAACATTTCCTAAATTTATGGTGAACAACTGGACTATCCGATGCTGCCAGTCCTGTATATCCTGCAGGGCTGCTTATTCGTCCTGGACCCACACGGTCCCAGCCTGTGCAGCTGTGGGCCAGCCGGCCATGCCAACGCTGGTTTGCTGCCGTGAATGCCCAAGTCTGTAAGCTGAACTCCATATCTCACTAAGAGTCACAGCTCGTCCAGGCTCAGAGCTGGCAGCCCAAGCACGAGCATCCTGCCCAGCGCGCTGGGGTTTGCGGCGCCTGCGGCTCTCAGAGCTGCACCACAGGCGTTACACGAACACGTCTGACGCATTCATGAATCCCAGGCGTCCCGCAGCTGGAACAGTTCAGGTGCCCTGGGAGCACTGGCAGCTACTGAGTGACAATGACACCCCTGTCAGGTTTATGGCTGCTATTAGCAGTGGTGGAGCTGACAAGCATATACAATTCAGCAACTAGGGGGACGAGAGGGCAGGACGGTGTCCTGGGGAGCAGAGTTAAAGCCTCAGACCTCATTTTGGGATGTTTCTGAAAACATTTCTTTTTCTTTTTTTTTTTTTTTTTTAA
>NW_008796165.1:12600498-12608823 GCF_000699145.1 Aptenodytes forsteri | reverse complement strand
CTCATTTTTGGGTGTTTTTTAAAACATTTTTTTTTTTTTTTTTTTTTTTTTTTTAAATTCCTACTCTGAGGTTACTTTTACAAGTTTGATTGGACTACAACCAAAAAAAAAAAAATCTTCTCACAAATTGAAAGCCATGTACTTCAGCCAGCTTCATTCTGCAGTTTAATTGCTTTAAAGCAGAGGCCATGTGTTTTGTTCTCTCAGGGGTACATGGGAAGGTGAAACGAAAGACAGTGAAGAAAAAAATAAAAATAAAAATCAACCCTTAGAATAAAATGAAATAGGACTGCTTAAGGGCTATAGCAGTCTAAAGATCAATGACATGAAGACAACTCTCAAGCACAATCCTTCCTTCCCCGTGCCTTTTTTACAAGCACATCTTTCCAGCTGATGCTCTCCTGCTCCCCTAAGCACACAGCCACAGTCCCTGCTTACAATACATGCAATTTGAAAGGTTTTGCAAGTTTAATGGGATGGTCATCTTTTCAACAAAAATCATTTCACAAGGGTTAAGACATCACTTTCCAACCTCCCGAACAAATTAACCTCCCTGCTCACAGGCTGTATTTTTCAAGTCTCCACTTGGTGATTTCTGATGAGATTCTTAAGGTTATGACTTAAAAGTTGCACTCTATATTTCATTTTGAAGCACTGCATCCCTTTAGCAGGCTGCCAGATTTATTATTCCAAAAGCTGGGACTGTACATCATGTGTTTAAGAAAGATCCAAAATATTCCGAAGTGAGCTTTTCCCATCACACATGAGCTGCTGTTGTGCACCAGTGTTGACTACTAGCACTCAGTTAAACATTTTTAGATCAAGTGCATTTTAATACCACATAGATGAGGCCCTTATACTCTTGCCATAGCCCCCTTAGATTTGACAAATTCTATCAAGGCACAGCTTCTCTCTATTCACCGTATCAATAAATTACTTTTGAGATCCTAGGAGCTGGGGTTGATATCCTTCATTGTTTTGTAGGCACTTACACACATGCGCAGGTACAAAATAAAGATACCCCAGTAGAAAAGGGAGGAAGAAACGGGTGTTCATGTCTTGTTTTCTCAGAGGACAAAAAGGTAAAAGAAAAAGCCTCTGCAGCTGTTTGTGGCACACACAGGCACTGCTCCCGCAGATTCACCCCTATTCTGCCATGCCTTTTCTCATCCCCTGTAGAGCACATTTCCATGGTCCCGTCAGGGCATCTCACCTCTATCATCTGTGTGCGCCATATAAACTACAAGAGTACGAAAGACAGCATCCCTACTCCATGCCTGCAGAGATGTCTACAAACGGTGCTATTCCCATTCTTTCTGACTTTGATCTGACAATTCCCATTTCAAAAATAGTTAAAAAAAACAAACTCAAACTGCTGAAGCCAATTATAGCTTCATTTTAATTTCTCTGCACTGCAGAAAACAGTGGGTCTTGGATACACAATTTCTGCCACACGAGACCTTCAGAAGTGATGAACTTCCATGGCACATAAACATAACACATACATAAGCAGTGAAGCTGTAAGTCAATTTATTTTGCCTTTTTTAAAATATAAAAGGTGTCCATCTATATCCCCAAGTTAAAAACAAATGATGGAGAGCAAGACAAGATACATCACTCAGCTCCATGTACCTAATTTTGTTATACTGCCTCTCTAGTTCACAAAACCCAGAAAGACAGAAACTTTCCTACAGTCCTAAGTAGTATTTTCTTTTACCCCTCCTCATTTTGTTACGTGAACTTCATTTCAACTCTTTAACAAAAGGGTTTTTGCCTTCATGGCAAAAAAGGAAGGCATCAAAATAATTTCTGGGAGATCAGTAGTACCAAGTAGACAGAGTGATGATGATCCCACCAGCTAAAGACACAACCCTGGCTACCTGCTTTGAGGAAAAAGGTTTGCACACACCGTTTTGGACAAGCAAGTTATGGAGAATCCCAGAGAGGGTCTCTGCACATGGTAAACGATCAGATTAGACTGTGGTCTCACAAAAGCAACTTGTTTCCTATGAAACAACGTTGCTTGCCTTTGAATGAGCAGGTTCAGAAATATGAAAAGAAACAGGGACTCATTTTGGTACGTCCTGTAATGAGAGGATCAGTAATGTGGGAAGTCGGACCTCCCTCTCTTCATGAATTTCAGTTACTGTAATCAAATGCATAGATTTTTAAAATAAATTCCTAGGAGGACACTTTAATGAATAAACTAATGAAAGTATAATACTTAACCAAAACCATTTTCTCAATTTAAAGAATAAAATCCTTCGCATTTTTCTCATCTGCTCTGTAAAGCAGATATTTATAATTTTCATTTATTTATATTAAAATCTCATGAAAGACATGTACCAGATTGCGTCTGACAGACTGCCATGTATTATTTCCAAATTCCAGTTAAATGAAAAAGCAGAGAGATGACTAACGCTGAACTTATTTGAATTTACTCAACACTGAGGAGCTTGACAAAAAAGGGACTGGGTACAAAACAGCACATGGCTGGACAGAGTGAAAACCATATAGGCTGATTTAAGCCTCCAACATAACTCAGATCTATCTCCATGTGAAACAGAGCAATTCATCCAAACTCTACATAATCGGAGACTTGGATAAATGGAACCAAAAGCTGAACCTTTTCCAATTTCAGCTTTAATACTGTAAAAGATAGAGCCTACACTTTGCAAAACGAAACTTTCTTTTTCTTTTCAACTTCCTCAGTTTTTTTTTCCTTCTTTTTTCTTGGTCTGGAAAAGGGTTACTACATTGCAACTGTCTGTAGCTGCTGACACTCACAGCACTTCATTGCTTAATGATGCACCACCATGATATTTTCAGGAACAACTGCATGTAACAGAGCAGCTCTATTGCTTTAAGTGTCTCTGCAGCAAGGGATTCAGGAGAACCCAGTAAAGACACCTCTGCAGTAGACTTGTTTACTGAAAGAACTGAATTTGACATTTAAAAAAAACAATCTGACATTCTGTTATACTGTAACATAGCATCTCTCAAATGGAAAGTGGAGTGGAAACAGCAACAGCAGAGGCAAAGAAGGTTTAGCATAACTAACTTGCTGACTTTACACTTGAACTGATACATTTTAATTTAGCTGAAGATAATTTTTTTAAAAACAGCATAGCCAAGAGTAAGACTAAGGAAAAAGACACAGAAAACAATAAAAGATTACCTTTGGTTTACCTCTGTTCAGCAAGGGCTTTTGCTGGCAGGGAGATAAATCACAGTTTGTTTAAACAGCTACTAAGCATTTATGCTCTCAAGACGGAGGTGTTAACCTTGCTGAAGTAGCTCTACCTCTGTGACATTCATTTCCAATCCAACCATTCTGGTAACTTACCTGCTTGAAATTCTTAATTCACAATGGCTAAAAAAGAATACATATTTGTAAACTCTGACCATAGCAGAAAGCACTACTGAAACACAAACCTTTCAATTTAAAAAGGAACAGAAAACAACTGATCTGATACAAGGCAAAATTATCAATTTGTTATTGAAGATCATAGTTGCTGGTTTCTCCTCCCTGTACTGAAAAATTCATTAGAGCAATTACAGATTAATGGCATCACTAGTTTCTACGTTTTCTTTCTCTTTGTCTCCTATTCTTTAACAGAGACAGTAAATATTAGTTTAACAGAAACTCACCAGTGGAGTGTCTTTCCCCCCGACGATGCTGAGTCCTAGGCCTGACCGACCCTTCGATATCTCTATAGTCATCTCCTGCCCCGGAACTATAGGGCACGTTGCTGGATCCACAGGCAATGGAGGTGGAAAGACGCCTAAGAACATGAAAAGGTAAAGAAATATGTCACGCTATTCAATGAGAAAATGAAAACCGTCAAAGGAATCATATGAGAGCAACTAATTAAGCTCTTGTATTTTGCTCTTCACCTTTACAAATCTAAATTGAACTACTACTCTGAGTCACTTCTGAAGCCTCTAAATCAGAACAATTCCAGAGCTCTGGGAGTAAAGGTTCAGAGTAAATGTCTGGGAGGACATTTAATTCAGTTATAACTTATACAATTCAGATCACGATGGCAAGGTGTATTATTCCATTCAGGACAGATAAGGCCATGTCCCAGCACTGTGGAATGGACAGGATGTCCCACATTGCCTTTCCTTCTGTTTTTATTTTAATTAAAAGGAGGAACAACGCCTTTGTACGTAAAAGTCAAGAAAAACAAGCAAAGACATCGTCAAGCTTTCAAAAATTCTAAAATGAGAGAAAAATACAAATAAAATAAATAACTTAAAATAGGTCATTCGATGTTCAAAGAAAAAATCTCAGCAAAAGTTATGTGGGGAAAAAAAGAGATCCATCCTGGGTTAGGGTACTAAATATACACTACATTGGTGGAAAAAATAACTGGTTCATACTACGGC
Source organism: Aptenodytes forsteri (assembly GCF_000699145.1). Taxonomy (NCBI): domain Eukaryota; kingdom Metazoa; phylum Chordata; class Aves; order Sphenisciformes; family Spheniscidae; genus Aptenodytes; species Aptenodytes forsteri. The sequence goes on along the minus strand of NW_008796165.1, from coordinate 12,604,431 downwards.
TGGTGACTTCTGCCTCTGGAGAAAGATAAGTAGGTGCTGGCACCAGGGGTACGTCCTGTAAGTTGACTGGAACTTTTGTTGAAGTTTTGGATTGCTTGATCTGGTTGAGGACCTAAAAGCAAAGCAGAAGCAAAAGAGATCAATCACAGAAAGGCATGTTATGTGGATATCATCATTAGTTGTTGATTATCGTACCTTATTAAATCCACTGCGTCAATAGAAGGGAAACAAGCAATAAGCATAGACAGACTGAAAACATCCTCTTCATAAATAAATGGAAAATCAAGATGACTGGATAACTCTGCTTGCAGAAATGCTCATGTAGGAAGTAGGGACAGGACTTCACCTTTCTCAATTGTGCCTCTCATATGAAATAACATGGGTTGGGGTTTTTTTGGTTTTTTTTTTTTTTTTTTTACTTTAAAACAGCAAAGAACACCTTGACATTAGCCTGTGTGACTATTTCCACATAATTAAACAGAAGCAAGTAATTTTTTAAGTTTCCCCCTAAGAAAATTCTTTTAATGTTAACCCCTTGCCCCCATAAATCACTCGATCTTCAACTAGATCAAGCTCCCAGAACTCCCCCTTACCGGTTAACATAACCACACATACATTTTCCGGGAGCTGCTCCTCCACTTCCTGCTGATCCACCAGCACTGGTCTGTCAGCTTTACATTTCACATCCTAAAAAGTCAAAAAAGAAAGTGAGGTGTAGTGAAAATGTCACATTAGCTTAAATAAAACATCCTCCAAAACTCAAAATGATGATTCTAGGCACACAGTGACATTTCATCATACAAGTACGCTTGCAGCACAACACAAAGCTGGAGCCCAGAACTCAGAAGTGGAAAAAATAGTATGAATACAGGGAATATCAGGAATTACTAAAAACACACCAAACAGTTTTGAAGGCATACAATGTAAGGAAAGGGCTTTTTGGGAGGAGATTATCACGCATGGTCTGTATTGTTCCTGAGCAGTAAGAAGCTCTTAAGAAGGAGGAAGTGCATCCTCTGGGGTGACTGGGACAGCAATTCCCATGCTGTGTGGAAACGTGCAGGTATTTATGTGCTGAACCTCTAGCACACAGGTAGCTGAGACCCTTCGGCGCCTACAGCAGGAAGGGGTTCAAAGTCATCTGTTCTCTCCTTCCCCCTCCCTTTTTCGGTAGTCCTCAGCAGCACTGAGCATGCTGCCAGCACTTAAATAAAGTAACTGCTTAAAATATATCATCCAGCCTCATTATAAAGATCTCAAACAATGGCACTTCAATCATGGGCTCCACTTGTATCCTAATTTCTTTCCATATCCTTGCAATACACTAAAACAATTTTTTTCTCTCCTACTTCTACAACTGCTTCCAGACAGTTACAGTGTCCTCCCCTTGTTAGCTCTTAGCCAAGCTTAGGCCACTTTGATCACAGTGTTAGTTATCTTACCCCATGTTAAAAAAACCTGATAAAGCCTAGTTTTCAGAAAAGCTGAGTACCAACTTCAAAAGACAACAGAGATATTCTGCATCTCAAAAGAATTTCTAAGATGACAATTCATACGTTTTTTTTTAAAAAAAAAAGTAAATCAAATTTTAGGTAACCAAGCTTGAAATACTGGCCTTGTTTCCTGAAGTTTTATTATGTTAAATCATGCCAAGCCCTACAGGCCTTTTTTTCTCCCTGCAATTTTTTTTTCTGCATTTTTCTCCAAGCTTGCTGTAACTATACAACTGTAACTATTATCCAAATGGATAACAGGAAAAAAGATAAAGTGGTGATCTCATTGTATTTTCAGAGGTGTCAGGGGAGAAATGGGAAGACTGCTTTGTCATTTTATGAGAGATTGTTTTAATGAACAATGAAAAATTATTTCATACTTCCCTTTTTCATTCTGATACGTGACTAAAATCTGAAACTTCATCTTGCACATCAAGTAAGCACCAAGCATCACCTTTAAATCTCTCTAATCTTCTCCATTTAACTCAGACTATGCTAGAGGTACCTGAACAAAATAAAAAGATTTCCAGCCCCTCAAGCACTGAATTGTACACTCAGCATTTGTCATAAGCCTGCGACCTGACTGGTTTAATCTAATTCAATTCCCTCAAATGCATCCAAAAGCATTTTTATGAAGCCCCTCCTCTTTGCCAATGTTTCAAGGACGTTTTCTGTTTGTGGTAAAGACAGATTATTGTTCCAAGTTCAAATCTTTTAGAGGAAAATGAATCCATTCTCACATACCAAACATCAGTTTAATTATCCCACCTACAGGACACTGAATTATGTACACACTCTGCCAGGACACTAATGATGCAAGGTGCTTCAGAGCACACACAATGACTGCTCAAGCCATTTTCACCTTTGTAAAGTTAAAAGTTTCGAGAACGTCTCAAAGCCCCATATATCAATTCTTTTCCAACGACACCTTATGGAAAGCAAGATAGCTACAGTCCTCAGAAAACCACGACCTTCTATCAGGCCACCTCAAACCTCAGCTAATAAGCATGCAGACTTTGCCTAACACTTCCATTGGCTCCAGTTCAGAAATAAAGTTGTTTTTTTCCCCCCTCTTATTATGCAAGTCTAAAATGATGTCCATTATATAACTTTATACTTTTTAAAGTGATGAAGTGACAACAAAAAGTATCTTGGGAGAGACTGACAAATTTATCAGCAACAAATGAATAGAGAATGATGTGAATTTTTTAATTTTTTTTTATTACAGCTGTCACTTGGTGAGACATCCTGCCCATGCTTTGAGCTGTACATACTTGTGGAAGATCTCTGCTGATAAGCACATACTTTTTATTTACTCAGTGAACTTGATCTTACTTTTTGACTTTTACATTCCTGATTTCTCCTGACATGTGACTGAGAAAGTCAATAGCAATGGTGAAGTAGCATTAGGCTCTACTAGCAACCATCATGCTATGAAAACAAGACACTGTTTTCTTTTGCCTCAACAGTCTCTAAAAGACTGCAGGAGAAATCTCTTTCCCTCAAAATAACACGCTGTCTCGTGCTGCACTGCAGTGTCGAAGTCTTAATGCCAATATGACTACAAACCCATTTCCTTCTGGTCAGAAGGGAGTGATCACAACCACCAGCATTTACAAAAATAAGATACACTTAGAAATATTTGCCATATAGTTTTAAAATCCTGACTGAAAGAAAACTCTGAAATTATGAAACTGGCTTTCGCCACTATTTTTCATCCATTTGTGCCTCTAAACCAAGGGTTGGCCCAACTGAAGGCATTATAGAATGAGCAGTACTTTGCTATGGATCTATAGGCACTTGAATACTTTTCTAAATCCACTTCCTAGCTCTTAACTTTTCAGTATCTATTTATCTAATGGAAAAATCAGTGAGTCACCTCTAAGCAAGTATCTACTGAATGAAGGCAGGGCTATGCAGCAGCCAGAAGAGTGACACCTGGTCTCGCCAGTGACCCGGGACAGGTCGCTTCCTCTCTGTGCCGCAGCAGGGATAATAATACTGGCCTGCTGGATAAAGTGTTTTGAATTCCAAAGATAAAAGGTAAACTGTAGCAGCCAGTTGCTGTTACGTGTACAATTTAAGTGGAAAGATGAGATAACTTGGTATGGAAGGTGGGAAAGAAAAACTAAGTACTATACTGATGTTCTCCTCGCCTAGAGGCTCTCAACAAATCTGTGCCTTTGTCTCCTCTTACCTTTCTGCCATTGCCCTGTTCTGGACAACTCTTACCATCAATGCTTTATCTTTTTCTTTTTTTTTACCTTTCAGTCTAAAATACTGTAACTTCTACCCTTTGGCTCCACAGTTCCCTTCTTTCTTGCTTCAAGTTTGAAAAGAACCTGCCAATATATTCTGGGTTCCCCGTTGTCCCAGCAGCATCTTCCCTCCACATCTACCTTGGATTGCTGCAACTCCCCCCCCCCCCCCCCCAACATAC
>NW_008796165.1:12594614-12600448 GCF_000699145.1 Aptenodytes forsteri | reverse complement strand
TTCCCCCCCCATTCTCCTTTGATTTCTTCAACCCCCCCCCCCCCCCATTAAATTCACACTTCCTCTAATACCTTTCAAAAAGCTGCACAGCACAATATCCTACACTAAGAGTTCTTTTTCGTACAATACATTTTATATATTTTTTTCTACTTCAGTCTTTGAGCACTTCTTCATATTACCTTGTAATCCCTCAAAAGTATCTTGCCAAGTTGAGCAAGAACAGCAATAAAACCAGGTGAATTACACCTGTAAATACATACAATAAAACTCTGATTCATTTATATTCCAGCGCATCAAAGGAGGATTCTGCACAAGGCTACCAAATACAAATACAAATAATCCAACTTTTTTGTAATCCATTAGGAACACAAACCAATCCATTTTACATGGGTGGTTAATTCTGGTGCTTGAATACCATATAACACTTCCTAACTCTTGGAGTTCATAGACTCGTTAATTAAATACTTACTAGCTATAGAACATTATGTATATTCAATTCATATTTGCAAAACCTGGAACACTCTTTGCAAAAGACATGATGGAGCAGGAAGAAGACATCTAAGAAAAAAAAAATCCAGAAACGTCAGATTTCCTTAGTTGAGGACAGCACACACAAACTGTGCATGCACAGCAAGTCTCAGCCAATGCACTCCTTGAAAAAGGAGTAGGCTGTTGGAAAAAAGGAAGAAAAGACTGTCTCAGCAAATTTTATGTACTTCTTCAGCATGTTTAGTAGTTTTCTATTTTAAACTTTTAACATAGAGTCCAAAAAAAGAGATTAGAGCTGCACCCTGAAGGACTTTCAGATTTCTGATAATGCACAATCCTGACATATTAAACAACAAAAAAATCCATCTGTATCAATGAGAAGTTCAGTATTTATTACAGTGCACACTGACAGTACCACATTAAACCAGAAATTATGGGCTTGATGTAGAAATTACTGAGAGTAACTCTATAGCTATGTTATTCAGGAGGCAAGACTAGATTATGATAATAGACATTTTGGCCTTAGAATTTATGAAGCTATGAATATAAATAAGAATATGATTTACAGACCACGCTTTTTTTTGAAGTTTGTCACACATGGATGGCAAGAGTGGAAACTCAATCCCCTCACTGAGAAAGAACTCAAGAGAGGGCCAAAATGCTACATAAAAACTCTTATCTCAATATTTTAACAAATTATACTGACTGCTTAGTTCATGAAAACAGTCTATGTATGTAAAGCTGAGAGCTTGATTCTGCTCTTACATGTACTGGATATTATTTGCAAAAGCATGCTGTAACACTGACACAAAGGTGGAGAGAAAAGAGATCAAGCCAATGAGCCTCCATTTTCTAAGCTCTAATCATCATTAAGTATCGCTTTAAGTCACTTACAGCTTTGTTGGATTCCTCATCAGTCAAGCTTTTCATGACAACTTCCAAACTCAGGTCTTCTTTGCTGCTTGCAGGTTCGGTGCCACCATGATCCTGGTAGAAAGGATTGATAACAGTTTTTAAACAGAGCTATGATCCCCCAAAATAGCTAAAGAAAAAAATTACACAATTTTACCTTTTCTTTTGTTTTTCTAAACAAGTAGCAGCATGAAAAAGTAAAAAGATCCACAATTAAAGCATCCTAATGTCAGGAGACAAATAAGCGATACAAATTTTGAAAGACAGACCTTGGTCTCCACTTGGCCGGCCCGAAGTACCACAAGGTAGTCCAATAGTAGCACTTAGATGCAGATCTGGGTCAACTTTCAAGGCCAGACTAATCCCTATCAACTGTGAAAACTGCTGAATTTGTATTAAGAGGCCTTCTCCAGACTTCCATCGGGAGGGAGAGTCTCACGCATGCTCAGCACGTTAAAGGAAGCCCAGTTTCCTTCATACAGTCTGAACAGGTTGGTAGCAGCAGGACTGAGTGCTCCACCCTGGAGGAATCGGTAAAGCCGAAGCTCTTGCGGTTAGAGCACATGGCCACCAAGCTCAGCAGGCTTAAGCCAGCACTGGAGCACAATCTTCAACTTGAAGTGCAAGTGCAGCCTCAGGATTCAGGTAGTTCTGCATTACTGTGAGAATACTGCAAACAACATTCACTGTCAACTACTGGAGAACCAGCAAATGAAGGGAATGGCCCAAAAGACATAAATATTTTCATGAAGATGTGCTCCAGAACTTTCTCCTGCAGAAAACCAGAAGTTTTTCTCTTTCTGTAGAGGATTCCCAACAAAAATGGCCCTTGAAACATAAAATAGCACCATACTAAGCAGAAAAGCTTGTCTGATCAGGATTTTCTGGTTTTTTCTCTAGATAATAACTAACATATATTTAAGAAGCATATGCTTGCAAGAAAAAATTATTTCCTTCCCATACCGACAATTAAAGTTAAGATAGATAGGAAATGGCATCTTTTCAGGAAAAACATTAAGTTAGAATTTAAAGTTTAGATTATCATTAATTTGGTTACATGTAAAATTTAACATGTTAATTCTCCTTTCCTTTTTTAAACCAGCCAGGTCCTGAATCTGAAAAGATTTTTGATCTATTATTTTGATTTACTTTATTTTAAAATAGTTTCAGTACACTTAAGCCTTTGATCCAAATTTGGAGCTGTTCTCTCTTGCAAAGCAAAATGGACTATGTGCAACAAATCAAATTTCAAGATCTTCAGTCCTAGAGGTAAAATTATTTCTGAATTTTCATTAGACATTTTACATTTAAGTGCACAATGAGAATTACACAAGTGCCTCGACCGCCGCTTGAGCAGGTAAAGTACCTCTGCATTCGTACAAAGGCTCACTCTGTTCAGTATTGCAACAAAGTATCTCATTCTGTGGCTTTCTGATGAATGAAATTTTTTTAAAACAGATATTTTACAGTAATTAGTATTTCATATACTTTGCTTCTGGGGGCTTGCCCACAGTATCACACCACAACGTAATCTTATCCTGTCCTGCAACTCCATGCAATGAAGCAAGACCCTGTTTTAAGGCATATTTACTGTTTATCACTTTCCATATTAAAATACCTTAATGAAGATAAAGAGATAAGATGAAGAAAATTACCACAATAGCAGATGGTAACTATGGCACCCTGATATTCTGTTACACTAGCCAGGCTATTTAATGTGATCTGACAAGTTTCATGTACAGTGTATGTAACACACAATGTTAAATATTTGGTATTTCAAAGATATCATTTCAAGATATAATGCACAGTCAGTTTTGTTTTGCTTTATTTAAAGACAGGAACAGCTGACAAAGGAAAGCAATGTAAATTTCTATATAACAACAGTATCTTTTGGTTACATTTATTTTATATAATAAAAAGATACTAGCTAGAAGCAAAAACCTGCATTTACTTATAAAACAGACACAACATAAATAGTAAGAGCTTGCCATTAATGCATGAAACTCAACCCACAAGCATCTACCTCTAAAGGCAAACATCACACATGAGGCTGAGTGCTTTAGTTTCCACATGCTGGTAGAGTCTAATTACAGTCATTTGACCACAGCACAGAATGTGCCTAAACAAAGCTTCGTGGTTCATCCTGAAGACATAAATATTAAACAAAGCTGGGAACAAATGCAGGTATTAGAGAGTCAACAAAAATAAAATTAACTGGGCTCTGTAAATTGTAGAGTAATTTGCAATCCACCAGCTGCACCTGGGACATGCTGCTTTTATGGAGGAGAGAACAAAAAGCCAAAGCACTGTCCAAAAATGACTCAGATCCAAACAAAAACTAAGCAGCTCTTGCACTGTACAGCACTACGCCTGTATGGAAGTAGTCATTGGTGGTAATATAATCTGAAAAGCAACGGCAAGTGTGCGAACAGGAGATTCATCCAGCGTTACCTAGCGTGGACCAGTGCTGTGGGATCATAATAATGCTTATTGAAATACTAGGAGTTCAATGCACATGAATTTATCAAGTCAAGGCAAGACCAAACCCCAATTGAATTATAAAACATCTTTTACTTTATTAGCTCAAATAGAAATAGAATTAAAAAGCAACAGCAAGGATAACCATGTACTTTATCTAGAAAATTCAGTTACACCATATCAAGATGTCAAAATGATAACAATGTGGTGACACTGCAGGGATTCATGGTGCACAAGAGAGCAATCAGTCTACACTGGGGTTGAGATAGCAATTATAATGAAGAAAAACATTGGTAAGATTACCACACAAAGGAAGTTTTTGCATTGATGGATTGTATGCTACAACACTGTGTACTAGAACTCATTGCTTAAACAACCCTTGTCTGCTCCTCCAGGAAGAAAATGAGCACGCATGAGAGTTCGTTGCTGGGGCACAGGACAAAGTGGTAGACCAGGGCTCTCAGTTAAGCTGGGATTGTGTCAAGGGGCTCTTGTAATGCAAACCATGTACACAATGACCTCTTTTACCGCAGCTAGTTGCTGGTCATCCCTACTTCATTTTTAGAGATGCTGATGGGAGGGTATTCCGGGGGGAAAAGGAACTTAGAAGGTGAGAGCTTTCCCCTGAAAAATGCTCATTTCTCTTCTGTAGGAGGATATCCATATTCCAGGCAAAAGATCCTCACCACAACTAGTCTAACAAGCTGAAAAAGGAGCAGGATAGGAGATGGCAAGGTTTTCATTTGCAGACTTTTCTTCCTCCTGTACAGCAATAACCTGTTTAATACCTGCCGTTAATGCCATGCCAGCCCTTTCAGTAACGATAAGATCAATAAAAAAGAGACAGGGGAAAATATGCCTACTAGGTTAAGTTCCTACCCAATGCATTTTATGATTCAGGTTTTAATTAGACAAGGTGTTTGAATTTATAATGAACTGCTAATTATGATTAATCTATCTAATTTAGCAATCCCTAATTAAAAAAAATCAACCCACAAACCTTACCTCAATAGAAGAGTGGGAGCTGGAAGGTAATGGGAAAGGAGTAACAGCCATCTGATTGACTGCATCTTCACTTCTGTAAAACGAACAAATAACAACATATTACACACTAAACCATAATGGCCAAACTTCTTTTAAGTTGGTTCTGCCCATTAAGAAAATACTCTTAATAGCATAAAAGGTAATTGTTTCTTAGCAGAAGTTAGAGCTTAGGAAAGCACTTCATTTTTGCTTTTGTTCTTTGTTAGCAAACAGATTACATCCCTTCTTAGGACCACAGCAGTTTCATCTGGGACATACTGACATCACATTCTTTGGAAATCTAATTTTGTGTGGATTATCAGAGGATGCAGTTGGAGTATATGGTCCCTACACATCAATAGATGTGCTAATACTTTGTTAGCCTCTTCTAATGGTGTCTACATTTGTAAACTGCTTGTTTACAGTCTAACATTCACATTACTGAAATATAAAACCTGTTTTACTACAACAGATTGCTTTTTCTTTTTTGTTCATATTTGCTGCAGTCTTTTCGAAAAGATTCAATGTAAAAACTTAGAAGAACTTTTACAAAATGTAGGGAGAAAAAAAAACAGATGAACATTGATTCCCCCTATACATAAAGTGCATTATTTTTCAAAGATGCTTATTATGCATGGCATCTTTTCCTCTGCCCTCTTTAAAATGCATTCCTAAGTCAACATCTGATTACTTTGTAACTTTCAAAAGCGGATTATCAGAGGATGCAGTTGGAGTATATGGTCCCTACACATCAATAGATGTGCTAATACTTTGTTAGCCTCTTCTAATGGTGTCTACATTTGTAAACTGCTTGTTTACAGTCTAACATTCACTATACTGAAATATAAAACCTGTTTTACTACAACAGATTGCTTTCTTTTTTGTAACTTTCAAAAGCCTTTTTTTTTTTTATTAAATAGTTCTGCCTTGTG
>NW_008796165.1:12589137-12594500 GCF_000699145.1 Aptenodytes forsteri | reverse complement strand
TTCTGCCTTGCTAATATTTTTTTTCAACTGCCATTTAAAATTATTTGGCTTGTGGAATTAGCTCTGTGTTTTTTTGGCCTCTGTAAAACCAAACCAAGTAAAATAAGATTTCAGTAATATTGTTTAAGGCAAGTCTGAGGCATATGAAAAAGTGACTCCAAATTTTGCTTCAAAAACTGTACTGATGCGCCTCTTTATTTTTGGGGTGAACAGAAGCCAGGAACATGATGTAAACCCCATTTTGCTAAAGATTCAGTACTACCACAGAGCCTTTGCTTGCCAAAACAAGAGAGGAGGAATCAGTAACACTGCTGCTTTGCAGATACTGAACTTGAGATGAAAGGAAATGATTTCTCATGCAGTGGGTCTTCTGGGTTTGATTTCTGGTTTTATCTACCTTTCAGGTCACTGTAACACAAGCACAATTTTTTCCTCTTTAATTTCTGGAATAAAATATTAGACTAGTGTGTGTTTAAAAACATTTTATAGAAGTGCCTGGAAGAAAAAAGTCTCATTTTATCCCTCAAGAGTTAAACACATGAAGCTAGCATGTTATGATCATTGAAAGACAACACTGCTCTCAGCAGAGCAGCATATGGGAAATTCAGTCACAGGCACTTGAAGTGATAAATCCTGCAGGCAAAGGTTGGTGAATTCATTTACTTATCTTCAACCAAACAGCCATACAATTCAAAGGAATTGGTTCTGTGCTGCTCATTTTCATACTCGCTCCCAGCCTCTCCTCTTGGCCCTGCTCAAAGCCTTGCAAGAGTCAGAAACCATGCTAAGATCAGAACCAGAGTGGCCCGTGATGCAGAAACACGTGTGCACAGGGCCAAGACAGAAATATGAGGAACGCACAGAATCAAACCCATGAATTTCATAAGCGTACCCCGCAAGGCATATTAGGCAACAACATTTTTCCTCCTCTTATCTTCATGAGACATCAATCTAATTACGTTGCTTTTCTAACCTATAAGAATAAATCTGCAAATGTAAGGTGTCTAAGAGTTCCAGCAATTTTTACTTGACTGTAGAGATTTTTCTGACAATAGTTTATATGAAGCACAAACAGCATGAAAACTAACACTTCTGTAGCTTACAATGCATGCTGCATACCTTGCAATTAAGAGCAAACTTGAAAATAACAAGGTACATATAAACTTTTGTAAGAAATATAATTCTAAAAATTGCTAGACAGAGGCTTCATGATCTGCATGATAAAGTGGGGTGTAATTAATGATACAAATTAGTTTCTACTTCATATATACACACAAAATGTTTTTTCCAATCACTGGGCAAACATTTTTATGCAGTTTTAAACGGATGGCCATTTTTATTCCAAGCAATAAAAAAACCACTTACAGTAATTCCCTGGAAAAAAATTTGCAAAAAATAAAACCCCCAAGGTTACAAAGTGTCACAACTTGTAATCTCCCCCTGCTAGGATTTGTACATATTTAAATACTTTAATGCTGCTTCAAAGGAGAATGCTTCAAAGCAGAATCAAAGTGGGAACATATTTTAAAGTGACAGATCTAATAATAAATTGCTCTTACTGCTCTCCACTTCCATAAGTGTCCTCAACTAAAACATGAATTTATTTACAACTAAAAGGAGCAATCATTTTCTTTTGATGCTGGAGCAGACAGCTTAGAAGTCTGAACATCATATTCAAATTACAGTGACTGCAAATGAGCATTCAATCTATTTGCCAATAGTTGCTACATAACCACCTCCAAGAAAGCTGTTCTCAGTTACCAGTGCTCAATACTGCTTGAGGTTAAGATGTCTAAACCCTTCACAGTCAAGACATAGCTTCATACTCGCAGGGTCAAAGCAACGTACAATGCAATTTATACAGCAGGGAGGCTCAGATGCTCCCCCCTCCATTATCTGGAGAAGTGATAAACATCCACTGCTCTTGTTCCAGCTCTCATACTGGTTTGTATAAGACACTAGGACGGCAGCCCACCTCCTCACTGAGCTCGTGCACCAGAGAGCTGTTTATATTTCATCAGTTACATATAAATTGAATAGGGAAGGAATTCATCCCTCCTCCCACAAATACTTTTATTGCTTCTAACCTCTCAGGATGAGTTTCTGAGCAAAAATGGGAATTAGATCTGCCTGGAGGTTAGAGTGCCTGTTGCCTGTACCAACGTCACTATAGCTCGATACTGAAGAAACAAGAAGCTTCCCTCATCGCAAAGGGTTACAGGAAGCAAGACCAAAGCAATATGTTAAGCGGCAAAGACTCTAAACTTTAGAAAAGCTCATACCCTTTCAGATTTATTTGATTAGACTGCCATACTTTACTACATTTTACTTCCTTTCTAGCCTAAATAGGAGCCCTGGACATTCCCTGTCCTTTCTCACCAACTAAAGAGAAGAGCTTCTGATGTTTTGCTCCGTCTAACAACTGCACCTCTGATGAAGGGGGAGATGTGCAACTTAAGCAAAGACAAATACAGTTCTTATTGACTAATAATTAACTACCATAAACACTTGGCACAAAAAAAAGCCTTAAGAGAGCAATATGCAAATATAAATCTAAAGGGATTACTCATTCCACACTGCAGAAAATAAGCCTGAAGGGAAGTTAAAGTTGTGTGCTCTAAGGCTTCAGCTAAGCTGCCCTGCAACGCTATGCTGCGCTTATCAGAAAGCTGTCTCTGGCACTTTGGAGGAATGTTACACATAGCTGGAATGGTCTATGAAGCATTCAGAAAGTAATCTTTCTAAAGATGATAACCAGAAGTCACAGCCTCAGCCAAATTCAGGTTGGTTTTTTTTTCATTTGCTCATCAACCTCAGACTTGTAATTCTTGAATTCAGGTTCCCTACCTTCCTTTGAGGACATTTTCTGTTTTCCGTTTTAGTTACTCTTACGTCTCTCAGGTTTATGATGGTATAATCTCACTGTCATGCAATGCTAAGAAAATACTTGTTGAGCATGCTGAATGAGATTCATTACCTGTCTAAAGCAGAGCATCTTGTCTAAGATAGCATCCAAACTTCTTCTGTGATCATTGCAAAATTAAGACAAATCCCAAACCAGATCCACTCAGAAGGGCAATTCATCTTGGCACCTAAACGACCTAATTTAGGACAGGATGAACTGAATTGCTCTTTGGAGGTTCCTGGCAACTGTTCAATAATCACAGAAGTCCAGGTGACCTCTAGATGTCTAAACTAACGGAGGTGAACCTCCTGCCAAACTATCTGCAACTACACACATCATCAACACTAAAAGATCATTTGACAACAGCTTTGTAAGGGGTTGTGGATGCTTTTTGGGAATACAAAGTACATCAAGAATCAGGAGAAAAACCCAACAGCTTGTATGCAGTTGCATGACATCTTAGTTGGAACAGATCTGGAGAGCAAGTGAATGAACAGTAACCCTTAGGACTCCCATTGGTTGTGACACCAGGGCATGAAGTCCTGCAGATTATTGAAAACCTACATTGCCCTCATCCTGTTTGTTTAAAAAAAAGAAAAATCAGGTCAGGATCTCATATTTTCTCATCTTTGTTTTCCTCTACATGTTCCTTTGGAAAAGAGGAGCTGCAGGGAAGTTGCACACTGAAAAGGCACGCTGGATTTTTCCTTCAGCTGGGTCAAGGCAAGACCTTTGTATTGTGCATCTTCTTGAAAATCTCTCTGACTAACAGCAAGAACAGTCTTGTTCTTGCTCCATCCACTCCTTACTATGTGAGAGCCAAATGCATATAGATATTTTAAATGAACAACTAATGTTCATATAAACTGCAGCTTAGGTCATCAAAGGTTTGAAAGAGCCCAAATTACTTAACTTCCTCAACTGTGCACTTGTTCCCACATGTGTATGACAGCAAGGAGGAAACAACTCTGAAGGAAACAGGAAAAGTTCAAACTTGCACACACAGTGTCTGGCAAGAGCTTATTTTTAAAGCTTTCCCACATGAAAAAACCTGAACAATCAAAGCAAGTAAAAACAGAGTTTATACTATTAAAATATGACCAATTATGTAAGTTAGAAAAAACTTAAAGCAAAAATAATTTCTAAAGCATGACAGTATTTTAGACTCTGGCATACAACACATAATGTTACTTATAGAGGCTCTAAAAGAAGAGCAAAGACCCAGTGACAAAGTCACAGCAATGGAGAGTGTTAAACAGCACCAAGAACTGGCCGACCCAGCCACTGCCCTCGCTTTACCAGTCCTCAGAGTATAAGGATCTCTCTCCTTTGCATGTCACCATAAATAACAAGAGATCAGTCTTTACAATTATACCTAGAAATGGAAGGAGGGGTTAGGTGACAGAGATTTGTGGGCTTCACTGAGAAGCTACAATTCCATCACCAGAAAGCAATGATAACGGAACGAATGACTGCAGTATGGGAGGATGACTCTGGACAGCTAACAGATGGTATTTAAATAAGCAAAATCCTACTGTACTTTATTCTTAAAGCATTTCTCATATTTCATCACAGCACAAGACAATTTTCTTTCAAGGAATAAAGGTATACCAAAGAATGAATCACAGAACTTAACACAACGGGATGATGGTTTGAAATCAGTGGTATTCACTTTGATTCCAGCATTCAAACTATACTTGATCTGCTTATTATACCAACACTGAAGCACCAAAACAGATTAAAGGCAGTTAACTGAGCATGGAAAACACATTGAATTTGCTGAATCATAAAATTCTCACTGTAAAAGAGCATTCTGATATAAACTGGATTTCCTACTACCGATGTAAAATCTAATTATATTGTTTTATTATGCATCTTAAAAGGATGGACTTATAATGCATGAACAAAAACGACAGTAGATGCAAAACCCATTCTATTTTGGGAACCAGGGCACAGAGACTCCTACAAGAAACATGTCCCTTTCTCAGATTACTACCTGGCTAATTCCTGTTGTTGGAGACTCAGATCAAGAATTTAAAAAGGCAATCTAGACCTTTACATGCCCTGTTGCCACTGACTTCCACTAGCGCTTCCATAGCAAGACTCCTTTATACACCTTGGAAAGCTCTATCAAATTATTATCTATTTCTGATATTCAGAAATCAAAAAGACAACCCATATTTGCTACAGTAGCTTAGAAGTTAATGCAGCAGCTGTAAGACTTTGAGGTCAGATAAAATGCGACTGGACACTAATCAAAGGAAGCACTTGGACCGAGCCATTTCATCTCAGGAAAGTCTTGCCGTGCTTGGGCAACTGGTTTGTTTGTTTGTTAAACTGGGTGAGCAGGTTAAATGCCTTCAAATTTGTTACTGTAGAAGGCTACAAAGCACAAGATGCGCTGAATCTAAAAAAAAAAAAAAAAAAAAAAAAAAAAGTGACACTAAACTCCAAATCT
>NW_008796165.1:12582796-12588941 GCF_000699145.1 Aptenodytes forsteri | reverse complement strand
CACAAAATTCCCGGAAATTAAAAAAAAAAAAAAAAAAAAAAAGTAAAGTGACACTATAACTGCAAATCTTTTAGATGCTATTACAAGCTCATGTAATTAACGAGACCACTGGGAAACAGTGCTGTGTTAAGACCTATATTTTGGAATCTGGCCAAAATCAACTGTTTTAAATAATCATTGTCAACTTAATTGAGGAAAAGATGCTTATAAACCAGAGCAAGAAGCCTTCAAATGTAAGGGGACGCCTGTGATTCTCACAGCACTTACTGCACTATGTCTCATCAGCAAAAATTGCAGGAAAGGGTGGGAATGCAATTGTAACACTACCTGGGCATAAAAAAAAGTGTGAACAGATTTTTATAGCACAGATGGTAAGTTAGAATTTTAGTAAAAAGTCAAAAAGGCTGAGGACACCTTCTATTCTTTATTTTTTCCTAGAAAAAATAAATGTGGGTGCAACAAAATCCAAGTTATTTAATGACAGTTATTACAGTTCTCACAGAAAGGCTTTTCTGTGCCCAGGCATTTCTGGGCTTCTTTCATAACTGATTAAAGAGTTTATGGAAACATCCCCCTGCCCTGCACATGAACCAAAACACCAGAAATAGGAAAACCTTGATGCTGTTTCCTGCTTCAAAGTGAAAAGCAGCAAGCTTATCGCTGAGCATCCTTCGTCTGAGGAAAATAAGGCCTCAGGATATCAAAGAGGGCACTTTTTAGTAATAGTCCAAGAGTCCCACTAGTTTTGCTTTTATGTCATAGGTCAGCTGAGTCACGCATGCAGGAACGTTTTAGGTTGTAGAATGACGTGTTTCTGGAAAACTATAACCTACTCAGGCCTTTCACTGGTGAAATTAGAATATTAATATCTTCATGCACATGAAGACCAAACCCATTTTTCTCATAACTCCTGCAGTACACATTATTCTTCTATGGTGAGCTGTGGCCTCTTCTTACTGTGTGCTCCAGGATGTGTTTTGGCTATGTTATACTACGGGCCTTCTACCTTTAAAAGAAGTTGCATGGGTAACAGCGCTCAGGAGGAGGAAAGTAGTATTTCTGTTGCAACTGGCTCCTCCTCGTTTTCAAAGCATAACAAATGTAACGGTATCCTGCTCTTTCCACATCATTAGAGCTCAGAGGAACACATCTGAAATCAGCCAAGCAGCAAACCTACCAGGAGAGCTGAGTCTGCTACACTCAGCGCTTTGTTCTTAGCTGGAAAAGCTATTGCACATGCACGTACGAGAGATGGAGATTCAAGACGCCTGTTGCTGCTCTTATTTATTACAGCTGGCACCACAATGCATTAAGCAGTGGCATTTCAATACCTCCATTTTATATTATAATTTTGAAATAAGTTGATAAAGCAAGCAAAAACTTTTCCTACCAAACTTCACCACAGACAAGACTTCTGTGCTGGCAGTCTTTTGGTTTGTGTTTTCAGTCAATCATATCCATTAGTTTTGTGGTCTAAGGTATGGGAACTGGAAGCACCAAGATAGAATGGGCTCATGGAATATTTTTTGCATGAGAAAAGAAAATTATTCTTGTTTCTCCTTAAAATTCACCTTTAAGAGAGACAGCGTGATCTGGCTTTGCTAAAATTTTGAAACACCCCTCTTACTATGAGAAGTTGACCATATATCAAAAAAAAGGTGACAGTTTTCTCTCTGCATTAGAGCCAGTGCTCTAGTTACTAACGACATTCTCTCAGTGGGAGAATTTCTTTTCATTGCTGTTCGAATGGCTGCTCAGGTCAAGCGAACAGACCCATCAGTTGTCAGAGCACTCTAATGCAAGGACGAGAGCAATGACAAGATGTGTGCTCTTGGGAAGTGTGAAGACATAAGTTTACAACCTCAGCAGCAGCATTTAAAAATGGAAACTTTTTTTTTTAAAGCTCTAAAGACAAGATTTATCTGATGGTATTTCCAATATCTACTAATTATGATCATTAAGACAACTTTTTGCCTTGAAATCCACTTCTACACAGACAATCTGAAAAGGGGAATTATGGCTAAGAACTTACATGGCCTTTATGTCTTCAACACAATACAAAATATGCACCAAGGATTTCCAATCCATGGGCGACTTGAGCTAACGCACCCTTTGTTGCAGCTCTGTGGAGCGAAGTGCTCTGCAGCCAGCCGCAGTGCTCAGTGCAGCAGGGTGGGTTGCAAGAAGCCCATGCTCTCCATGCTGCACGACAGCACTAACCCAGCCCTGGGTTTTGGTTTCCTAAGTTGTGGTTCTGCCTCTGGAGCTTCCAACCAGACACATTTTCCACACGCAATTAAGTAATGGTGAGTGAGTTGTTGTACATGACGTTTAATTTTCAATAGCTGGGGAAAGTAACACAGGAGCTGCAGGCAAGATCATTAATCTCCTCCAGATCCTCTGTGCTGCCAAGTATAGCAACTCATTCTTCACTGCGCTAATGCTGCTCTTCCATCATTTCTGTGTATGCTGTACCAGGCAGAGCCATGTGAGTAAATGTACGCATTTATATGCATTCACCCACAGATTATTACATTGTTCACAGGTAAGCTGTGTATGAGTGAAGAATATAAAACAGTATCAAGTATGATGTATATGTTGGTGGAAAGACCACATTACAAAATGGCATAGGGATAAGTGCCCAATGAAAGTCACAGCTGGAATAGATGCATTTATGAAATTCCAATATATTAAAGCATATATGAGTTCTGGGAAAGAGGCAGCTTCTTCCCAGACCTCCCACCCAGGGTCATAAGAGTACCAATTCCTGAACTACAGAGTGAATGCATGGAGGTGTCCTTAATTCACATATAAAGAGGAAAAATTTTCGTGCTTGGAGTAAAAGAAAATATGCCCACATGTAATTCTTATGCAGATGAAAGGTTGTTTTAGCATATTCCCTCCTACAGAAGCCACCCCAGTGCTCCTTGTCAAAGTCAGGTTCCCCACCTGTACAAATAAGCCCTAGCTCACCTTTTAAATCCTCTTTTGACACCCATACAAAGCTATCCTTCACACACACACACAGAGCCCATGCTCCATGTACTCCATCCACACTTGCTTGCTCCCCTCACAGCAGCTCGCTCTCCAGCCCCAAGCCTCTGCAACATTTTCACTCCCTTCTGGCAGTATGGGTGAAGCAAGCTGCCCACCCCATCTTTGTGCTGGCAGAACCAACCTAAAGCACTTTAGTAAGTTCTAGGGGAAGAAGTTCTTATCAGGGTGCTCTCAAACCCAAGAGGGACAGCTCAAGTCTTCAGCAGACACCCCTAAAATAGGCATTAAATTACTTTAGATCTTATTTTTTTACATTATTAAGGAGAACTCTTCAACAGCCCTGAGATAAACAGTCAAGGAAAAGGTTTATTTCACTTCAAAGAGAACTGAGCGAGTTCAGCATTTTCAAAACCGGCTAAATATGTAAATATGTAATGTAATAGGCTAAAGTGCAAACAAATGTTTTGATGAGAACTGTTCTTACCGTATGAAAACTAGCTTGACCTTTGATGGGGCAGTCTTAATGATTGCAGAAGCATTCTGGTGACTTCTTCCATACAATATCTGATTGTTTATCTGTTAGAAGAAAATGAAGATTTTCATCTAAGTGAGGAAGTATGCATTGCTTTAATTTATACCACCAAGACTTCCAAATTTACTGTGGGATAAAAAGATAAGACTCAAAGAAAATGCGGTCCGCAAAATATAAATCATGTAACTTTTAAGGTTCTTACAGACAGGAATACCAACGTTGCACTGATAGATATACCTGTCTGTACAGTGTTGTAGAGACAGAAATACCAGAGCTGAGGCACTAAGAGCCTCCTTCAGGCACAGCTGTGCTGCAGAAAGACATCATATGATAAGCACATAGGAGGAGACGGGCACTGCTCAGCTTGGCCTTGGACTGCCCAAGGCTGTTGCCCTTTCCCTCAGCCAACTACTGGAGAGGATGGGGGACAGTCTGCAACTGAGCAGCAACACTTTAACCATTTCTCATCAGCTTTCTTATCATTCCTTCTGAAAGGATAAATCCTAATTTGATTTTAAGAACATCCTCTTTCTCATACTGATTCCATAATGGACCACAGAATTGCAGCCTTAGAACAGATTTTAAAATATTACATTTTCAGTATCTTAGACTCCAATTTGTCAAAGAAAAAATACTATATTAATAGCAAAACATTCCAAGTTTTATTCTAGACCAATATAAAACAGGAACGAATGCAGAGCTAATTTAGTCTTATTAGTAAGCCACAAATGAGAGAAATCTTTTACTCTTTTTCACAGATCCATAGAATGGATTTTAAGTATTGTTCCCAGATTTTTGGAAAACAACTTCATCTGAGAAGAGTCATATAGATATGACAATAGCACAGATTTTGAGACAGACATTCCTATACCTTACCTACAGGCAAACTGGCAGTTTAGGAAAACTTGCTGTTAAGATTGTGCTGACTCCTCAGTTCTGCTGAAGGAAACAGAACTGATAGCCATGGAGACAAAGGACAATTTAAGGACATACCACATCACTTTTCCTGTGATGGATCAAACACCTAAGCACAGCAACAGACACCAAGTACTATTTTGGACACTTTAGCTGCATGCAAGCAAATGCTGCAGTTTTCAGAGGGGAATAGCTTGGCTTTAATACAGTATGTGCTTCAGGACTTTCCTTTCTGTAGGAACTAGAAGTCCTTTCCCAGTTTGAGGAAAATAAGATGCTTACTGTTTCCCAGTGCCATGCTCAGCAAGTGGGACTTCAACAAGGACAACAGCATTTCTGAGATGAATATAGTAGTTACTTCCAAGCCACCCAAAAGCATACTCAGTATCATACCACAAAAATAACCTGCAGCATAAAAATGGAATATTTAAAGCATTTCATTCATTTCAAAGGCAAGGCTTGTGTTTAACACCTTCCTCCACCTCAGCCTGCCTGCAATGCCCTGAGTTTCTTGGGCTTCAGCTCCCCTTCGTTAATGCCTCCTACCTCAGAGGTATCCTAAGAGGATGCTCGCCTTTCAGCTCAGGCATTGTACAAACTACAGTCATGAAGATCATAGGCAGAACATAAGGTAGATATGAATAACACAAAAAATTTAAAGAAAGTAAAAGCTGAGCTGAGTATGATGGGGAAAAAAAAGACTATGTCAAGGAGATTAACAAAACCTTTGAGCAGTCTTTTAGTTGTACCCTGATGATTTTCAGATTTAAAACTAAGCTGAAGCGAACACTTAGCAAGGTGGTGAAGGAAAGCATCCTCCCCTGACAGCAGGGAGCAGGACTACCAGAGCTGTCTTCCTTCAACTTTGACAATTCAGACTGGAATAAGCACCAAGATAACAACGTTCTGTGGAAGAACAATTATTTACCTACACCTGAATACCTGTGAACATGAACATGGAAACTAATTCAAAAGCTACATTTAACATCTTTTATTTTGTCCAAAAAAGAAGGCAAAACTTTAAAGATGAAGAAAAAGAAATTGAAATGAATAGTATTTGAAGTCATGATGTTAGTTCAGGTTCACTGTTCAGCTCGTCCTGTGTCTTGCTGTCTAAGCAAGTATCAGAGGCTTCCAAGCATGCAGAATAATCCGCTATTTAACTCTGTCAAAATTCCCACTCCAAGCATCTTGATTAGATTAATGCACCTCTCTGGAGCTGGAGCGTTCATAGACCCTTCCAAAGTGAGCAGCCAGCTTCATTTCAATACTGCAATTTTTTCCTTCCACTCTTCATTTACAACAAAATATTTACATTCACAACAAAATATTTACATTCACATTTGATATACCAATGCTGTTTAAAACAATAATGATAATGGATAACTCAAAAAGTTGCAGTCAATGGCTCGATGTCCAAGTGGAGACCAGTGACGAGTGGCGTTCCTCAGGAGTTGGTATTGGGACTGGTGCTGTTTAACATCTTTGTTGGCGACATGGACAGTGGGATTGAGTGCACCCTCAGCAAGTTTGCCGACGACACCAAGCTGTGTAGTGTGGTCGACACACTGGAGGGAAGGGATGCCATCCAGAGGGACCTTGACAGGCTTGAGAAGTGGGTCCATGTGAACCTCATGAAGTTCAACAAGGCCAAGTGCAAGGTCCCGCACATGGGTCGGGGCAATCCCAAGCACAAATACA
>NW_008796165.1:12550947-12582204 GCF_000699145.1 Aptenodytes forsteri | reverse complement strand
GATGCCCCATCCCTGGAAGTGTTCAAGGCCAGGGTGGATGGGGCTTTGAGCAACCTGGTCTAGTGGAAGGTGTCCCTGCCCATGGCAGGGGGGGTGGAACTAGATGATCTTTAAGGTCCCTTCCAACCCAAACCATTCTCTGATTCTATGATTCAAACAAGAAATAACTGGTCAAGTCTTACAGTCTTGTGTCATACAGCCTATTTGGTCATACTGGCAACTTCACAATATTCCCATCTTATTTTCAATGGGTCAAAACAACATGCAAGTTCATCAGTCAAATAAGGACAATCCAAGGACAAGAATAAAACCCCTAACGCTTGATTATTCATGAAGATTGAAGTGCAAACCATTTACCTACCAAGTTGCTTACCGTACAAAGAGAGAACCAAGAAAGGTCTATGAGAGTCTGAGCTGGCATGAAACAATCAGCACTGAGGAAACAGCATCACGTCAACATTCGTAAGGGTTTAATATGGTGCTGTCTGCAACTGCCATGGTTGCCAAGATAGGGCGAGAAGCAACATCCTAGGCCATGCTTTGTTAATCAAAGATAAATTTAAAAATCTGGTGGCAAAAATGAATGCTCAGTTGCATTGTGGCTTCAAGCTGGACTTGAAACTTTCAGCAAGTTTGTTGACTTAATTTCTCCAAGTTCAAAAATAAATTATTCACTGGGAATACTGTATGCTTTACAAATTGTTTGGATTTAGTTAAATTACCATCAGCTTTTCTGAACAGCAGACTTCTTAGATTAAAATTTATAGTCTTTACTCTGGAAAAATTAATCCTATTCACTAGATGTATCAAATAGTCCAAAATTTAATTAGCTGTGAGCTGGGTCTGTTAAGTTATAATTATTTAATTACACCAGAATGAAAGGATAATCAAAGTAATATATCTCCACAAGGTTTTGGACTGTCCCACATAGTTATTACAGCCAGTATTAATTTTTTTTTTTTTTTAAAAAAGTCACTTTCTTTTGCAAAGTAAATTAACGTTCCGTTAGCTTCATATTCCACAGTGATGAGCAAAGCACAAAAGCCTACTTGTGTTATTTAACACAGAAAAGAGAACATCTAGGATTTCATAAGCAACACCATTTTAAATCTTTCAAATTAAATAAAGTAACACGTCAGATTAACCAAATAGTACTCTGGGAGTCAAAACCTATAAATCTGTGCTTTACTTTTTTCATTAGCGATTCGAAAAGAAAAACAAAGCTTTGACTAATCAAAAGAAATACACTGATCTAAATCAACCTCAACTCTTCTTTAAATGTCTCTTTACATAGCTTCTTGGAAAGACAGCAAAGAACAGAGAAAGATAAAAACATGCTACAGGTATGAGGTCAGGTCAGCACACATAAGTTCAATCTTTAATATAACCCTACACTTCTTTATGGCAGATTTTATCACATATCCCAAATGTACTGTTGCCTTCACTTACAAAAGTTTTGTTTTACAGTTTCATACGCTAAAGTAGCAGAAAGTACAAACTCACCGAAATCTGAACTCTTAAATTCAGAGAAAAAAATTTAAAGGATTGTTTGCTTCTCAAACTTTAATTTGCAGAAGAGAAACATTAGATATGGATTTTTTTTAAAAAAAAGGAGCACTGTTTTTACTATGTGGCAGTAATGGAAATCCATAAAATTAGTATCATCTGATTTTTATGAAAATCAAGTTAAATGATACCCCAAAGCTAGTAAAAGAACTCGCATAGCTTTCTATAATAATTATTTCTTTGTACCAATGCATTAGGTTCCTTCTAACCACAGGAATTGTAGCATTTTGAGATACAACCAGACTCTCTGAAACAATGGGAAAAGTTTCAAAACCTTTTTGATCAGTCAAATTATATAGACTGAAACCCCATAAAATACACCAAACCCCCAAATAATAAAGCATGAGGAAAACACTGGAAAGAAAAAATAATTAATTAGAATATGAATTCTTCTTTCCTCACCAAATTTCTTGCCCAGCACATGTTCAAACACGTGCATCATCTAAAGTGATCAACAGAGCACAAACTCCATAAAGACAGAAAATCTCCTGCCCTGCGTTGCAGCTCAGCTTTGCCGTTGGCTCGGCAGGCAGCTGACCCCTGCGGTTCCCCACCTAGAGAATGTGGAAAGAGAGACAGGATGACAGAAAACCACAGATTGCCTGTGCCTTCATGCACAACCAGCCTTCCGATTACAGCTTTACCTTATTTGCAGCTTTAAAAATCACCACCCAACACTAACCTTAATTGGTAACCTGTATATAAAGCATGTGAAAAAAGTATTTGTATCCTCCAAAAGGACACTATCCCTCAACGTTACCTTCAGTAAATGAATCTGAGAAGAACAGAAGCTATGACTATTGTGTTTAAACAGGAATTAAAAAAAAATCACCACTAGAGTTAATCATTCAAGATGACTGTTCTCATGTGAAAACCTCACTGTCTTTCTACATTCAAGTTACTGTCCCTCTTGAGGGATAGTGCTTGCCTAATCCAAAGTAACTGTCTTGACACAGGAAAAACATAACAATCCTACAACAAATAAAGTGAGAATAAAACACCAATCCCCCACATTATAAAACAGAAGTGGCATTGTGAATTTGGCTGGGTAGTTCACTTACTTGGGCAAAAGACTGATGTATCTATTATATTATTACAGTATAAATTATATTTATCTAAGAATCTTAAAATAAAACAGAAATAAAAATACAGCAATAAAAATACATTTAGCACAAAAGCCCTCTGGCCTTGAGCTATGACACAAATGGCATTAAAAAAGAAAAAATAATTGCCTCTCATGCAACAATCCAGAATGGACAACAGGCAAACTTGTACAGCTATTCTTGACTATGAAGACTAGCTTTCACTCTTTTAAGAAGTGCTGTGGCCTCCTAGAGCAAAACATCCAAACGAGCAGTTTCCTTCCACCTCCTGCCCCATTTTCAGTAAGATAAGCAGGGACAGGAATATGGCAGAGAATCCCAACATCAGTAATTTAGCATAACAGGGCTCTGAACAGCTTGGTTTATTAATAGAATGCAGTTGACTCTCTTATGGAGAGATGATAATAATAATAACAACAGGGCGGATTATTCAGCATGAATAAAACCTACCAACAGGACAGACCCATGCAGAGTTCATGAGCAGCAGGGCTTAACAGCACAGGTACAGCACCACATGAACGCACTGCGGGCCATGCTGGGCACAATCAGCCACAGGACTAAGCCCAAACTAATAAGATACGAAGCAGCGCAGACACCTGCATTAAAACAGCAAGACTGCAAGGCAGGAGCACCACAGATGGTTTCTTTGCTTGGAAAAAGAACGGAAAAGCAGAACTTGTGTCATGTTAAAAATACATTCTTTTGCACAGGGGCCAAATTCTGACCCAAGTAATCTTCCTCCGTGTATGAAAGTAGGATGAAAGGACCTTCTCCCTCAAAAAGCTGTTTTCTCCAGCAACATACCCATCCAAAATACATCACAGAAGATGTATTAAAAAAAAATAATGATTACAGACAATTTTTTAATGTGACCTGCATTTTACTCAATGTATAGGCTGGACTGACTTTGAAAGCGAGCCAGGATCATGCCCCCAAAAGACTACTGTTGTTTGCAGAAGCTAAGAGTGAGATTAATTCAGTCTTTTGTCAGTGACAAAAGACTCCTTTTGGATAAGGAGCTGAGGCAGTCTGGCAGCATCCCACACCCTTCAATTGAATCCAATCAAACTCCAGTTCAAAAGAAAAATGAAGAGGTAATGTCTGTCTGTCTGTCTGTCTATCTATCTACCTATCTACCTATCTATCTATTTATATCTCCATCTCATTAACCTTACCTCCATCAACAGCTATGGGGAATAATCTGCACACACTGAAGTAGCATTCTCTGTTTTAATGGAGCAACACTAACCAACAGGATTCACCGGAGCACGCCAGGACAGTGCAGAAATGCTAGAGGCTTCCTAAGATATGAATCCCTTCTCTTGCCGATACGCTCTAGTATTCAAACCTGATGTGTAATGAAAGATGCAGATGCAAATATACTTAAAACATACAGTCAGACGATGGTTGAGGGTGGTATGTCTATTTGCTGACGAACAGATGAGAATACCAGGGAAAATGGCCTCAAATGCTTATGGATGAAGTGGTTGCAAAGTCAAGTAGCTTTTTTTCTATGGAATAACTAAATATTTGAGCAGTGGGCAATGGCCAGCAGCTCAGTCTGCAGACAGAGAAATTAAATACCTACACACAGTGAAGCGCTACCCAAAGGAAGAGAAGTTAAGTTGCTTCATCAGTAAAGACTGTCCATTCAGGTCTCTGAACGAGGCAAGGAAACCATGGGAGACACAAACGCTTCTGCGACCAACCACCATACTCACAGTCTTTAATTTTATGTCTTTAACCGGAGAAAACCAAACAATCTGGATTCTGTCATTTCCTAACTTCTGAACACTTGAGTTTGCTGTTAGTGCTCTTTAACATATTTTGTTGTAAAAGACACCGCAAGTAAAGCTAGTTGACCACCTTGACCTCTGCATCACTGGCACAGAAGTAGCATGAAATCATACTGGAGATATTCAAAAGCTGTCTGGACACAGTCCTGGGCAACTGGCTTGAGGTGGCCCTCTTGAGCAAGTCTTTAACCGGAGAAAACCAAACAATCTGGATTCTGTCATTTCCTAACTTCTGAACACTTGAGTTT
Source organism: Aptenodytes forsteri (assembly GCF_000699145.1). NCBI lineage: Eukaryota > Metazoa > Chordata > Aves > Sphenisciformes > Spheniscidae > Aptenodytes > Aptenodytes forsteri. The sequence goes on along the minus strand of NW_008796165.1, from coordinate 12,577,491 downwards.
GCTGTTAGTGCTCTTTAACATATTTTGTTGTAAAAGACACCGCAAGTAAAGCTAGTTGACCACCTTGACCTCTGCATCACTGGCACAGAAGTAGCATGAAATCATACTGGAGATATTCAAAAGCTGTCTGGACACAGTCCTGGGCAACTGGCTTGAGGTGGCCCTGCTTGAGCAAGGGGATTGGACTCGATGACCCCTGGAGGTCCCTTCCAGGCCCAACCATTCTGTGATATTCCTACCTCAGTGACCTGTATAGTTGTCGGGTATGAGGGTTCCTAATGGTTACTGAAATAACCTAGTTATTGAACCTAACGGTTATTGAAAAAAAAACCTGCCAGTGTAAATGCCCATTAGTTCCATTTCAATGCTATTCACATAACACTGAAATGCTTTTAAAAGACAAAAAATCAGAGCTGTGAATAATTGACCACTGGTGTGAACATGAGATGTCTGTACGTGACTAATGCACAACCCATTCCTTTGCAATACAGGATGTTTTGACACTGGATACATAGTCACTGGGGACCAGAATGAGATCACCACATCCTTTCATATAAGTAATCACACTTCTGCCCACTAGTGACACACCTTTAATTTGATTGCAAAGGTAAACAAGAGAGGTAGTTACTAAAGTGTCTTTGAACTTCAGTTTATTTGAAGTTTGGCATTTTTGAGATGGTGAACATCACTTTCCTTCCACTGAAGGAAAGAATCATTTTATCTTCAACTTGACAGGGAGAGGAATTAGGGCAACACCACCACTTTGGAAAATGCTACTTATAACATGGCTTATGCACGTAAATCCCGAGCCTTGAGATATATGTGATTAATCACAGATGGTGCATCTTTCAAGTACTGCTAGCAATACTTAACATTAGATCAAACAAACACTGCAAGGAATAACTCATGAGATGTAAGAAAATTTCAGTGGATCCTTCTTTGTGGAAAAGTATTGATACAAAAGGCTCTACCTTTCCTCTAGCACGAACAACCTGGTCTATGATATGCACAGAGGAAAACAGTATCATGAGTCCTTTCAACTGGTATATACCCAATATTTGACAATTTTAATTTTTTTTACAATTAAAACTTGGTGCCAGGGACAGAAAGAACATAAATTTGAAGGAGAAAGTCATTTTCCTACCCTACTCCAGTATGGTATAGACCTTCATACCATTTATCACACTTAAAAAGAAAATAATAAACTTCAGATAGTGGTGTTATTATTGTAGCAAAACAAGTCTTTCTTGTACTATGCGTATTGAAAACCCATAATTACAGAACTGTTAGACAATGACAAATGTTTAGACAATTCTGAGTACTCCCAAGGTATCCCCAGGCAAATTGCTCTTTCTCAAGTCAAGAAACGTGAGAAAACAGGTGGTTCTCTGATGGCACAGAGACTTGCTAAAAGATCAAAAAGTCACCACCCATAGAGAGCAGTAGGTCAGCATATACCTGCTCTTCAGTGAAAGCTTCTCTCTAAAGGAAAGATCCCTAGGGATGGCTGAATTTTTTAAACCACTGAAGCAATCATGACGTGGGGAACCACTGCAGGTACTGCAGCGAAGCGTCATTTTGCAACAGCCAAAAATCAGATGAAGTGTAGGAAATCTGTGTTTTCAATCTGAAGGTGAAGCGAGGAGATAGGAGAAAAAATGAAGACGAAGTACTCTATGAGCTCTCTTGCCTCGTGGGTGAACTTGTGCCAGACATGACTAAAGAAAATAAGTATTTTAAGTTACAACAGATCAAAACAGATTACAGCATGAAATTTTATTTTCAGGATGGGGGATATCCCTGTCATCTGTAAAAACACGTATGGTAACTTTGAGGGGGTTTTGGTTTTTTTTTAATGTAAGGTGTGAATTTCCCTGTGAAACCACATACGCACTACAAGGATAGATTTACAATCCCCTTCTGGCCTTTCAACAGTCCGTCCCTAAGCATAGCTTGTGAACATGCTGAGAGCACAGACTTCACGGACAAGACATTAGTTTTCACAGGCCAATGATTTTTGTTTCACTGAAAACACATTTACCTGCCAAAGGCCAAGTTCTCAGTTGGCATAAATCAGTACAGCTCCTTGCCTCAGCCACCTAATTCCATTTGCAGGCTTTATTTAAGGTTCAAATGATAGCTTCGCATATGCCTCTCCTTCTCTCCATACGATCCCTGCTTAGTAGTTAAAGGAAACACTTACCTCTAGAAGTTCATCGCCAATATGCATCCTTCCATCTCGTCCCGCAGGTCCATCTGGATTGATACCAACTACAAAGATGCTCATACGAGAGCGGTCCTTGTTGCCAGCAAGACTCAATCCAAGCCCATTTTTGTCCTTCTCAAGCTCAATAATGTGCAACTCTCCCAGCAAATCTGCATATCTTTGCCTGATTTTTTCTAGAAAGATCAAGAAACATAAAATGAGTTATAACATAAAATAACTTAAATGCAGATGTTCAAGAACATATATAAACATGCTAGAAGCTGATGGCTTCTCAGCATTTACTCTTTGTTAACAGAGGTCTTTCCAGCACAGACTCTAAAATACCATTTGTGGTGCATGTATTACACAGCAAAATGCAGCATCAGCTGCAAATACTATTCACATTAAAACTGCACTATTTTAATTATTTGTACAACAGGCTAGTTCTAAACCAAAAATTTCTTGAAAGGAGGGTAAACAAGGGAATTCCAGAAGCACCTCAATCTTACCTTACAAAAACTATCAGTTTCAGGAAACTCTCATAAAGTTAGAGCTGGTTAATTAACCATTGTGGGAAACTGAAATGCTTACGTTGCAAACATGCTGCAAACTTACATCTCAAGGTAGAATCTTTTACTTTTGTTTCTTTCTGGTTACCCAGGAATATGCTTACCATGCTCTGCTTAACATTATGTGCTACTGTGCAGATGATTAGTCAAAGCAGATGCCAGTGATAATGTATATGAATGATTACATTTTTAAATGCAGCCTCACTTGGTATTAAGGTAGTTATTTGTCTTTAATCTACATTTCAACCATTTCTGTGACAGAGCGCAATATACTTAAGAAGTTATTTGGAGCACATTGCGTGTCTGTGGATGCTGACAGTTTAATCTGAATGTCTTTTCACCACTGGCATACAAACACCTATAACTATTGCTTGTGAGGGTCAATCACAGCAAGGGCAATTTTTTTTTCTGTCTGATTGTCCTTTGTAGATTTTAAAGCCAGCTTCATACCACCACCCGCATCCAATGCTTCAGCTGGGCCACACATTGAAAAAAGCAAGTCAAAGTATTTTGCTGTGGCTGGATGTCACCTTTAGTACAGAGCCCAAGATGAAAGAAACTGCTGCATTATGCATTAAGAAGAGAAATAATAGATATTATATGTTCAACCATATCCCTGAGTCAGCAGCAGTAGCTAGATCAATATTAGCTATTACCATTCTACCGGGGAAGTGTATTTCAAGAGTATGATTTAACCCATGTAGCAAATGTTCGCAAGCCAACAAGGAATCATAGAATCATAGAATCATTAAGGTTGGAAAAGACCTCTAAGATCATCGAGTCCAACTGTCAACCCAACACCACCATGCCCACTGAACCATGTCCCTAAGCGCCTCATCTACACGTCTTTTAAATACCTCCAGGGATGGGGACTCAACCACTTCCCTGGGCAGCCTGTTCCAATGTTTAACCACTCTTTCAGTAAAGAAATTTTTCCTCACGTCCAATCTAAACCTCCCCTGGCACAACTTGAGGCCATTTCCTCTCGTCCTATCACTTGCTACTTGGGAAAAGAGACCAACACCCACCTTGCTACAACCTCCTTTCAGGTAGTTGTAGAGAGCGATAAGGTCTCCCCTGAGCCTCCTCTTCTCCAGGCTAAACAACCCCAGTTCCCTCAGCCGCTCCTCATAAGACTTGTTCTCCAGACCCTTCACCAGCTTCGTTGCCCTTCTCTGGACGCGCTCCAGCACCTCAACGTCCTTCTTGTAGTGAGGGGCCCAAAACTGAACACAGTATTCGAGGTGCGGCCTCACCAGTGCCGAGTAGAGGGGCACGATCACTTCCCTACTTCTGCTGGCCACACTATTTCTGATACAGGCCAGGATGCCATTGGCCTTCTTGGCCGCCTGGGCACACTGCCGGCTCATGTTCAGCCGGCTGTCGACCAGCACTCCCAGGTCCTTTTCCACCAGGCAGCTTTCCAGCCACTCTTCCCCAAGCCTGTAGCGTTGCATGGGGTTGTTGTGGCCGAAGTGCAGGACCCGGCACTTGGCCTTGTTGAATCTCATACAGTTGGCCTCGGCCCATCCATCCAGCCTGTCCAGGTCCCTCTGCAGAGCCTAAGAGGGGAAAGAGGGGGAAGAGGGGAAAGAGCTGGGGAAGGTGAGAGGGAAGCAACTAAAAGTGAAAAGTGAATAAAAACCATTGAAAAGAAAGACGATGAAGTGGAGGTGTTCCTTCCACAGTCCCTGTGCAGGCTGCCAGGGCGTTTTAGCCAAACTTTGGTCCACACCAGCAGCTGTCCTCGCTGAGGGTCCTTCCTAAGCAATTGTTCCAGCTGCAGCAGTCCCTCATGCTTCAGCAGAGACTGCTGGGACAGGGGGAGCCGTCTCCCATCTCCAGTCCCCAATGCACCCAAGAGCATTACTCAGAGCAACATAGACAAGAACCAGCTCTCCCGTCGCTGTATTTACAGGCTGGCATTTTCCTGCCATGCTCAAAATCCCCGATGGCCTGGAGCCTGAGCCTAAAATTCTGGGGGTGTATATTAAGGGTGAGATGTTATCCCTGGAAAGCTGTAAAGCCCTACAGAGGTCTGCACAAAATCAGAATATCATAAAAAAATTAGAAACCTCACTTGTTACTATCAATTATATGCCAAAAATTCATATAACTGCATTAAATGGTAATCCATGTAGCTGCGCAGTTCTTTAATATATTTCTTAACTAATGGGGTCAAAATGTAATTAGAGATGTGATTTGCTACTTGAATTTGGAAAGTGGTTTTTTTCTGCTTAGTATGTAGGATATCTCCTCCAAAAAAAAAGCAAGCGAGGAAAGGTCTTGAAAACGGTGCTTCTGAAAATACAGCAGATGCAAGCACACACGCAGCCACATGCGTTTTGTTCACACCACTGAGGTTTAACATTCTTTTCCCATTAAGCGAAGTCCAGACCTGAAGAGCACTAAGACATTTTCTGCCCACCACAATTAGACAAACAACTCATTACAGCGCAGCAAGTAGCTGCAGCGTATTCCAGCCGTAAGAATATTAAGAACAGGTCATCAACAGAAAAGGGATTTCTTAGTGATTGCACTTTTGTGGATAAAGCAAAGAATCAGTGCTCTGGAGGGATGCTGTTGACTGATCATTGCTCTGCCACAGTTCCTTCCATTGCTCGTTTTACATGGACAACACATCTCACTTTCATTTGCTAGGAGGAAAGCACACGTCTAAAGCATGTTTTTAGCAACACAGACTCAGATGCACAGAAAAGAGGTGAAGGAGCAAGGAGAACACACATGCTTAAACGTCGTACAGATGAAGCTGCACATCTCCAGAGACTGCTTCAAAACTCATTCCTTGTTTGTCAGTAAAACTCCTTGAAATTCCCCAACATGAGCCTGATGCAGAAGCAGCTCTGTGACACTGCACATGTACACATCGCTCCAGCCTCTATCTGCAGGCAAGTGCAGTCTGAGACTACCAGTATCAGTAAGTCTGTAAACTCTGCAGTGTTTCCTCCTGCTGGAGCAGCCCAAAATGAGTTTTCTCACATGGGAAAAATGTTAGCTGTTCGGAAGTATGCGTATATTCCTGTTCCAGGCTGGGCTGAAACTAAAAGTAAGTTTTAGTCCTCCAAAAACTAGTAGTTAGGGCAATTGCCTGGGATGAGACAGAGCCCCACTAAAGTTTCTGGTCTGCCTGCATTGGGCCAGGACTGGAAACCTGGTGAGCCGATTCCCAGCTCAGCACTCCAGCTGCGCCAATAATCCCCCACTGTGGGAACAATTCTTTGGGTAAAGAAAAATTTATCTGGGCAAAAAACGGAGACCAACTCCAGGAGTCATCAAGTTGCTTTATTTGTTAAAAAAACCCCAAACAACTCTTAAAGTGTTTTCCCTGCTGCATGTTTTGTTTGAACAAATCCATATTTAAAACAGAAGGAAACCTCTGTGTGGACTAAGCCCTTCATTAAATTATCACATTCATTTATGAAGCAACTATTTGAAATGGCTGAGGTGACTGGAGTGGTAAAATAGTGGGAGACTCCAGAGGAAACAACCAAAATGCTACGTGCCGAGTGCCGCTTCCAGCCCAGCAGGAGGGCACCGTTATCGAGTGCTCCTGGAGAAGACACAAGCGTGTGTGTACATGTTCATGCACGCAGGGACAAGCAGAGACACCCCTGCTTTTAAAATCAAGCCTCCCTTAGCAGGGCATGCTGCCTCCTCCCTGAACAACAGAAGGTTCTGGCTCTTGCAAGCCCCACCTCCTGCAATTAAACACTTCCAAGGGCTGTCCTCACCAGCCAGCCTTGCAGTGTAAATGATAACGCGCTATTCCCAGCGGTGTCCTTGCGTTACTCATCCAATCTGCATACAAATATCCTTTGGGCATCCAGCTGACTTCCTATAACATTGTAATTGTATTCTCAGTTTGCCTCTTAATAAGAATCTTGTAAGATTATTTTAAACAAGTATTTACTGCTTAAACAAACGTGCATCTAAGGCATCTTCTTTTTAATGCCTTTTTCAGCTGTTTTTTCTCCCCTCCAGCTGGTATCACTTTTCAGTTCTCTGCCTAGCATTGGGGAGCCAGTTAGCATCTGCTTTTGCAAAGAATTCCATTATCTGCCTTCATTACCAGATACTTTACACAAGGCAATTGTAATTCTGTTGTTGCTGCATTACACATGGGACACGGCGTTTCTTGTTTTGGCACTACATGGAGTTGTTTCCACATTCGGTGGCAATATGCCTATCACAACTTCTGCAAACATATCTCACCAATGATATTTAACTAGCTGAGGTTGCATCCAGTTTCTTTTAAAAATACTATACAGATGTTACGTGAACTAAAAGCACAAGTATATGCTTTAGTGATCACTCCTGCAATAATATTTCCCAGTTATAGTAGCAGACAATTACATTTCAAAGAGAAACCCTGGAAATGGAAGACAACTGCTTTCAAACAATATACTATTATGCTGCTGCATATGTTTCCCTGCTTCAGCCACTACTCCTATCATATTAAACAGAGAGATAAAAGAAATAAATGGGGACAATATGGTCAGGATATTGGAGTTTGCATGATCTAGTATTGCAACAAATACACAATTTATCTGCATGGAAAAAACAGACACCACTTTTCAGGAAGGCAAAAAGCTTTTTAAATTACAAAGATATATAAAGCACTTGCAAAGGGCTGAGGAGCCTGTTTTCCAAACCTGCTGAAATCTCCAGTTAAATGAGCTGAAAGGGAAGAGGTGTTTCTTTTGAAAATGGTGTCTCTGCGTGATGCAAATTAGAGTCCATCTAGAAAGGTAAAAAAAGGAAAGAAAAAGCTCTGGATGACTCAGCTAGGTGATTGGTTTTAGTACCAAATGCTCTATATTAAAACTGTCAAGGCAAAATACAGAGAAAGGAAAGGGGGGAAAACACCACAAAAAGAGATGACATGATATTTGTATATAGAAGGTGATACTGAGGATTTCACATCCCTCTTGCGTTACCTCACATAACTATCAGCAACATATGCTGGCTTTTGGAGACTTTACAATGGTCTCATTTATCAGCCTGTGTTCATTTTAATGGTTTTAGCTACCATTTTTATCACATAGCACGTAACATGGTTACAGTCTTAGCCTTTTCTGAGATGACTCTTCTCAGACAGCAGTGCTGCAGCATCACAACCACTGTTTTTCATTTAATAATGATAGATATCAGAATGCAGCCAGCATCCACTACACAGAGCCAACCTTGCATATCAAACAACTAATTCCCTTCTTGATTTCACTATAAACATTAAAAAAAAAAACCCCAACGTAGGAAGTCCCTTGAAAGCTAACCCTAGAGCTGTGAGGGCAGCATGTCTAATTTACTGATTACAATTTACAAGAACCTAAATAAGCATATTGAAGGGACCATAATTGAACAAATGGGGTTTAGAATTCTCCCACTACTAATAATATAATAAGCTTATTGTTTTAATCTTCCCACTAGCCCTCTATTCAGCTCCAAGGAGGCAGACAGTTCTTCAAATGTTATCTCAAAAGTGATGCACTTGTCTGTTTTCATAAGCTTTAAACTGACAAATAGAGAGAAGAGAATTTCTGTAATGCTTTCTTAAATTGCGTAAAATCATTCCAATTCTTCTCTCAGTGATCAGCATGTACAAGAAAAATAGGGCAGTTGTATTCAAAACTGGCAAATCTAAATGGAATAGCCAGAGATGGTGTTATGACCAGTCCCCCTCCCATTGCGGGGAGGGGGGGTGTTATGACCAGTCCCGCTGGGTGGTGAGAGGAGAGGATTGAGTCTTCTGGGGCTCACATCTTTGTAAATGCTGTTATCTCCAAACCTGTGGGCAGGGAGCATCCCTGTGGTGGGATGGGGCTGCTATGGGTTCCCCATCTGAGCCAGAAACTCAGCATCTCCTACAATCTCCCTTGGACAGCCACACTGTCCCTTGGGTAACACTTTGCTTCATGTACACCATTTGGAAGTCATTTACCAAAACTGAAGCGATGATTTTCAGAGAAAAATAAAACCCAGCATTTCTATTATTCTTTGTCACATTTCAATTAATGCTCCCACCCCAAGCCCAAGTTTGTCATATACAAGGAAGAAAAAAAACAGAGCTCCATGGCTGTATCTCTCCCCTTCCTCCCCAAAATACTGTGAGCCAAAATATTACAACATTACTTTTAAGTACATGAGGGAGAAAGCACGCACAAGGTGCCACACATTCCTCTAAATGAACAGTTAGGTGTAGGCTTTCATACTCTCACAAATATAGCTAATCCAAGCTCAAGTGAAAAACAAACATGCGTTAAACTCTCCTCAGACAGTATTCTTACCCTAACTTGAAGACTGTCTCTTTTCTTCCCTTTTTGTGCATGAAGGATTCAGGCTATCATTTAGGATCTCTGAGTTTCTTCTCTTCTAACTGCTCCCTTCAGCTCAGGCTCCCATTCTGTTTTGCTCCTCTCATGCCATGCAAACGCTTGCAGCAGCTTCTCAGCTCATACAAGAAAACTTTCCTTCTCCTCCAACGCTTTCCTTATATCCCACTTGCCCCTCACATCACCATTTCTACAGCGGAAGGTAAAAATTTCTGCTAGTGATTTTTAACTAATTCCGGAAGAAGGGTATAATGAGAGTCTCCACAATCCACTTCAAGTACCATTTCATTTTGTTCCTGTGAGCAGGTGACATTTAGAAACAGTTATCATTAATTTTTTCTTCCTACAATCAAGGAATTGTCACACCCAAAGACAACAGCAGAGGGAAAAGCGACATTTAGCCCCGGCTGAAAACCAAGGTAACTGCAGCCTGTAACATCAGGAAGCATCTCCAATGCTTGCACCATCTCGCATCAACATTTTGAACAAATGGAGTTCTTGCCAACAATTTTTTCCTTATTTCAGGCCCAAAGCTTCATTCTAAAGCTGCAGTTTCATTACACAACATAAGTTCTCTGAGGAAGGGATACTGTATGTTTTTCTTTTTTAATTAGATGACAAGAACATGATGAGTCTATTCATACAGATGTTTATCTGAGATCTTTAACACTTCTAAAAGGAGATTTAGTGAAAGTGTGGTAAGCAGAGCATCCTGATGCTAATAATTGCTGATTATAAGGGAATCTGCCCTCCCCTGCACACAATACTTCCACTCATCTGCCTTTCAAATGAGGCATTAACCCTCATCCAAGCACTTGGGTTTCCTCAGAAGTGACCTCCTCTGGGTGCTGTGATCTCACAATCAGTCACTCCGGTGGAGCACTGATGCTGAAGTCTGAGCGCCTCCGCACCAGTGGACCATCCTGCAGTCTTACAGGCTTTGGAGGAAAGGACTGGCAAAAGCTGCCCACGTGTTTCTTCCCTGCTGCCCCAGGACTGAAAAACTGGTTGTTTCCTCTAGATAGGAGACACGCAAAATGGGTTACCTGTTGGAGCATCATACTGCCACTAGTTGATTAAATACAGTCAAATAGCATAGACATTTTTCTTTTGATAAAATCCTCTATGAAGATACAAATAGTTATGTGCAAAAATATATCATATCATGGTTGATGTTCGGGCCCACAAAAGGCCCAACTGAAGGCATTTTGAACTAATTATATCCTTAAAATGTGGGGCAGCCTCAAAAGACAGCTGCTGTAGACCCCATTTTTAAGCTGTTGAAAAGATAACTGAGAAAAATCCCATTAAAATACTCTACTATATAATATTGCAGTATATTATATTGTACCATGCAGTTTAAGTCATCTAAGGCCAAAATACTGCAGGCTTCAGAGCTTCCCAGCCCATTTGGTGTTGATGGCACCGAGCAGCCTGGAGATAAGGCTCAGTTATCACAGCCACCAGGCTGACGCACGCTGCACCTCTCGAGAGGAAAGCAGCCTTGCTCCTGCTCTGCTGAGCCTTGCCTAACAGTTCTCCAGGAAGCTAGGACATGTTAACAGTATAAGAACATTAGAAAATACTGATTTCCATTCTGCAAAGTCTCAAGGAAATTTGAAATAGCTCTAAATGCATGTTGCTTGCACTTCTGGCCTGCTGCACTGTGGCTATCACCTGGCATTAACGTGCTCATCAAGTTGTCAGTGTGATCTGTAAGGACGCACAACGTGCACACACAAAATAGGATTCCCAGATGCTGTGACAGACGATGTTTTAATGACCCATTTTACAATGCATTTTTGGAAAAAAATCTCACAATTGGGATAGAAATTTATTTTCTAAACTACTCTTCCTGGTAGGAGCAGGTTTTCTGGTTTGCTCCTGCTCCCATTGCTCTGCTAGGATCTATAATCCATTCCCTACATGTGTATTTGAAAGCTGCTCATTCATTTGATGGAAGAGCAAAGGGCGTCTGAGACTGAACAAAGAATATTGGGGAACTCCACGATCCATTGCTTTTCTGCTTGGTCTCAACATGAACAAATTAATATTGTGAACATTTAAATTCTGCCTCCTTTGACAGTAATACAGTGTAACTTGATCTGACAGTGTTTCATCTTTAAATAATGATGTTCCCACAAAGCGACTGGCAGTCATTATCTTGGAATCTTTCTGCACTGAGTCTAATTAAAGAGAATGGCATCAGACTATTATCAAAAAACTGAAAGTTTGTTATCTAACAAAGGCTTTTAGGGACCCAAGCGCCAACTTTCCCAGTGATAAGTAAATGTAAAAGGCAGTACAGGGAGCACCTCTCAGAAGCCAAGGTGATGAGACATTTCTTGCATAGTGATTCGTTCTTAATTTAAGAACCTGTGATGAGAGCCTGAACCTCCTACATCTAGAGGGGGACAGGATGAAAAAATGGGGAGCCTTTTGGACTTAATAATAAAGACTTTTTGACCAGCAAACACAACCTGTACTGATGAGCCCAAAGATCTAAAAAAATTCTTAAAGGAAGGTCTCCAAGGGAATTGCCACCATTTGTGAAATGTAGACAAAAAACCATAAAACTTCAAAAAGACCCCAAAACAGTTGCACTAACAAGCCATAAAAATAAAAAAGACTGAAGGCCTGGTTGTGAAAGAGCAGGTGAAGAGGAGGAAATTATACTATGCAGCTGGGATAAGAGATAGTGGAGAGGAGATGGCAGGAAGAGCGTTCCAACCTAATGTGATCACTTGCTTTGCCACAGCAGCACAGCCTGGCAACGCAACAAAGCTATGCAATGTCAGTGTGACTTGACAAGGACTAAATTAAATTTTTGAATTAAAAAAACCCGCCACAGTAGTTTAAGTTTGTTTGTACAGAAATTTTTAAATATGCTGTGACAGCGATTAGAAAAGATTGAAGTTGGATGAGTCATCTGGGACTGTAAAACCTAGGAAAATACCCACAGAGCAATGTTGGAAAATGCAGTGCAAGTCTTAACAGCAAGAGGAACCAAGGAAGATAGGTCACGATCAGCTACTTCAGTTGTGATTTAATTCAACGGTGACCTTAATGATAAATTTTAATCCTGTTTAATATTTTTAGTTTTTAGTTATTTTGCTAAAGATTGACTGTAACTACAAAAATACATTTATCTGCAACAAAAGATTATATTTACATTGTACGTTCCTTCTTTAGGCCACCTATGGGGATAAAATGCTATATAAGTATTTAAGGAAATATAAAATTTACTATACCGTCTGTTGAAATGCTCAAGATTTATCACATATGTCAGATATTGTGAACAACATTTCTTCTATACTGTATTTTTTTCCTAACAATATATACTCTTTGTATTTGGACAGAAATTAGAATGAAATTAAAATATAAGCAACAGCTTTGTAATAAAAATATTGCCTACAAATACACCAATTGTGATTAATATAGGAAAAATGTTTTTATTGAAGTGTTTTCATTTAAAACTGGAATATTAAACAAAAGCATTGCTATTCTCACAGTAGATAATGGAGGTTCTATGGTGATCAAAAATGTTTTTAAACAGTCTAATTTCCACTTTGTCAAAGATTTCCTTTTGTCTCTTTGGGCCTTCACGAACACCTAGTTAACTATAAATGCTGTGCAGTGACCTCAGAGGAGGTTCTGCCATCACACCATGGCCACAAACACTTCCATAATTTTCCAACTGACAAGTCTCAACTTCACACTCCTAGTTTTTATTCACAGACCAGAAAAGAAAAATATCCTTTTTCAGCTCCTAGCAAGTTGTTCAAGTTTGATAAGCTATTTTCATTCCCACTGAATTAGTTGAATAAGCTGTAGAGAGAATAGGTCTTTGTTTCAGGCAGCTGAAGAAAAAGTCAAAAGCTGGCTTTTTACTACAGTCAGTTCTGGGTCCAGATTTCTCTCAATTCTCTGGGTGCACACATACTTTTCCTGAATAGTTTTTTCATTTAAATTATGCTAATAGGTTAGAGTATTCTCAGATCTTTATGTAGATTGCCATTTAAAACTTACAATGCACGTTGAAAGCAGAAAATGTTTGATTTAAATTAAGTGCAAATCCAATTTAAATAAAAAAGCAGCTGTGTATTAAAAAAAGATGCATATCCAGCTTTCAGAGGACATAAGGTGACAGAGCATACTCCACTTATAGAACAGACCTGACCATCCCCACAACACAGTTTCTCTCTTTTTTTTTTTTTTTCCAATATTTAGGCAGCTATACAGAATCAGTACTTTGCTAGGTTCGTACCTGGTTAGAACTGATTACAGCTCCTCAAACACTTACAAACTATCTGATGACTTTTAGGATCCTCTGTGCTTTTGCATAAGACACTGAAACCACGCTCTGTAATTCCCCAGTGCTGCTGAGAGGTCTGCCAGCTACTTGAAGACCATCCCTGCACTGCATTTGGTGTGCTACATATCCACCTCATCACTGCACACTTCTGGGTATACAGTCAAGAAACAAAATATTAGATAAGGAGAAGAGGTTCAGCCCACTCCCCACATCATGCAATTCTCCTACAGAGCCAAGAAATTTTGAAAGAGTAAATCTGGGTTGGTTCTAGGTCCTGGTGTTTTGAGCTATCAAACTGCACTTGAGTCACATTTTCAAGCTTTTTACAACACCAAGCAATGCTTAGAGGCTTTGTTTGTTTAAGTATAAACCTGAGTTTCCCAGTGTCATGACTTGCCTTTGATTGCTGAGGTAAAATGAAAAATTAAAATGAAAAATAACTGCAACACCTGTCAATGCTGGAGACTACCAATTTCTGGGCCTCAGAACAAAACAAATACATACTTACAATTTCACTTTAAAGCCTTTTCTGTTAACAAAACCACACTAGTAATTTTTCTACTATATCTTCATCTATGATGTCTATATTCCATTTATGATGTCTAAGATATTAATCACAGTATTACATATCAAACAGATACACAAGCTAATGATATAGCCACCACTGGGCAACTGTTGGCTTCAAGTCCAAAAGAAACCTGCAACTCAAAGACAAACCTACTCCCACATCTCCAAACGAGGTTTCCGATACCCATCTCGGCTCTCCCGTGATTAAGAGAGTACTACTGGCAATGTCTAGTAACATTAATCCACAGGATCCCTTCCCAAGCCAGCCATTGAGCTACAAGACTCAGCCAAGAGCAAGCACCAGTGCGTTGCTGTGCTCCCGTCTTTAACATGGCTCCACGTTCCCCTCCCGTTTCAGGAGAAGCAAACTGCAGCTCCCCTTTACGTGCTTTGGTTTCTCATCAGCCTGGTCCAGCTGGCACAGCATTGTGTGGAGCAGTATTTGCACAGCCCACGTCTTCTCATCACTTGCTTCACGCTCAGCCTGTACACTTCATTGCTGAGGTGGCACCTTAGCTCAAGCTGTATCCCAAAGTGAAGACCTTTTCCAGCCTTACGGAGGAGAGGATGAAAAGAAAGGGACCCACAGCACTCTAATTTTAGATCATGGGTTTAGCCCATGAGAAGTCCCACGCAAAGCAGAGCTGAAGGAGAGCATCCTCCCTCCTCTGTTCAAGCCAGCTCTCGTGCTCCTCAGACTCCTCTGTGAGCCTGTGCAGGTCACCAACCCACCAGAAAGCCATTCCTCTTTAATGGTGGAGCAGTTTTCTGCTGAGTGAGTTGAACAGGCTGAGGAAGGGAAGAGCAACAAGCACCCAAGTACCATAAACAACTGGGGAAGGTGGGAGGGGGGACAGGCAAATGGTGCTCCCGCTTTCGGCTCGCAGTTGGATGGTCTCATATTGTGGAGCTTCAGCCTGAGAAATAGCAGAACATTAGAGGAGGGTGACAAAGTAAACACTTCTCATATAGTTGAACAACTAAAATGCACACTTCCAGGCTGAAAACATACCGTTTGATTAATGCTATTATTCCAAAAGAGAAAGGCACCAACCAAACAAAGAATTAACTTGAATGTCTCCTCTTAAAATGAGAAAGCAAGGGTTTATTACTTGGAATAATTTTAAATTGTCCTATGTGACATAAACTGAAAAAAAAAGTATGTACGCTGTGCTAGTAAGAACACAGATTTTTCTACCACTGAAAGTATCAGTCAGACAGCAACTCTTGCATTTACACAGACAATTGCCATTTTCTTTTTCCATCAAGTGAGGTGGGGGGATCTGGACAGATGAATGGATAACAATTCCTCCCCCTACAAAAATCCCCATTTAATATCACTGTGAAATCATAAAACAGTTGTACGCTCTCCCTAAATAAGCCATACATCTTATTTAATCAGCTGCCTTGAGAGTCTATTCAAGAAGTTAATCAGGTTTATGCTGCACTTATGACATCATAAAACTTGACAGATTTGATTAAATAAGACAATATTTTGTATCAGAATTTCAATTTTGATTGTTTTTAATCTCTTCAAAGCAGGGAGTCTGGCAGACCTGTTTTCTCTTCCACAAAGAGTAAAATAAAGGGATTAGGTTCAGACACCTTTGCCTATACCACATTTCAAATAAGAGGTGATAAGCCAGGCATTCATTTCTCTGCAGAAGAAAAATAAAATCACAAACAAGTGAACAGAGTATTTTAACAGATTTTTTTTTTTAGTAACAAAATAGGTTATTAGGTAAAAAATAGCTTCTCTTTAATGTATTTAATGAAATAAAGATATTAATGCATTAAGCTTTGGGCATTTTTTAAATGAACACAATTATAATCAGGAAATTGATGATGTATGTGAACAGAGACTTGCAATATGTCAAGCACTCTCTCTTTTCCTTCTGGCAAAAGAAATCAGTCTCCAAGGATTTATCCAAGAGGAAGAGCTAAACGGATAAACTTCACTATATTAAATAGACTTACTGTTTCCACTCTGACTGGAGGAGGAAATCAACTAAGAGAAAGTTAGAAAACAAATGCTTGAGGGAAAAATAAAAGTGGGGTATGGTAGTTTTTACTGTAATTCTTTTGGGTTGATATTCAACTGATTTTTTTTTTTCTCTCTTGTGGAATTTAGCCTTCAAAAGGGACAATTCAGATGCATCCATGACTTGCTCCTCAGGAATAAACACTGTCTTTTGGGTAAGCTGGAACTCCATGGATCCTGCTTTTTATATTATTTTATTTTTAAATTTAAATGGCATCTAACCTCTAGAAACCATGGCATGGTGCTCCAGAAGGCTCAAGATGTTTTGTGTATCTTACAACAGATGGCTAACCAAGACATCCAACAGATGATAACCAAGCCAGAAGAGACGCCAGGTCTTCCAAACTGCAGTCCAGGGGTTATGCTCCAGTGTTTATTAATTATATTTTAATCTCTTAATATAAATTAAGTTTAATTCTAATATGCTAAATAATTTTATTCTGTTTTCCTATAGGAACAAAGCTTATGCAATCATACCCTGTGCAATCCAAGCTCCTGCCCCAAAACCTTTGAACGTGCTGGCCAATTTCAAGTAAATCTGATGGTAGAGTAGGGGTCTCAAAGGTACTATAAAAGGTTCATGAAAATAGGCAGCCGTGCAGAGGAGAGAAACCTGATAAATACCCTGACTGGGGGAAAGGCTTCAGTGTGAGATCACACTTTATTAAAGCGTCAAAGAATTCACATGAGAGAAAGCCCTTAGAAATGCTCCAGCCACAGGAAAAGCTTAAAATCAGAGCTCACACCTTCCTTGACACCCAAGTCAGTCGAACGGGAGACACAAATCTGTAGGAATCCAACTTCATTAGCTGCAGTACTCACAGAAGTACTCGTTAAACTCTTCACGACTCTGCACTCAAGTCCTGACTGAAGGCAGGGCAGAGAGCACCCAACCGGTACCTCTGTCCTCCCCTCAAAACGTCTCTTCTGCATCACTCTGAGCAGAGTACAAGAATCAGCCAAAAAGGAAAAGGGGAAGGTCTGCCAACACATGGCTATCAAGGGACAGGGAGGACGGGCCGGAGCAGAATTACCAACTGGCTGCTATACAGACCCATCCAGGGATGCCAAAAGGGTTAGCCTATTGGTTTGCTCTGACGCCAAGAGCCATCCGCTCGCACTGCCAGCAGCTGCCATGGGTCCTGCTCACTCTGCCCTTCCGAGCCGGTGCTCTCCCTGACGCGTGTCACTGTGCAAGTCCTACTCATTTACAACGCCACAATATGCCTCCTGCACACACAAAAGAATGACCACATCATTCTATCCCTGAAAGGCTTCACTGAACTCTCCATTCCTCACAAAATCCCTTTAGCCTCTTTCTTGGCCCTCACTCATAAGCTGCCCGTGCTCATCCTTGCATACAGCTAGCTCTACTTACTCTCTCGTCCATCACATCCCAGTCTCATCTCATTTTTTCCCCTTCAACTCTTCTCCCAGCCCTTCAGTGATACCTCACTACATACCACGCTGTCAGGCTGTTCACTTAATGGCTTTCTTCCCTTGAAAAACAGTATTTCAAAAATCACATCTTCTATACTTCTAACAATTCAATCCTGAAATGAGCTCTTGCTGTAAGATTACTGCATTGTCTATTTAAATACATTAACGATACACAACAAAATGATACTGTGTTAATCCTCAAATAACCTGTCATATCCCGAAGAGAATAACAGGTTACAAAATGGAGGAAAGTACAGCCAAACCTTATGGGGTTTAAACCAGATTTTTTTGCCAAACACTTGAAAGAAATATAGTTTCTGGTTCAGAACACAGTTTGCATTAAGGTTTACAATTCAATGCAGAAAAATGTCCAGATTTGAAGGTCTGAGTCACAGGTGAGCCTGGCACAGGGAGCAGGAGGGTACAGCACCAAGGGAATCTTGTCCCTCCTCCTTCCCTGGGCATCCAGCCGATCTGCTGCAGCTGAGCGGCCCCGACGACTGCGTTACAGAACAGTCATGGCTTTACCAGACCAGACAATTTCAGGACCATTACACACTGTAGTAGTATAGGATACACTTTGCTGTTGTTTTAAGGTACAGCAAATGCTGCTGCTTGCTTTTTACTCCCAGAGCACCTGGAGGGATGCAGACTTAGTAGCATAATATCTTTAAGAACCATTTGGATGGTGTAATCCCTCTCTGCTCTCACAAGCACAGCGTAAAAATAACTTAGCTCCACACACATGTGCACACACAAACAAATGCCTTGTACCTACATACTCTCTGGCATTTCCCTCCAAATTCCTCCCAATTTAGGTATGTGGTTCAACTCTAAGTAACAGCACATTACAGATATAAGAACGTATGTTCAATATCTCGTAATATTCCCAGGATCATCACACCATGGAAATGACGACTTCCCACCCCACTTTATAGAGGACCTGGTTGAGAATACTACATAAGTTTAATATTCATAGGTCAAAAAATGCTACTTAAGCTTACAGTTCTGAAATAACAGATAAAACACATTTATATATACGTGATAGCTAATGCACTTGGTTTTCAGTTAAGGGATACAAAAAACCCTCTGGAACTACCTAAAGCATTTTAAAAAAAATCCAAAACAACTATTAAAAGTATTTGACATCTACAGAACAATCACAAAACAGTATGATGAAGTCAAGGTTTACTCCTCCTGGCTTTGCACAACGTACGTAATCCACCTGTACCTCTGTCCCCTGGCAGTAGTACACTCAACACCTGAACAGGAATTCCAAATTTAGCTTGCTCAGCTACTGCTGTTGGGACAGCAATGGCTCCTGGCTCTGTGCTGGCCTGTCTGCATACATAAAGACAAGCAGAAGAGTAGGGCCCTCCTCCACACCTACACCTTGTTCTTCCCCCAGACCAAGATCCCAAACAGTCCCCTTACCTATCCTATTCTCCTGTTGCACATTCTAATTCACAAACCCCATTACTCCACTTTGCTCCCCCTTCTCCCTTACCTTCTCAAAATGACCCCAGAATATGATGCCAACACCAACTCTGCTCCTGGATCTTGAATTACAGCTGTGGATCCTGACAGCGCCTGGTTCCCACAGCACCAGCAGTGGACAGGGCAAGGAGAGAGCTGGGAGCACACAGCACCAAGATGCCACTGGTCAGTGGTACCTGACATGCCATCTGCCTGTTGGGAACACTTTCCCATTCACCAAGGTAATCTGGATCAATGGGTGTCTTGATGGAGGTGCTCACCCCTCACCTCTGGGGAGCACACAGAGGGCCCATGCAGAATGGGTGCAATGGCTATGGACTCCGCCTATGCACACAGCTCTCTACAGAGAGATGCCAGCACAGCCCAGGGTCCTCGGTTTTGGAGGGCTACACTCCTCAGACCTCCACTCCATCTCTGCCCAGCACAAGTGCACACACACATGCACTTTTTACATTCACAGCAGCAGAAATTTGCTGTTTCCTTGATGATCCCCTAAAGCTCAATGCTTTAACATTTCCTCTAATAACTTTTTTGGGAAGCAGGGACAGGAAAGCATAAGCCGTGATCTCTAAGCACTGATGAAGCAAATAGACATGCCCATCATTACACTAATAATAAAAGGCTCATTATTACTTCTGGGGTAGCAGAAAGAACTACCTGCCTTTTAGCCAGTTGCCACAACATCTCTTCTCATTTCAATATGGCAAAAGTATTTTGAATTTGCTGATAAAATAGAGGTGTTCATCTGATGCAGGTATCAGTCTTTTATACACACACACACATATATGTGTATGTATATAGATCTCCTTCCTAATGTCATTAGCTTGCAAGTAGGTTTCAATGCGCATGTGGTCACTATAAGGCGTGTGGTCACTACAAGGCATAAAGCAAATTTTTAATAGTCTGTCACAGTGTATTATAGCTAGCATACCTACAGATAAATATTCCGGATTGCTCTTTAAATGCCAGCTATCCTGATAAAGAGCAATTACATACCTGCTCAAAGCAGAAGGTAAATTGATGTCTAGCCCCTAAGCCACTATGTTGAATAAGGGAGAATCAAGTCTTAAGATTGAGGATCAAAAGATAACTTCAACTTTCTCAAACAGTTAAAGAAGTTACTCTGGACAGCTGTCTCAATTACTGTAATACTGTGGAAAACTAGGTAACATCTGTAAAGAATAAAATTATTGTCATTTAACATTTTTACTTTCCCTTCTGTTAGAGGCTTACTTCCACTACATATTTGGAGCAGCTACTGTTTAAACCAAGCAGACCATTTTGGAACAGAGCTATTATGCAAATAATATATTCTGTATTCTAACTAAAAGCAATGCTGTGCTAGTCTGGACAAGACATGATGCACAGTAGAGTTTCTTTTTAATTATTTTTTTTGTGCAGTGGAGCAACATCATTTACGATGGTAATGACGAAAGATATCTTCCTATCTAAAAATCAGACGTTCAAGAATATAAACACATAACCACCTTTTATGGGCTAGTGTTTGTCTTTCATTTATTTATGTACTTACATCCTTTTTACATATTTTTAGGTGCAAGTCATTGCAGTGATATTAAGCGTTCTTCAATGAGAGCAATATAAAGATCTACTTGTATTATCCTCTCTTAGCAAGTTTGTACAGTGATACCTGTGCATGCAGATTTATACCACAGACATTATCTTCTATCTGTAAGTTATATGAAATTACTTATCTGTAACACCTGAGTAAGATCAAAGATCCCAAACAACATAAGCCACCTGCACCATGCCTTAGACAATGTAATAACCTTAAAACATCAAATCAGTATATTTCATGCCTGGCATTTTAATGCTATTCTCTGGATACCTGGCTTGTGTTGGAAGAAAAGATCATACCTAAGAACAAATGCAATCTGAGGCAATATTTAAAAATTAAATTATCCTTCATTGCAAATAGCTCATTTGTTTACTATCACATTGCTTTATTCTTGTTTTGCCTCCTTATACCATGAAAATGCTGAATATTCAGTTTAGATTCCCCAGCAGCTTTTTATTTTAGTCTAAAAACATTTACCTAACACATTCTTAACAAGCAAAGTGAAGAAAATTCAGCCATCTGTCTCTACATTACAATAACAGTTATGGAAGAGTAGATTATTCTATATAGCAAGAAATTTAATGCTAGAAATTCTTATACTTTAAGCACTGCGTGCTCACGTCAGCTTTGTATATAAGAATGTTGAAAATGAATGTAAAACAGAAACAATGATTTATAAGGAAACACAAGACAAAATATTTTAAAGATGTTAAATGCATTCAATATTCCAGTCATGCTATATGTCCATGCTTCAAACTGAGAAAAAAAAAAATTATCTGTGCTATTATTTGCTTACCTCCAGCACTTCGCTAGTTCTAAATTATCACTAAAAATACTTAAAATGACTTGCTGGAAACAAACACAATATATAGAGAGATCCGAATCCTTACCTGGGAAACCCCCTTGTACCATTGCTGTACCAGCATGTACTTCAAGATATCTGCATTCCTGACAAACATTCAATGCTGTAAGCAGCTCAAATCCTCATCATACACAGACTCAGTGCTTGTCTTTCTTCTGACGACCTTGGGCCTATTTTTCTGAGATTTTTCTCTCCTTAAGGGCAAACCGTCTGTCTGTTTCTATTATGAGATGCCATCAATTATATTAATTTCAAGCTACCCACAAGCTAACAGTTACATCTGCCAGCAGATGAAAGCTGCCTACGAAAGTATGCAGGGAGAAGCAGATCTCTGGTTTCCCACATCTGACCCACTGATGCTCTACGGCTGCTGTTTGTGCACTGGCTTACTCTGCTAGCATTCGAATGACATCTCTATCCCCAAACACGAGTCACCTCAAACGTTTGTTTATATCACTGTTAGCTGCAGGTACTATCATGCTTAATGACCCACTGCATGGCAAAGTAGCAGTTAATAGATGTTATTTATCTAAGCATCATTTTCATGCAAGCTACAGGGGTTAAAAATGAATTTCTCTTAGTCAAATGGCTTCATTAAATGTGTTATTTTCCAATGCTGCAAATCTTGCGGTTTCCCAACACTGATATGTGTTCATGGCGTAGGGTTTCGTTGTTTTTTTTTTTTAATGTCAGAAAACAAAACCAATCTGTCATTATAAGCATAAGAAAGATTCAAACTTCATCATAACTTGTATTTTGCTGAAACCCTAAACAAGCAATATTAGTTTTACTGCAATGAGTGCTGAACGGAAACATTGACAAGACTAAATCCCTCATTTAGTAATTAAAAAAAGCAAAGATAAAATCTCTCTCTAAATTTATAAACATACTTAGTTATTTTGGGAAGTCCTTACTAATTCTCTATTCCAAATGCTGAATTTAAAACAACTCAAAATACTCAGTTATTTTGTTAATACCATTAATTTGTTAATTTTTAAAGTTCATTGTCCTTTCTTTAGAATATGTATCACAGCACACACAAAGCCATCTGTTCAGTGCATTATGTACAAGCACACAGTAAAAAATACAAGTCCCAGCTGCAATTTTACTATTAATTCATCAAAAATGTAATTTCCTTTTGCAATACTTCATCAGATGATGAGAACTGTGCATGTGATTCAAATAGAGTAAAAAAAAAACCCAGCCCAATAACAAAAACCCAAACTAACCCACAACGTCAAACTACAATGACACCAACATCGTAATCTATCCTCATGTGGCACAACAGCTTGTGAGTCTGCCCAGCATGTACAGCCCTTCTGGATCTGATATTAGGGCTGGTTACAAAACTTACATATTTTAGCTAATTATGGGTCAGAACAAGAATGGGAAAAGAAGATTAGCAGTATAGAGTCATATTAAATAGAGATTAACACAGAGCTAAAAACTGAAAGTCACTGCTCTATTTGTCTAATCCTGGCTCTTGCATGATCTTTGGAAATCCACTGTACTAACTACACTTGTTACTATAGTTAAGAAAATTAAATATTGCAATTATTATTTTTTCAATATTTTATTTTCAAAAAGCTTGAAGCATTTTTCCAAGCTACATCTTACTCTTTGAACATCACCTCCATTTGCTGTTGATTGCAGTGACATCTATTGGAGAGGCAGTGTTTGGCTACACAAGCTGCCTCACCTGAAGATCACTGTTTTCAGGTTCCAGCCCCCCCTCCCCCAAATTTAAATAAAATTAAGAATTGCTTTTCCTTTGTTTTAGCACAGCTTCACATAAATCAAACTCTAAAAACTCAGATTCTCAAGATATATATATTTATCAGTGGTTTTGTTTTTATTTAGTTATGGCTAATAATTCTGGCATTTTTCCAAAGTGACAATGATCGTTTTCCCATCTTCGCCCACAGCAGTACATAGACACTTCCTGAGGTCATAGTTTTGCACCTAAAGCACACCACATATACTTGACCATACCTTCCATAAAGTCGCAACTGAACTCTATTCCTTTTTTTCATCTTTTGTTTTTAATGAAAGCCACCATCCTCTCACGTGCATGTGGATATCATTGACGCTATGGAAGCTGCTAAAAACCTTAGGTATGATGAGGACACTCTGCTCACACGCCCAAGCGCTTTCTAACCCCAACCCAATGCTATCTAGACAACAAGCAGTGTGGGTTTGTCTGAATCAGCCTACATATGTATGCACACACACACACTCACCTCTCTTGTACCCTACGCAGCCACAGATTTATCACAATGGGGAACGCAAAGTCAAAACACTAGAGAAGTTATAAAATCTCTTTCTTTGGTAGAGAAACTACCATTCCTCAAAAAGCATTTTAGGAAGATAAATCATTATGCTTTCTTACAGCTTCATTGATTTCTACATTATCTAGAGACAAAATAAAAGAAAGGGGGCATTATTATCCCCTTATTAGATACAGTTAAATATCCTTGCAGACAGGAAGTCTGAGCACAGCAGTATCTAGTCCATTATCTCAGCCACCTTTCACAAATTTTATTATTATCTATTATTCTAAACTTATTTGAAACCAACCAGATCATCCCAGTCAACTAACTAGACAAAAGATTTTACTAAAAAATATAGTATCAACTGAAATTAAGGATTCCAAGTTCTTTCAACAGTTGTCTTTTTAGCTTTCTTATAATGGTTTTTAAGGTCTTTCCTATCTAACTTATGATTGCTTCAACTCAATCACAAAAGTATATCTAAATTGTAGTTATGAATGCCCCAAGGAAAACCTTACAAAACATTCCATTACAAACTACTCTGCCCATCCATTTCCTCTGCTTCTTTTTACTGCTAACCCCTCATTATAGCAATAAGCCGCAACAGGGTGCACATTAGTCTATTAGCAGATTCTTAGCACACACCTACAGCCATCCGCCACTAAGGCAAAACACACCAATGCCTATTGATGCAGTCTGTAGCACAGCTGCTTGCAAGTACAAATAGCTCCTTTGTATGCTCTCCCCTCCTTTTACTTGTTTTGATTTAAAAAAAAAAAAAATCCTATTCAAAACCTGATGTTTTTAAGGTTTGGGAAGCCTAAAAAAACCTCTTCATGGAGAGGACCTCCTCCAATATCTCTTTTGCCATGGAGGAAGCGTTTTCAGCGTGGGGAGGAAAAACTCCAAACCCATGTTGTAATATTTTTAGGTCTGTAAGATGAAGCATTTTGAAGGCTCCTTTTGCAGCAGGATGCACACACTGCAAGTTTTACAAAACTATTTTAAAGAATAAACTGAAAGCCTTAAAACAGCAAAGTCAAAGCAATGAGTAAACAAAAACCACATCACACAGGGTTAGAGTTGAATACTGATAAAGATTTGACAGTATCACAAGAAGAAGAAATAAAACAAGAGAAAATGCTATTTTCAACTTGCCTTTAAAGTCTAGCAAAAAACTATCTAAGAACTTAGAAAATAATATTGGAAGTAATGGTGGATGAAATGAAACTGAAATATAAAGAGAAGCAGTTCTGAAACTAAAGGTCTTGGAAGACACATTTGGAAAAAAAAAAAACAAAAAACCAAAAACCAAAACCACCTGGAACTTCTTTGAATTTCTTAAACCACAGAAACATGGAGGACGTCTGGAGTTTCTCTAAATCAAGAGCTACCTAATAGTTCTATCCCCAACAAGGATTCACCCTATTTGGATCAAAAACAACCTTTGAAAAGAAAAGGCAGAACATCTACAAAAAATGACTGTTTGTTAGAAAAAGTCAGCAACGAAAGCTACAGCTTCAGTGGTGGAAAAGCAGAAATAAAAGGGAGCATTGCCAAAAGGCAAGTGGACTTAGATCCCACAGGGGAAATTAAATCAATACCAAAAGGTTATTCCACCACTTTAAGGGGAAAACAGACAAAACATGGAGACTGTAAGGCAGTATGGATAGGACAGAAAGGAAAGAAAAATTTTCTAAGTATGGCAGGAAGACTAACAATGCCTTGCTTTCATTTTCAGTATGCGGAATGATGAAGGACATGGAGACAAAAGATGAGAGCATGGGTCGAAAGAAGTGACAAGTAAGGAGAAAAAATGTCAAGTGGAGCAAGTAAAGTATTTCTGGAGTATGAAAGAAATTGATGAGCAGGTTCATGACACTGCAGTTGTATTAGTAAGAATGCTAAAAAATAAAATAAAATCCATCAGAAGCACAACCAGAGGACAGATTTAACAGGTGTCCCACCTCAAAATGCCCACTAAGGCCTTCCATGCTACTGGTACAGATTGAGATCTACATGAAGTAAATGAAAGAAGGAGAAGCTATGACCTGAATTTACCTGAGCTGAGCGCAGTTCTTCCATTTAAGATACCTGATCTTCTAAATAAGGAAGACAATAAATCTAGTTCACCTGTTCAGTGAAGCTCAGAAAATTATTAGTTAAGGTTACAAAACCAGTAGAATTAGTAGGATAAGTGGGTAAGGAATAGACCAATATGAACATGCAAATGGGCAGTGTTAAAAAGGCAAGTACTGGCCTGGACTGAGATTTCTGGGAAGCGTGCTCAAGAATCAGGACAGAAGTTATGAACATCAAGTAGTTCGCAAAAACAATACTGTACTGGAATTTACAGAGAAAACTTTGTTTTTCAAGTGATCCCAGAAAAGAGACTCTGTAAAAGCCCATTCCACAGCCGCTGAGATGCTTAATATCATTAAGTACAGTTAGATCATTTCTAACATGCTTTTTACTTCAAGGGTTGAGGTACAAACTTAGTTTAAGCTTCCTTAACCTGTTTTTTATTTTAAAGAAACAGAATGACGTGGGGAAGAATAAAATGGAAAATGCATATCTTGGTTTTCCAAGATTCATGGGAAAGATGGCTATTGCAAAACATTCAACTTCAGTCAGTAAAAAGGGTAGAGAAGGAGACAGAATACAATAGACTATTTCAGCTGGAAATAGGGACCTAAAACGATCAGCTAGTCCAACTGCCTAACCAATTCAGGGCTGACCAAAAGTTAAAGCATGTTATTAAGGGTATTGTCCAAATGCCTCTTAAACACTGACAGGCTTGGGGCATCGACCACCTCTCTAGGAAGCCTGTTCCAGTGTTTGACCATCCTCT
>NW_008796165.1:12510562-12550362 GCF_000699145.1 Aptenodytes forsteri | reverse complement strand
GGCTGCCAGGGCACACTGCTGACTCCTCTTGAGCCTGCTGTCGACCAGCACCCCAGATCCTTTTCTGCAGGGCTGCTCTCCAGCCACCCCTCTCCCAATTTATACTTGTGCCCGGTGTTATTCCATCCCACGTGCAGAATGCGGCATTTGGACTTGTTAAATTTTATCCCATTAATCATAGCCCAATGCTCCAATCTATCTAGATCCCTCTGCAAGGCCCTCAAGAGAATCAACAGCACCTCCCAGTTTGGTATCATCAGCAAACTTGCTAATGGTGCATTCAACTCCTGCATCCAGATCGTTGATAAATATATTGAACAGAACCGGCCCTAGAATTGAACCCTGAGGAACACTGCTGGTGACTGGTCACCAGCCAGATGCAGCCCCATTCACTACAACACTTTGAGCTCTGCCCTTCAGCCAGTTCTTCACCCAGCGCGCTGTAAACCCGCTCATCTCACAGTTGGACAACTTGTCCAGAAGGATGCTGTGAGGGAGAGATTCATCTGAGTAGGTCTGCCTGCTGCTGCCAAATCTGGTAGGATTGATGAATTTAATATCAGAAGTAGCTTTACCTTTTCAGTTACTAGACTCAGCTGGCAATATCATTAGGGGTGGCAGAACAGCTAAAAAAAGACCAAGCCCATCAATAAGAAATTATTTCTGTGCAAAGTATTAACTTAGGTCTAGCAAGCACTCAGATTGAGGCATATCCTAATTAGATAACTCAGGTGTCAGGCTAGTTATCAAACGTATCCTTTAACTAGGAATTATAACTTTAATAACAAGCTGAAATCAGTTTGCTACAATTGGAGGTTTACAGAGTTGGTCTGAAAGCACAAGATACATTCAATCCAACATCCAGACAGTCTGCAGTCAAATGCTCCTCCTGACTACCACTCCCCAACAAAAATACTAAAAAGCCTTCTTGTGGTTACTATGTGGCATACTTCAAACAGATGAGGTGACAAACTCAGTAAGGGAGAGTTCTGGAAAAATCTCAGTTGGTTAAAGAACTCGCGGCTTTCCCTTAAAAGCAACAGAGGAAGAGCTGAACACCCTGCTTCTGTGCCCCCATTACTGTTTCCATGAGAACAAGCTTCCAAAATCCTTCTCGTCTCCACCAAAGCAGCCCTAAAAGTGACAAACCAACCAAACTCATTAATTATCTCAGCTTCAATGGCATGCCATTGCCAAGGAAATAAGCAAGAGCAGCTGGAAGAGCTTTCCCACCAGCAGGCCCCAACTTAGGAGCTTCCACTCTGAATGGGAGCCATGGTCACTTCAAGGTCAAAAGCTACAAAGGCATCTCTCTGCTTTGGCTTACCCACAACTAGGGCAAACAAAAACCTCTCGAAGACAAAAGATGATGAGAAAAATCACTGTAGCAAAAAAACCCAAGCCAAACCCCAACAAAAACCCCACATCTATGCTAATTTGGTACAAGAGAGTGTAAAGAGAAAAAAAATAAAAGGTAACTAATTTTAGAAAATAATTTAGGACTCCTAGCTGCAATTTTAGTATTCCTAAATATTTTTATTGGAAGACAAGCTATGGATAGTAATATTCCATTTATCCACAGTTGGAATTAACAAAGCAGTATGCTGGAATCAAAGTCATGCTGCCAGAAGCTCTCAAGTTGCACTGCATCCTACTCTTTAGGTCCCTACTCTTCTACAGAGTGCAAATCGTCATAATTCATTGCAAAACCCAGAACTGGACAATTGCAGAACCTTTCCCATAAAAGCTGCTACAAAAAAAGGGGATCCTTTGTTTCAGTAGAGTACTGAGACAATAAATCAGCAGATTTTTCTTTTTAGAGGAATTTTTTTTGCTTGAAAAGCATTGTCTGAAACCAACTGCAGGCTTTTCTGGACAAGGACTATGCACCAGTGGTTCTCAACCTATGCCTGCTCAACTACCACTGCAATTACAACAGTAAAGCGCAACATCTGTCTTTCACTGCTGACATCACTGCCAAAGTAAGTGCTCTAGCTATTGCTTAGACATTTTTAGGCTGAAAGTAAACAGAGCCCTTCCTACATCTCTTCAGAAGAGCTGAGCTGGGAAGGAGCTTGGCTGGGAAGAGACGACTATCTGAGTTACAAACCAGTAGCCCTTGGTAAGAACAAGTTTGAGGATGAGACGCTATTGCCCCACTGAACACTACTTCCCATAATACAAGCAATAAATGGCAGATATGTTTATCACAACCTGACTGTGTTCCATAAATGTAATCTGACGTAATGATTGTGGCATGACTCACTCTCTGCACAAGCATCCTCATTCTCCTCTTCATCCACGTTAGCTTCCTCTGCACGCAGTCTTTCAAGTGCTCTATAAGGAGGTGGCAATTTCATTGGAGGTGGAGCCCCGTATTTTCTCTAATGGATTCAAAGAAAAATAGTTACATGTTTTGTAACCTCCACGCACAAGAAAAAAAAAATCCTGTTGTCTACTGTACATGTACATACACAGCACTTAATTACATTGCTAAATTCTGCAGCATAGGCTTTTTATGCAAGAAATCAGAACAAGAAGTGACACTGAACATCAAAAAAAACCCCAATTGTGCACGTACCTTTACCTGTTGAAAAAATACTTGCGTATCATCATAAACAGGAAAGTGTGAATGTTAATCAAGGGTTAAAAATAAACATTAAATTATAACCCATTTCTCATTAGAGACAACAAAAAATTGTCTGGTACTGATAAAAGTCAAACTTTTAAACACAAAATAAGAACTCAATCTTCTTAGTGCATCTACGAATATTTAAACATAACAGTTCATCTATATTTTGGCTTAAATTTAAAAAGGAATTTGAATTATAACTTACGATAAAATTCTATTACCTCACATAAATACAGGCAGCTCCTATAATGATGCATATAGCGGCGCATAGCAGGCATAAAGAATAGGCTCCGAATCTAATGAAAACAGGCGCTTGTTTGCCCGAGCAACTGTTTTTATAGCTCTGAGTAACTGGATCGTGCCTTAGCTTGCTACATGATTTCACCAAATTATGTTCAACTGTATCCCATGCAACCCCACTACTAATAGCAGGATGCACTTTAGAAAGGGAACACTGAATATGATATGCCATTAGAGCAACCAGAATGCCCATAATTAATTTCTTCTATAGCTGGGAATTACGGCTCAACACCCAAACATCAAACCCAGAATAAAATTTTTCACTGTGTACAATGAAAGCTGAACCTGCATATGGATTTCTAAAATCTTGAGGCTAAATTTGCATAGAATAGTCTAACTAGCAAACGGCAATGCAAGCTACGTAGAAAATTTTGTGAGATAAGATATACATCATCCCATCCATTTAAAAAACATTACAGGAAAGTGCTGCATTGAAGACAGCATAACAATAATAAATGAAATTAATTCAGTCCAATAGTAGTAAGAGTGTATACTAAGAGCACTTGGAAAGGCGACAGCTGTTTCCCCAAAGTATACAATACACCAAATATGCTTCCCACTTTTTGCTTGATGCCAACACAGGTAGAACTGTGCAAAATCCAGAAGATCCAGGAAGCGTGAGAGGACTCACATTCTACATTACCGAGCAGGTAAAGATGGAAAACCTGCAGCCCCACTTTCACCTGCCTATGACAAATCAGTAGTATCACTATAGTTTAGTAATAGCTCATAGTCTAAATGTTGACCCTTTGGCTTTTTAAGACCTTAAACATTTGTTAGAAAGTCTGTGTGAAATTACACGAGACACCTAAGCTTATCCAGCAGTTTGCTATGGCTCAGAAGGACAAGCTTCTCTCATCCCTCCTGACCTGGTGAAAAGCCAGAGGAGTAAATTGTGCCAGAGAACTCCATTACATCGTGTTTTTGTATTAACACAGCTCTTTCCAGCACAGAGGCAAAAGCTCAGTTTACATAGCCAACCAGCAAAATAACGTTAATATCTCGTTTGTCCACAAGAAGCTCAATTGTTTTAAGTGGTTTTATATAAATTACTTCAAGTGATCATTTTTAAACAAACAGATCAATCGAGGAGGATAAACACCAACAAATCAGAGAAAACCTTCAGTATTGAAAAGATAATTCATCATATAGGAAAAGGCAGATTTTCCAGCTGGATGTGGCTGCTTTCAAGCCAAACTCTTTTGTGACACTTCGAAGACTGGACTAGAAGTATCACTGATTCCCCACAGGGATGCGGACTAGTAATCCACTAATAGCAACTCTTTCCAACTCAGAGATGCCCCTACTGTAGCACAGTATGACTGCTTTGTGAATCAATGTTCAAAGCTAAAAAGGAGCTACATATTTATGCACTGAAGCTCTTCTACATTCCACCCACCAGTTTACAGCACCAGTGGCTGAAAAAGGTTTGAAAAACATTAGGCTCCCTCTTTAACCTCCGAACACTATAGAATGCAACACACTGTGGAGTCCTAGAGATTAAAGGCAGCACACTGCAAGAGGATGAGTGCTTTTGAGATCAGAAATATAGATAACAAAACTAAGAAAAGGAGATTGTAACTGCTTCATTGTAAGTATTATCTACTGGCATGAAAGCATGACTTCAACACCTTTCTTGATTTTTTTCAATAACTGAGCCTCATAGCTTCTGTATCTGACAGGATCTGAAAGGAGTTTTACAAAAACTTTTGGAGGCAAGAGGACCTTCTCAGTTATCCACCACACACCAGACTACTGAGTAGGATCAAATGAAAAGTTTGTCGTATTTGTAGGTGGCATGTTAAACTGCACCGGGCAAAAGTTATTGTCTGCACTAATTCTGTCTCTGCTCCTCCAGTTCTGACACCCTCAAAGTACCTGACCTACATTCATGAGTCAGCACAGTTCCCACAGTTTAAAATACCTAGGCCATTAGAGCAATCTGGCTGGGAATGAGAAACTAAATTTTTCCCTTATTGCAGAGATTAAAAGAAATCCACTGGTTTAGACCAAACAGATTTTTTTCTCTTTTAAATCTGCTGTGAAGTTACTTGAAGGTTACTGTGCAGTAATTGCTTCACAATTAGCTGGCCAGCTGCAGATTACTCGGTCATTTCCTTATTTTACACAGCAATGGGAAACGTAGGAAACTTAGCTGATTTAATTATCCTGTGACATGATTTTACTGAATTTCAGCCAGCCTCACATTAAGGATATCATTTGTGTACATGTTATTATTTCTCTGTTTCTACTGAACAAAGAGAATCAATTTGCCTCCACGTGGAGCAAAGCAGGTACTTCCAGAAAGATGCCAGTGAAGAGCTGCAGTAAGTACAGGGTTCCAGCACCCAGGGGAGACCCAAAGAACATTTGTCTGAAGCCTGCCTTGTATTTGGCAGAAATTTGGCAAAAATTACTTGAATCAAAGATACTTCAACAAAACACTTCAAATTTCATTTCAGACTTCAGGGGGGGCTTATCATAGAGTTATAATGCATGCTATTATACCACTTCATTTAGTAAAACTTGGGTATAGCATTGAATGGAATAAATACCTTTTCACTCTTATTTTCTTTGTCTGCATCCTGATCTTCGCTGACTTTGATTCCCTTAGGCTGTACGGCAGAAACCACCTGAAAAACAATATATATATTACACACATTAGAAAGAGCATTATAGCCGCAAAACAAACATCCAAAAGCTAGGTAATGACAACAATAAAGCTACCCAGTGCACTCTTCATTTTGCTCCATGTAGAAGGGCATTGCAGTGCAGTCTTTAAATTACATTCTTTTACTGAATTTACAACATTCGCTACTTTTTTTAGTGCTTACTGTTTGATATCTAGCCCCATCTCTTCATTTAATTAAACATTACTCTGAAGTCAACAATATAGATGTACATCCTTGATACAGAGCTCAGTATGGACTCCTGAAGTGTCAGTTCTTAACTATTCAGATAAAGACCAGTGTCCATGCACACAGGCACCTAATAAAAGAGAGCATATTTAGCCTCCACATAATATTCCTCCATGCTGTTCTTTATTCTTTCAAAATGTAACATATTCCCACTCCTCTGGCAGCACCTTATTTCAGTGAACGGGAGTTGGGACTGCGCAGCACTGCTGAAAGTCTGTGAATGTCCAATTTCCTACAGCCTACATTTCAAAGCAAAGCAACTCAAATTTCAAGTTATCTGTCCTTCCCTTGATCTCTCTAAAGTGACTAGGAAAGTTAGGGTCAGAGATGCAGATGAACACTTGAATGCTCTGACAGTTTTTTTGGATCTTTTCTGTGAAAAAGCCGATACAGAAAGGGAGCCAACTCGGTTACCATCACTGTGATTTTTGCCATCACTGCTTGAGCACCTTCCCAGCGTAGTTGGTGAAAGTCTTAACAGATTTTGAAAGACTCCCTGGAGCACTGGAAAAATAATGGACACAGTTGTGCCAGATTTGTCTACAATTGTCAAAGGGGTCTCCTCAGGTCTACTAATCCACCAAAATTCTCAATTAAATTGTCAGACTATACCGAAAGTACATAGAAGTCTTGGGGGTTTTGGTGTGTATTTCAAAGCAGGCAGAATTGTATGCCTTTTCTTACTAAGTCATTAAAAGGTTTCTTGCCTTGGCCTTGCAGATGAGGAGGCGTCTAAACCTTGAAATTTAACTTGTTCCCAAATAACTACTTCAGGTCCCTTTGATTACATATTTTACACAGAGTTGCTAGTGTGAATCTGGCTAATTTTAATTACACTTTTGTTCCTTTGGATAACAGAGTATATTTTTAGATAATGAAATATGAACAAATTAAAGTACACAGGGCCAGACTCAATTACACAGGTGGGAGAACTGAAGTAAAACCTAGTCAACAGATTTACATCTACTTGATTTACATCAGAGAAACAAGGTTTCAAATCAGGCCAGACAAGTAATCAATCAATCACATGGTCTATAAGCAGAAACTCTGACAGAAAGGATGGACACGAAAATTGATGGAACTTGCTGAAAGAAATTTAGCCAAGTTTAAAATGAGTATTACACATTTATTAAGTTTTGGAATAAAAATAGAAATAAACTTACTTTTGGTATGTTAGACAAACCCTGAACCACAAACACGACAGGATTTCCTGCATTCTTGATAGCTTCTACTGCTTCCTCGTGTGTGGCATTTTGTAGGTCTATCCCAGAAACCTTACAAACAATGTTTATTTTTACTAGGGAGCTTGTTTTTGGCACAGAGTCATTACAAGAGATCACACACATTTGCAGAAGATTTAGCGCATCTGAGGAAGGTATCAAAAGCAGTCAAGAGAAATTATTTTTAAAGTATATTTCCATGACGGTTTAAGGAAAAGTATATTACTTAGTATTCATAATTAAAAGATGGCCATATGTTCCCCAAAACAATCCTTCTAGATAAAAACATAAGGAATAAGATTGTCAAAGAATGCTAGATATAATGGTAGGTATAATACAATTCTTTCAGATTTTACCTGTTTGTGAACTAAACCTGACTTGAAACAATTTTTCAAAACTTCACACACAACCCTAAAGCACATACAAGAATTGCACTATCAGCTTGAGAACCCAGATTCAGTAGTATTCATTTGGACAAAAATGAGTAAAAAAAATCAACACACAGAGCCAGAGATGAGAGCCAGGAATGGCTCTCCCCCCTACGGCACCTGCCAGAATCAAGGATTTCCCCCAAATAGTAGTTAATCAGACTGTTAACTATTCCAAATTGACACACACAAAATAACAGACCAATTTCAGTATGAAGAGTCTGTTCTTCTATATGTTATAACTTATGCTTATAAAGGTATGCTATAACTTATTATTCATTTATATGGGAAGAAGGCACTCTCATTTTCTCATTTCCCCATCAGATACCAGGACCTATCTTTTCTTATAGAGGAGAATGTTAAAAGGGCTCCATAGTCAGACCTTAAAAAAAGAAAAGACGACATCAGGGGTTTCTTTTGGTTTTCAAAACACAGTGTCATCAATACTTCATGAAGTAGTGGCAGTATTTTGTCCCTTTCTCCTCTCAAAGCTGTTTGAGCCAATCTTTGTTTCGTAGAATGAAAAGGTAGGTTTATCTGCATTTACCTCAAGTATTTTATCTCCAGTTTTTAAAGCCCTTGTTCTTCCTGCTGGGCTGTCTTCCAAAACTTGTTTGATAAAGATCCCTTTAAGTTCTTCTCCATTCTTCAGGCGCTTTATGACAGTTTGTCCACCAACAATACTGATTCCAAGAGACACATGAGGGTCTCTAAAGATCTCAACACTGAAAAAATATATGTGGTAGTTTAACAGCTTGAAACAGTTTTTTAAACTATAAATGCAAAACCTTAAATAAATGTAAGCCTCTAGTCTTTCAAGAAGATTTAATAGAGTAAAGGGATGAGAGCATTCTTAGGCTTCTGGCTTTGACAGAGGCGGCTTTTTACCCTCAGTATACCTCACCCGACAAAAAGAACAAAATTCTGCTGCCAACCCATGCCCACTGCTCTTCCAAAAGGCTTTTATTTCAGAGAAAGTCAGGGTAAAACAGGCAGGTCTTCAAGTAAACACCCATCCTCTTTCAGTTTGAGCAAATTGTCTGGAAATGGCAAATACTACAAGTGGTATGCTAGACAAATAATAAAACAAAGCTTTTCATACAACCTTCTGAACACCAACTTCAGTGTATCAGATGCATATTAATCAGCTTAAGCAGAAATTTTCTGATCATATTTTACTTAGGACCATAAAAACAATTCACCTAAAAATGTTAACAATACAACAAGGATGTGGCTAAAACTTGGCTTGGCAATTTGGAATTCTGCCATTAAGTTTAGCAGGGAACCCATGGAAAAGGAGACAGCAGCACTATGTGCATTGTTCACACCTAATAGTTATTAAATGAGCAAGAACTTGCAGGTCATCCACAACGTAAACCTGCCAAGCTTTCCCAAGTCAGCTGTATAAATAGAAGGCATAATTCTGTTGAACATCTGTTAAAAATTCACTGTATCTAAGAAAGCCCAAGGTACACAAGTACCTTAAAGTTATTGGCAGAGGAGGGGAGAAAAAAACCCCACGAGCACTAATTGGGCTCACAGAAAAAGACATAAGGTAAATGGGAAGAAATAATGTAATCATATGAACATACGTCCGTGGTGGTCCCCAGTGGCTGAAGTTTGGAGTTTCTTCTCCTTCTCCTTCTTCTCTCTCAGGTAATTCACTAATTGGGGGTAGAGGGAGAGGAGGAATAAAAAAGGCATCACCCATACCAGGTTGCAATTCCTTGCATATTTTGTATCTGGCAATGAGACAGCAACGCCTTCTCACACTGTCCAGTTTAAACCAAATGTGCAGAGTCAACAGACTAGACAGGAATTTTTGTATTTAGGTTTAAATGTACTTAAGGAATGCTCTAGAAATAAACATGATGGGCAGACCAAATTTATAAGCTGCTCTGTGATATATAAATCTGCACTGCATTTACTCATTCAAAATGACTATTTAAGCAATTAACATTTACTTTCTGATGAATATGCTGTGATTCTTATAGAGGGATATAAACATAATAAAACCAGTCTAGCTGACCAGAAAGCAGATCATGATGCAACTGGGAGAACAGACCCAGTGTGTTCCATTAAACACCCCAGAACAGGGTGTTAATTAAACTTTTATAGTATATGTGACTCACCTATTCACAGAATAGGAATGGAAGTATGGAATTGCATGCCCCCACAGAAAGGTTGAAACAATACATCCTTGCACACATTTTCTGTAGATCCCAAGAGCTGTAAATGCTACTCTTAAACTGCAAAAAGGAAGTAGGATGTTGTGCTGGAGAAATAATCCCCTCACCCTATTGTTCAGCTGCTTTCCCTCTGAGGGAAGATTACATTAGGGAAGTACTGAGGATTTGAATCAACAGGCCCCAAAAGCAGATCCACTACCCACTCACCCAAAAGCGGTGGGGAAAGAATGGGACACTTGACAGATGTGGCAAATATCTATTAACTAGTGCCAGCTCAAGGTTTCTCAGCACCACTGGCAAGACTAAAATTTCTTGTACAGGCCTGAGAGCCATGGCTGAACTGCTCTTCCCAAAAGGAAGAACAAAGGAAAGGGAAAACCAAGAGGACGGAGCTATGATAAGGAGCTAAGGGGAGAGCTCCTTAAGCAGTAATGACCAATGCTGCCGGTAAAGGCCACATCCATACTCCCTTCACTGTGGAGTAAGTGAAGTAGGTGGCAGAGCCATTCACACTTTTCTGTCCCAGTACTCAGGGGAGGAAACATGGGAAGTAAGGAGTCAATTCGATTGTAAGGCAAAATTCAGCTCCTTGGACAAAAGTCATAGAACTGGCCATCTATGTATGTCTTACTGTTTCACACAGCTGTTGATGATTAGTCAGCTAAGTAAAGCAAGAAGACAGTTAAGATCACTAATTGAAAATCTTCCAAAAATGGAAATCTTTCTCCATACCTGCACAATGCTGTTCTAGGCTGAGCTAAGGTGGTTACTCTCCCAGATTCTGGGTTCTTGGAAAAAACATACTCCTCTCCTCTTAGTTCTTCCTTTTCAATACCTTCCAGATCAACAGCAAGCGCAGGTCCTTTAGAATCAATCCAAAGCTTTGTACCTGAAGAAAAGGTGTAGATGTGAACTTTTGCTTTTTCTGTCCCTGCATCTACCAGTTATCACCCTTGGAAATAAACCCCTTAGCTCACCATGTTCCAAATCTGGATGTTGTGTGATGATCAAGAGGCTTAGAGATACAGAACATTTATTTTTGAAGGAAATTTAAACCACACTAAACACTTTTTTATAGCACCTTGCTTCTAATGTACATGCAGTCAAGTAACAACTGGAAACGCCAAATCTTTGTGGAACTGAGACATGCTTAGGTACAACTTACATGACAGATGCTTCTCACAAAAACACACTTGAAATAGTGAATCCATCCTTTACGCAGGGAGAACTGTGCAAAGCCCTGCTCCAGCATGGAACCCCATCACACCGGGGAAGACTGATGTCATTTTGGTGACATAAGTATCAACATTAATTGAACCACTGGAGCTCCTTGCAAGAATCATCAGTCTGCCACTGTAGCTTACACAGTGTGTGCTGTACAAGATGCAGGTGACAAAGAAAGGAAACAACCCAAACTCCTTTCTCCCAACCAGTGAGTGCTATCTCAGGCAGATTGATAAATTTATTTCCCTGATGAGCTACCAAATTCTAGCCATCCCTCTCTGGCCACCTGACAAGAAGAAACTTTGCTCCTGAGCACAGATTATAAAACCAAGATATGGGGCAATTATCTAACATAGAGTTCACTTGCAAATTTTGATTGTGGTAAAGTTACCTCCAGAGCCTGTCACTTTTTTTTTTTTTTAAGTGCAAAAATCTATAAAATCAGCAATCAAAAGTGACTGAGACAAATTCATGACAGAAATTAGAGGCATGAGCTATTTTACTAGTGCATGGAGTCCTACTGGGGACATTAGCTACACAAAAGAAAGTGATTCTCCACAGGCAGGACAAAGCTGCAGGCACTTTCAATATCACTTGTGACAACTGTGGGTAAAGATTTGGAGGAAGAAGCAAGATCATGAAGCTGAAACCTATTTAAAGCCAGACTGTCTTGAGCCTGCAGAATTCTTCATTTGAATATTTTATCATTTGAAAGAATTTGTGTTTTGGTATAAAATCTAAATTTGTACATATGAAATTGTAAGATAAAGAAAAAACTTCTTACAAACCTAAATCCATCTTGTTTTTTGCTCCTGACTGGGTAGTTTCAGTATCAAATATGTCTTTTTGGTAGCCACTGTGTGCTGTGGTTCCAGAAGATAGTGAACTTATACTAGCATTTTCTTCACACTTCACAGAGGAGGAAAAAAGTAAAGTTAGAAAGCAATGGTATCAACTTATACAGGGGTATTTGACATGAACATTGATTTTTACAGCAAACATTCACATTTTCTCAACTACATTAATATTTATTCAGATAACAGTGAAATACTAATTGCTCATTTATGCATTATATTAAGAAGAGGCATGAAAAACGTTATGTGCTATTGCAATATAAAGCAACTGTATCTTTCTACTTGCCTGTAATCCAGACAATAAGTTCTTTACTCTTGCTCATTTGTTGTTTTTAAGTAACAAATGTATAAATTTAACATTGGGCAGTCTGGTATAAAACTGTCACTAGAAGCTGCATTTTAGCCTGTTTATGTACATAGTGCATAAGGGGACAAGCCAAACAAAACCTGAAATTCTCTGTAACTGTGATATTAAATCCTTTTCCACTTCAGTTTTTTCACATAAAAGCATACATCTCGGAAGCTGGTGCATGGAAGGCTGCATGCTTTTTTGTTTGGCAAGTGAATGAACAAAGACTCAGAAAAAAATAATTCTCAGAATACTTGAGGAGGACACATAAATAAGAGTTTCACAATTTACCTGAAGCTCTGTCTCCTTCTACTCCTTCATTCACCAGTATGCTTGTTACAATTGCTTCCGCCATATCATTTTTTGCTCAACTGCACTATCATCTGGCTCAAGAAACTGATTTGGATTAAAAATAATGAGGAAAAGAGGGAGCTCCTTTCACTGACATTGCTGCTGAAGCCCCTGGACTATTAAAACCATGAAGTGACATTCTGCTGTTACTGACATGCACTATATTAGAACAGCTTGCAAAAAAGAACTGAGCCCACAAGTCAGACATGGGAAAGAAGACTCAAGTACATGATGCCTGTAAATACACCAACCACAGCATGTATCTCATTTGAGCAGTTAAATATACAGACACTAAATAACCAAAAGAACCTTCCAAAATGTACAAAAGGATAGACTGGTATCCGTTAGAGGTACCCAGATCTCATCTAGTAATTAAAACACTAGAAAGACTCCTTACAGAGTTTAGGTCTGTAATTTGCCTTGAGGTATGGGTCCCACGGTCAGGGTACAGCACTGAGACCAACAGAGCACTCCTTACCATTTGATCTTTATAGAATGGATATTCCAGGGACTGTTTTGGACTTAAGTTAACACTGGACCTTAAGTCTCGTATTTCAGTAGTCTCAAGTTGCTTTGCCCATCGTTCTGTATTGAGGTTCCTCTCTGAAGTTGCCTTCTGTCCACATGATGCATTATATTTCAGGAAGTCTGAATCTTCTTCATACTCATCATCCACCAACATTTCCTGTTCTTCATCCATTTCTTCTGTTCTGGGTTTCAGAAATTCATGCATCTCCCAGGATTCCTTCTCATACTCACTGTCATTTTGAGAAAGCTGAAATGACCTTCCCAAGTCCAAACTTGGTTCATCAACAAGATCTTCTTTAAAAGGTGTTTCATCTCTGAAACCCTGCATAAAACATTACAGGAATATAGATTTTACATTATGTTTCTTGCTAACTCTTTTAAAACTATGTTTTATGTTAGGCCCATATTAAAAGTACATCCTGATTTTTAAAGTGAAAATCTTTGACCTTTTGCATTTTCTAAAAGAAAATACACTCTCTGACTTATGATTTTAACACCAAAAGTAGACATTGCAATCTTTTTTTAAATATAAAGAAATATAAGTTGCACAGCTTAGATATTGCTGCAGCCATTCAGAATAATCAACCTGAACTGAAGTTAGAGAATGAGAATTATTAAATAACACTAAAAAACCTACAGGAAAAAGTATATATAAATCCAGCTAAAGTATCTCTGTGCTCCAGACTTATCTGCTATCGCTTTATGAATGCAGGTTTGTTTCTTACAATACCATCAGCTAAATAAAAAACAGCCTGAGTTTGCTTATGCAACAGTATCAGCAATAAAAAAAAACCAACCCACAAACCAAAAGCTTGGTTTGTCCCTCCCTTGGGTATTCCATACAATATTTTAACCTGGGGGAGAGGGGATGTGGATGACCCACATCCTAAAAATAAAAAAATAAAAAAAAAATAAAAGGACGTAATTGACTGTTCATTATCTAATACCCTTACTGTTTTAAAGAGAAGAGTGCTCAACTTTCTGCTGAATTCAAACCACAGAGCAACAAACCAAAAAAACAAACAACAAAACCAAAAGAAAAGGTACTAAAACCCACTCTGAAAGATCTTGCTCAACAGTTCTTTTTCTGGGATTTGTCGCATGCCATCCCAATTTCCAATGCTCCGTGCTTCTCCTAAACTGAATGGGGTGCTCATGGAGTGAGTCTGCACAGGCGTTTCTGAAATTTTACACCTTGCACCACTACCAGAAAGCTTGCCACACACAGAAAGCTTTTCCTCTCTTTTCTTCAGGCCACCAAGTATGTATGCCCAAACCCGATCTTCAAGGCACCAAAACCCCAAACACTGAAACCAATCTACCGATTCAGGGGTCCTCAATCAAAATGTTTTTCTTTCTGCTTCCTGCCCCTTCCCAGACTCCCCAAGGTACTTCACTATTTCTGACCTTTAGTGTCAGAATCCTGTTTTGTTAGGTTTGTACAAATGCAGAAGAAAAAAACCCAGATGCTGCCAAAATGTTCGCATAGTTCAAA
This sequence comes from Aptenodytes forsteri, assembly GCF_000699145.1. NCBI lineage: Eukaryota > Metazoa > Chordata > Aves > Sphenisciformes > Spheniscidae > Aptenodytes > Aptenodytes forsteri. The sequence goes on along the minus strand of NW_008796165.1, from coordinate 12,535,874 downwards.
TGAGAGGCAGGAGAGAAAACAAGAGACAGACAAGAGCATAAGGAAACAATGCAATAATACTAGCTGGCATGAAAGCAGAGCATTAGCAATCTAGAAATTAGCACATTTTTCATAAGCATTAAATGTTCTTTTAATCTATTTGACCTGTGTATTTCAATCTCAAAAAATACCCAGTCTGAAGAGATTCTAATTCTCTTCATCTTTACTTCATTTCATTTCACTTCTGCAGCATCATTCTCCAAACACTTCTGTAAGAGGCACCAACTTCATCGTTGTCTAAAACAGTTGACTTAGCTCAGAACCACACAGCAATTTGTATTACCATCTCCTAGTACAGCAGTTACGTATGTATAATCACAGACTGCTGCACTGCAGTAGCAGACGCTACCAATGGAATAGGGAATACTGCAAACATGACAGTAAAGTCTACTGTCGTAGCATATAAAGTCTTCAAGTTCCTTTTTTTTTTTTTTTTAAGTCAGCTTTGTCAGCACTATGCTAGTGCATAAGAGTGGAAGCCATCATGACACGCCACTCTTGGCTCTTATATGAGCAGGTAAGTTAATAAATGGATGGAAATTTTATACTACTGCTCTAAGCTACTATCAATGCTGTCATACATAAGGTGAAACAAAATACAAGCAAATACCTCTGCGTGTATTTTGTACAAATTGATCATTCCAGTTTCTATATTCAGCTGGACTTTAAGATAAAATACTTTATTTAAAAATACTTAATAACATTAGTTTTATTTAGGAAGCAGAGAAACAATCTGAGCTGGCAGAGGACTAATTGCTGTGCCAGGAGCCCTTCCTGTGCACCCAGAAGACAACAAACTCCATTTTACATCATTAAAATCAGTAAATATCATGTCCAAGCTAGTTTCTACATAGTATACCTACATCTACCCTGTAATATTGCTCCTTTTGGTGGTTCTAATGTACCATTTCAGCATTAAAAATATGTTTGTATCCAGAGACAGGTAGACTTGTTTAGCAACAAGAAAATCTAGAATTTATTTTTATTACTGTGTTGCAGTTCTGGATGATCCTTTATGTATTGTCTTTTCTGGTCTAAAAAGAATGCATTTACCAATGTAAATTAATAAAAATTTTGCAAAGCACTTGAGAACAGATGAAAATTAAAAAATATCCACATCTCTCTCACTCTACACAGGTCAATACTGCAATATTATTGCCTATTACCCTGGTATCTGAGTTTCTCACTATCTTTAGTGCCTCATCCTCCACAATAAACAGAATTATTTCTCAGAAAATAAGAAAAAGGAGAATTGAAGAAGAGAGTAAAGAAATCACTCAAGACCACATAGGAAGTCTATGAAGAAGAACAGATTTCAAGCTTGCCTTATACGCTTGACTACTTTTTTGTTTTGCTGCATTATAATAAAAAGTGTTCTGCTTCCATACCTTACTTTCTTCGCAAAGCTGAACCAACTACTTATGACTACTAGTAATGTAGCATTCCTATTTCATATCCAAGGTAACCCAAGGTATTTTAATGACAGTAAATTTGATAAGGCAGTCTGGGAACTGCATTGGTAAGTGCTATGCATATGCTTAGTGTTCATAATACCATTAGTATACAGTTAGCTGTTAGAATCTTTTTCAGAGGGAATCCAGCCTGAAGTCTGTCCGATACTTAAGTTTTATCTGAAGGACATATTTTTTTTTTTACTTTAAAACATCATTTCCTGTCCATATAAACTTAAGCTGAACCAAAAGAGTAACCAAATACCTGTGGTGCTTCAAGTATTATTGAGAAATTAATATTATCTATTGGTTCTGAAGATCCAGGGCTGGTTTTAATGTTGCTGGAATCCACACTGTGCATGTTCTCCTCCTCTTTGCTTTCTCCCTAAGAAAGGCAATCAAAATGATGAGTCAGGAAAACAAACAAAAAAATTCCCACATTTTTCAGTAAACTAAAAGGGAGAGGAAGAACCAGCCATTAGAAAAGAGATGGGAAAAAGTTACAGAATTATAAAAAGGGGAAGTTGTAAATGGAGAAGATGAAGACAACAGCTTTTATTCTTTTAAGATATTAGTACAGATATAGTAAAAAATAAAGAGATGTGTAGGAAAGAAAGACAAATACAAGGATATGAAGAATGAAATATCACTTTTCAGAAAAGGAAAGAATATATTTAACAGCCTTCCTACATTCCTATTTCACCACTCCTCTACTACTTTGAATTACAAGCACTTTCTATTAGAAGGTGCTGTGCTTTAATTAATTTTGCCTGGGTGCCCTTGATGAACAATACTGCAGTGTTCTCAAGTAAACTACTATCTGTTCCAAAGCACTGATTCTAGAAAAAGGAAATTCTACTTGAATTTACAGTCTTGCCTTCAAACAGATTAAGTTTCTTTGATGTCAGTGGAGCTCAAGCAAGCGCTTAGCAGTGTCTTAGAGTGAAATGGACTTCAGCACATATTTAACTGATTTGCTGAATTGCTCGAACCATGTTACACCTATGCATAGGGCCAGTGTGCATAGGTTTGCCTAGACATGTCTTCTGATTCCACGTGGATGTTCTTTCAGGAGGAACTTGAGAACACTGGTTTTCCAGTCAGACCTTTTGGACACTAAGCTGCCCATTCGCCAGCTAGCCAGAATTTCTGGACATGTCAAGGTGTACGCATAGCAACTTAGTTGCTTTCCACATGCATATATACCTCTAACCTGAATTTCCTCCCCACCCCAAATATAACAACCCAGTCTACACATGTCATAGAATCAAATAGAAAAAAGTTAAAATCAGTCCTTACCACCAAAGGCTTGCAGATTCCAAGAGAAACTGTACCTCGGGGCACAGATTTCAACACTTCCACTGCCTCTGCTAAAGTGGCGCTGTCCAAATATTTCTCATTTACAAACACTAAGCGGTCACCCGGTAAAAGCTTGCCCCCACGTTCAGCTACTCCACCTGCCACCAAAGAGCTGATCACAATGGCTGTCCTTGTTGGATCTAAGGGATCCTGGGGAAAAAAAAAAAAATTAAAAAAAAAAGTCAGTCCCCAGAAAGATTGTTTATTTTGAGTATGTAAAGACCACTTAAGCATGTTCATCATCTAATGCTACAGAGCTGAAGCTTGCTGAGATGTTCAAAAGGACTATCTACTAATATTGCCAAGGCTTACAGTTTACAAAAAGAAAGGTTTGCAGTAGGAAGATATTCTGTCACTTGCCTAATCCATTAAGAAATTTTAAGATCTGAAAGCTGACTGATACCCTATCTGCCCTCTTTTTACATACACAGAAACAGCCAGGCCAACCTGCAAATAGAAAAACAACACTGGCACTCTTCCACAAGCCTCCATCCAGCCTGTTACATGCTAATGTTACATAAAATAACCATTCTGCATGCCATTCAAGAGCTTCATAGCAGCAAAATTGATGTTAAACGAAATCATTGCAAGATCAGAAATTTAATTAAAAATATTATTAAATTAAAATTAAAAATCAAACCCAAAACATTCAAGAAATAGCAGTATACATTTGCTATATTACTGCAGTGTTCCTGCTTTGTCAAATCTGCATGACAATTTATAAAAGACATTTTCTCCACCCATGAAGCTTCCTTAACAGAGAATACAGGGGACAGCAACAGAAGAATAACTAAGATTATTACTGAAGACAAGGAACACTGTAGTGGTGTATACAGAGGAATGTGAAGTAGAAAATATTATACACATTGGAGAGGCTGTAAACTGATGGAAAGATATTCACTTCACTTAATTTTTTTTTTCCAGTATTAGCCTTTGTGTTGTGTCATGTACCATTTCTATCATGCATTCAGCCATTTAAAAATTCATCCTCAATCCAATGAAATGATTATAAGTTATTATATAGTGGCAGAAAGATAAACAAAACAAATTTATGGGGTTTTTTTTGTTTCCTTGTTTTTTTGGTTTTTTTTTTAAGATTAGAATTAGCCTTTCTCCCCTTTGCTAAGGGCTCGTAAAGCCCAGAAATGCTCCTTGTATGCACTGGGTCTTCAAATGCATAATCATGTACTATTTTTCCCTCAGGACTTGCATCTTATTCAGGGCATGGGAGGGATAAAAAGAAAGGGCAAAATTCAAATCACAAAGACCACCATGATTTCAGCACCTCGGTGTTAATTTGAAAACAGGAATGCTTTTTTAACCCTTTATTTTTATACCTATACATTGCTTTCCAAGAGAACATGTCTTTTAAGGTATGTGCAAACGTATGAGGCAATGAATGTAATATCTGTAAATGGCTGAAATTAAAGAACTGAAATTAGAGTTCTGCAGGAAGAGCCATGCTGAAGCTGAATTCAAGTAAATACATATTACTAATAATTCTCTTCTGTTCTACTGCTTAATTCTGCCATTTTATAATCTTCCCAAACACTGGGTATCCACATTGTACGGAAGAGGCTTCCTTGCGAGTATCATGTCTGGATAATCAAGCCCAGCAACCTCCCTCTGCTGCGCAATGGTGTTCTGCCTACTGAATCCGTGCCAATATGCTTGGGCTGTCCGACTGTTTATGCTCAAACCTGCCTCACACAATGCTGAGGGGAAAGGATTTCATTTGTTTCAAATAGCAAGCTATCCATGTTCTGCATACACTTTGGAAATTTTTAGAAACAAAACAAACCCAAATGCAGGAAGTCCAGAAGAGGAATCCAAAGGATTCCAAGACGTAAAAAAAAGAGGTTTTGCTTTAAGAGTGTTGAATTTTGAAAATGTAAAGTTACTGCTGCCCTTTGTGTAGAGAGTCAGCTTTGCCTGCCCTTGCCGACAAAACCATGTGCCTAACCATCCTGATGACAGCTGACCACAGAACAAACACTCCGTTTGACACAGACTTTTGAGATGGTTTTAATTTTTTGGGTTTGCTCCAATGCAAAATAAAAATAACCTTTTGGACTTCTTTGCAAAACCAGGATCATGTTGAGACAGCCATTTTCGAGCAAGTAAGGCACTGTTCACATTAGGAAGGCTTTGCTAATAGAACTAAACCAGCAAGTTTTCCTATCATGGGCTCATCTTGCCATGGCAAGCAAGGTTTTATGCTGGTTCCCTAAATGGGTGAACGCTTTCTCAGCAAAACTACACCTTTGCTGACACAACAGCTTTTATACTATGACTTTTGCTGGCTTAGCTATAGTGATAAAAAATGAACAAAACAAAACCAGCACTTGTCCTTACTGAGGCAGATAAGCTGACAAAAATTTGCAAGTGAGTGACTGGCCCAGTAATTATGGCGCTGGCTGAGAATGTGGGAGAACCAGGTTCAAATCCCTGCTCTGTCTGATCCAAAGCTGTTCTTTTTTGGGTTCCAGATCAGAACCACTTAAGTAGGACAGCTTCTCCTACGCAGATATTCAAGGTCAGTAGCCTAACTACCACATTTCTGATGAGAAACAGTCCTGTTTCAACTTAAGTTTTCATGGCGATAAAAAATTTTGGCTTCAATAAATCACCATGTTTTGGTAAGAGATAATTTAGCTGAAAAAGTGTTCCAACCAGCTCTAATCTTCATGCTAAAAATGAAGACAGAGTTCCTGCAACCACATGCAGTTCCTATGTGGTAAAGTTTTGAGAACAACATGGTTATCATTGCTACTTTTCAACATGCATGAGCGTAAGCCATGTATTGGAATCGCTTCATGAAAAGCAGCAGCAATCTTAAAAAAGGGGCCCATATTAAAAACCATTGATCAGGCAAATACAAAACAGGGGTTATAATTACACTGCTGTTTTCAAGCAGAGGGAGCTATTGTACAGGAAGAGCAATATAAACTACACAGTGACAGGGCTAACCCTGTAACGCGAGCAGTGCTGTAAAACCCTGAGTGTTTGTTACCAGTAACTGTGAATCGCAATGCAATTGCCATGAGGAATGCAACAAAAGCCGCATGTGAAGACACAGACCTACTGAATTTCGAGGTGTAATCATTAATACATATTCTCTATAATTTAACATTAAGGTGATTGCAACGGTGGATTGCACCGTGCTTTTCTCACCAAAACAAAAGGAACAATGTTTTTTGGAAACCCTGCCTTACGATTTACACTCAAACCCAAACGTACCCTAAAGAACAACACCTGCTAAAACAAGACAGCAAACACTGAATTCACATTCACATCTTGTAAACAGTGAGTGCAACTGGACTGCGTAGGTTGTTGTCTTGTTTTTCAAAGAAAGCACTGCTAGCAGCAGGCTGAAAAACAGATTCTTACCTTCTATACTAACTGCAAAAGGCAAGTTCACTCCCACAGTGCCCTGACGGACTTCGGGGCCACCTCCATGTTAACAGACCAGCTAGAGCCATTTCAGGTTAAAAAACCAGCACTAACTGCGACTGCACACCTCCCCTAAGGCTCTTGATTCATTTTACCTGGCTCACATTAAGCCAGATAATAGTCATTTTTAGTCACTATCAGTAAGGACTGGATTTGAGTCGCTGCTTTAAAGTGAAAGGCTCATTTACTTGGATGGAGTTTACAGGCTGGGAAGAAACCCCCTCCCCAAACCCAGAGCTAAGATGTTGCTGTAATGGTACTTGGATAGAATACAGAAGTGACTCAACTTCAGGTTTAAGAAATTATTATCCTTCCACATGACTTTGCATTACAGCAGAGGGAGTGTGCACAGGACAGCCCCATGCAATTTGGTCATCTTAAAATGGGCATGAACTGGGCTTGGTACATTTAAAGAGGAACTTTTAACTTCCGTTTACTGAAGGATTCCTTTACACAAATGAATCATTTATGAACAATGAGGAAAGGAATCGGACAGCAAAGTAAGGCTGTCAGGAGACAAAACCTCTTAACTCACAAGCACTGACACAAATTCTTTTTTTAAAAAAGAATGACATGTAAGAAAGTTTGCCACTTGTATAAATGATGAAAGTTGACCACTGCCATGCACCAGCAGCAGCCCAGGATGCTGGCCTCCAGGTAACCCTTTGAGGAATTAGTATGTTGTAGCTGTTGTCTTTTCCTTTGTGCTCGAGCCAGCCACAGAGTATATGAACTTGTTTAAAATAGTCACAATTTATTCATACTTAGCACACCATATATTTAACTACGTTGAACCATAGGTTTTCCCTTCCCCCCTACTGCTCCTCATCAAAATCCACAAATGTTTCCTGGAGTCCAGGTGTCAAATTTTTCTTCTTATTTTTGGAGCCTCATTTGTTCTGGATTAATGTAGCAGTGCAGAGAGTCAAGCAGGGGCCACTGCAGTTGCTGCCTCTGGGATCCCTGGATTCAGAGCAGTATGAAGTCTCTTAAAAACTTGAGCTCTGCTAAAACATTAAGAGTCCCAGGAGCACCAAGTTAACAAGAGTCCTACGTGCAATGCTGCTGGAGCACGTAACTTTATTGTGGCTTCAAGTGTGGGATTCGAGCTTGCCATGGGCACCAAAGATTCACACTCAGTTAGCTATCAGACGTCCTCAGGAAGCAAATCTAGAAAATATAAGCAATACAGTTTACCTGTGTCCATCACACTGGAAAATTAAAATGATAACAACTGACTGACTCTTCCACCGTCCTTACCAAAATGTGAGGTTTCTGCAGCAGCCAAGAGAGGGCACTCCAGGCCAGCCCAGCTCCTGCACTACCGGAGGCGTTTCATGCTCCGGCAAGTCCGTCCCCATCTGTCCAGCCCCCAGCACCAGCAGAACCCTCGCTATGCGCAGAGGATGAGAAGCAGTCTGTCCTATGCAGTAGACTGTAGCTATAACTCGATTGGATGTAAGCAGCACCACGTTTTCTGGAGTTTTGTTTGTGTTTTCCTTTTTTAAAGGCTTATATGAAAATGTAAGACAAAGCTGCGGGTGACTGACATTTACTGTGCAAAGTCACTCTCACTTAGTTACAGGCTATATTAGTTTTGGCATCACTTAAGATCTAAATTCAGCTAGCTTGACTTCCTAGAATATTTTAGCTTTCTTCAAGCAACAAACTGCCTGCTGCCACAAAAACACTCCTCTGAAAACAGACATCAAAAATAGCATGGCAAAGGATCCCAAAAGAAACAGTTTGAAACTTTTTTCCCTGTACCAATTTTGATTTATCTGAACAATTTTACAAGTGCCAATTTGTATACTGCAGGTTTTTGCGAGAGCGCCAAAACAAACACATGTTAGAGCTCAGAGGTCAGAGCAACCCAGCTTCATTACATTTTGCATGGGACCACTTCCAGGTCTAACATACATATCCATATTTAAAACTCTTCAGTTTGCAAGTGAATAAGATACCAGGCTGAAAGACTCTTAAACACAACACTGTAGCATACTGTACAAGGAACATACACACTTCAACAATTAAAAGGACCAAATGCATTTTATGTTCATCTTACTATTATGTAGAACAAAGGCAGAACTGCGCATGAATTCATTTACCTATATGCTCAGTGTTGTGAAGTTACTCAAAATACTCATCCATGCCCTTTGCAGAGCCCCCCTCCACATACACACCAACAATTTCAATTTGATGCAAGAGTCAAGGATGATAAACAACCTGCAGCCTTTTCAAAGGCACTAAGTACTTCCCGACAGAAGGAGAAGAGAGGAAAAGCCAGCTGAGAGTGAGGTCCAATTCCCTCCTTAAGGTGGCCTCAATTTAGGATTGAGACTAAAGGTCCAAACCTTCTGTTCATTCACTCCAACATATTTACAGGACTTGGCCGTAGGAACTGCCAAAGGTACTCTAAAGCCTGAAAAAACATCCCTGAGAAAGTGCTCAACTAGTTTTTGTTAGATCCACTGCATGGGCAATCAGACTGAAATTCAAAGCGTTTTAAGACTTGTTTCTGCCTCTTCCACTCATATTAGATTGCAGTCAGCAGGGCTACTTAGGAAGAAGACTACACAACGTATAGCCTCTGGCTGTACCAAAAAAATAAACTACAGGCTGATGTGCTGAAGTAATACAAACTTAAACACAGAATGGTATTCAAGGAGGAACGCTGAACTTTTCTGTGATGTGAGGCAAGCACTGGAAATAAAATATAAGTATTTATTGATCTGCAGTGAGGGAATAAAGCAATGAATTTCAGAAGCTCTAGGGTGCAGCCAGCGTTAATCAAACCTTCTGCTGTGGGAAATGTCAGCAAAGAACAGGAATTCACAGAGAAAGAAAAAAACATAAACAAAACATACAGAGCCACACCCAAAGGAGGAGAGAGAACAGCAAAATAAGAGTAGGTGGCACAATGGATTTCCCACACCAGGCTTTCATCATCTGCGATCTGAAATCGTATCAGTCTTCTACAGCAAGAACGAACATGGTGGCCAGCAATTACTCAAACCCGCGTAGGTCTGGCAGAGCTGGCAAGCACTACGCAGTCAACGTTCATCTGCTGCGGAAGAGGAATATGCAGCAGATAGTTGGGACAAAAGTGCCTTCAGATCAAAAGAAAAAGATCTTACACACTACTGCTATTCTCAAATAAAAAGATCAAAGATAGGCACTGGCTATGGTAGTTTTTAAAGTGTCACTGTGCAGTGGACTAGCATGTCACTATCTTTTAATTTATCAAACTTCTCAATCAACCTAAGATTTCATCTGCTTCATATTTGCTCTCAACAAAGCTAAAGTCACAGGGATTACATTCATTAGACTTTCTTAATATCTTATACTTTCAGACTTTCCAGCTCCAGAGAAAACACACTGAATGCTGACTACAGGGAAAAGCCACAAAGATAAGAAAAAAACCCTGAACTCATAAGGAAATGGAGGAAAGACACTGTGTGATGAGATAAAGAAGGGATAGAGATGTGCGGGAATAAAGAAAAAAATACTGACGAGCCAAGGGAAAAAGTATAAATGGTATCACTTACACTCAATTGTCTTAACACACATTCTGGGTTTGATCAGCTTTCAGATTCAAATAATCCCCGCACTAAAAATCCACCAAGACAGCCCAGCAGACACTTCCACCAGTTAGGTGTGCTGGCCTCAACACTGTTAACAGTCTGTGGAAGTGCAGTATGTGTTTTCACACAAACCAGAGCTCTCCTCTGCATGGAGAGCTTGCATCATAAACAGCAAACACATGAATTACAGATGATTTGCTACAGAAAAAGCTGCAAAAGAAAAGTGGGGAGACAGGACAGGCCGTTTTTTTGCAACAAGGATCTGCAAACAGTGCCTTGGCCCAAAGAAGATTTGCAACAGTAAGGATGGTGGAGAAGACAGAAGGGTAGGCAAAAAGGTTGCAGAGAATTTTAAGGCTACTGCAAAACGCAGTGAGAACAGACAGAAAAACTCCAAGTGCAACAGTACTATTTGGATTTGGGGAGCAGCATCTTCCAGAAGGGTGAGGTATTAAGAAAACAGAATACCTTTTAACTTCCATGAGTTTTCAGAATTCCTCATGCTTATCCATCAGCACCAACATATATCTCAAATCGCATCGGTTCAGAACAACAGATTTGGAGCTGCCTGGGTTAAGCTTTTACACGCCTATTGCTCCACCATCTCCACATGCTCACTGAAAGACTAGCGCAGCTTTTAGATAAGCAGCACTCAGCTGCACAGTTTCCTCTAGTCTCATCTACATTATCTTACCCTTGCTGAGATTTGCCAAGTGTTTAACAGAAAATCTAGCTACAGTTTTGTCCCTTTAAAATCTTGCCTTCTCTTGCAGGCAGAAGACATCTGTGGAATAATAATGAATTTCTTTGGTTTGGGGTTTTTTGTTTTTATTAAAAGCTATTCTTCCTAGCAGGAAATGAAAAAGAACAACCAGATTGTAGAATTTGGGGGAATAGGGAAAACATTTCTAAAGGTTAATAATAATACTGCTTAGCATTTATTTCAAGGATATGCGACAAACCACAGAAAAACAGATGTTCTCAGTAATGATCCAGTTTCTCTGCAAACTCAGGTATTGTCCAGAGCACTGGCTGTTGCAGCTCAGAAAAGACAGGAGGGCTGCCTCTAGGATATGGCACTCTGCTCTGTACATGAGATTCCTTCCTAACTTTTCACTTAAAGAGTCAGAATGATGACCCCCCCACCCCCCAAACCCAGCGTCAGGGCATACTCAAGCCCTAACGTGACTTCCTACATCCAAGTTCTCCAGCTTCTCTACCTCAGCAAGCTATTCCTGTGTATCTGTCTGTATCTCATGCTGAGATACACAGTCTCTTTGATTTCTTATTAAAGTGGTTTCTGGTCTCCCAATGCTTTTAGTACTGCTGCAGTGAGGTTTTGGAAACCACTAATCATGAACACCCTAGAAACTCTACCAGGAATGTGCTCAATTGCATTCACCAGCTCTTCAGTCCTGAAAAGTAGTATTAAGCTGAACTCCAAGAGAATTTTTCAAAAAGCTACATTTAATTCAATTCATGACACACTATTAAGAATTATTTTACAAATGAAACAGCTTAATATGATTTAAAGGATGCAGAACTTTCCCATAGGGGGAGAGAAGCAAATCCTCCGTGAGATGAGTACCAACACAGTTGGTACTGAGGCTTACAGAACTTTGATGTTAATGAATGTGGATGGGTTGTAGAGATGGGAGAAAAGCTGCCTTTATCAGTTTTCCCAGTACCAAGCTGATAGCCATTGTAAAACTGCTTTTTAATATAGCTGTGCAGCTTTTGCCAGTAAGCCACAGGTTTCCATCACATGATCAGGTGAAAATGTGCTTAACAAGGACGTGAATATGCTTCTTTGTTCATTACAAACTTATCACAAAACAGACAAAGCTCAAATTATCACAAGAGGGCAAACATTTAGCCAGCAATATGTCAAAGCATTCCAGCCCACATCTCACTGTTGAACAGTCCAAAAAAGAAAAAAAAAATAATCTAGTTGAATACCACCTTCTACAAATAAGTAGTCAGTTTGCTTTTTTTGTAACTCTACATCTGGAGCCTGTTTGTTTGGAGCATAAAGAAAAGAGGAAAGATATTTGGAGACACTTAAATTGCTTCACTTCCTGCCGTGAATGACTACGCAGTGATTTTGTTATAAAAAAAGAAAACAATTGTTTCCCATGCTCCCTGGGAGAAGGACAAAACATAACCTGCTGAATGTGCAGCAAAAAGAGACTTCAGTTCAACAGTAAGAAGAAACTGCTAATTATAAGGAAGATAAGTCCAGGAATAAGGCAGCTGTGGAGTCTCAATTGCTAGACTACAGTAAGAACCCCTTAAGCACTGACCCAGGCTGATGAAGGCTGGCACACTTTGTGCTGTTTCAAGTCTGGGTAACATAAAGCTCATACAGTGCTGATATGCCTGTTACTGCTTCCGTGGATGGGTAGATATCTACACTCACATTGGCAAGGACCACTTGGAGCAGGTGAGCCCATGAGCTCCTACAGCTCCACAGGTCTATAGGGCAGCCGGCTACTATGCAAAAGCACCCAGAGTCTGGGGACTTACCTTTCAAGCAGAGAGGGAGAGAAACGGCATCTCACAGGCATTCCTAAGAGCTATGTAAAATGTCAACCCTCTCTATTCCAACCCTCGCCCCATCCAGTTTCACGCACTTTAAAACAGCTGCTTTAAAATACTCTGACTTCAAAGCACAGTAAATTAAGCTCCACATAAAGTCCATTCCGCTTTTTGTTTAATTTGATAAAAGCTCATCAGACCATTCAAGTTACCTTCTGGTCAATACTGCCTCAAGAAATCTGCAATTCAGTTACCTGTGTTTTTTTCCAATATTTCTGTAAAACATTACTGACAGAATCTGTTGGTCTGCATGCATCAAGTCTTTGGTAAACACTGTTTCAGGGCCACTCAAAGTACCTTTTATACTATTGCGATCTCTTCTTTTTCTCTAGAAGTCTTCATCTTGTGTGATTTTTCTTTCCTCTTGCTCTAATGCCTTGGGATCGCTCTCATTTTTATACAGCATTTGTCCTCTATTTTAACCTGGTGACATACCATGCCCTCTTCCGTTTTAATTTCTTTCTAAGAAAAAGGATTGGTCCCAATAACAATGGTTTAGCTCTTGACTTGCTGGCCAGGAGGTTTAGCTTCAGGCTAGGTGAAGTTACTGTTAAGCTAGATACTTTCACGTCTATTGACAAAGAACAATAAATACGCTTAACGTAGCCCCTTGCATCACAGATGATCCCAAAGCACTCTACAAACAGTGTACTGGGTCCCTCATTCACCATCAAAACATACTTGCCGCTAACTGTGCCAGCAACACTACATAAAAGTTAGTTAAGAGGTGAAAAAGAAAGCAACTTCTCCAAGTGAAATTACAAGGAAATTAAGGGAGGTAGAGTATATTACTTCACGGAGAAGTTGGCCAAAAGACTGAACAGCACACCTTTTTAATGGCCAAAAGGGGGGCAGGGTCCCTGTTCAAGATAGAATCACCAGCAATGCAACACTGCTCCTCAGGTCTCTGCTGAACCCAATGCGTTATCAGCTGAAGAAAGCATGCCGCACGCAGAGCCTATCAGCATGGCTGCTGCTGCCTCTCCTTCTGCAGGCTTTTCATCTAAGCATTATCAAGAAAAAGCAATGCTTAGCCTAAGAGCTTTGACAAGATCCCAACACAGTGGTGACAATAAAAAAATACACAGAAGATTTCATTTTAAGACCTCTTCAATGTTTCTTATTTAAATAAGCCATCACACCGGGAGAACAAAAATCCGGTGAAACCGATCATTTCAAGAATACACAGTATCAGCCTCCCCATCCACCTCCCCTCTTGCCAAGTATTGACCTTGCTAGCAGAGCAGCAGTCTCAGAGAGTTTAGATTTCCGACCACATAATTGCAAATTAGGACATTCAGCGAAGGGGAAAAAAGATTTTTTTTATACACAGTGATCATGGGAAGCTGAACAGTATCCTATATAGATACAGGCCTGTTAAAGCAAAGAGAGTAAGTCTACTCTATTTCTATAATGGTATCCCAAAGTTTTAGGAACGTGTACAGGCCTTCCAAGAGGACCTTATTAAAAAAAGGCAGCGGCTCTGTTTTAAGCATTTAAATCCCTAAAGACAAACAAAAGAAAACACAGGACGAAGGAGAAATACTATTGATTATGCATAATTGGTATAATTAATTTGTAATTAGTTCATTAAAATATATAGGCATTGGAATTATGCTTGTACATTTCTGGGAATATCCTGCAAGTCACTTGGGATATGCTTATCATTTATTTGATAGATGAAACATTATTAGAAAGACAGCCCATTAAAAATTAATATACCAGAGTAATAATTTCTCAATCTCAGCCTTCAGTTTTCTACATACTCAGATTCCTATTCTACCTCACAAAGAGTTTTTATTAATACTGTTTTTCAGAGTGTGACTTGGGAAGCACAGCATTTTAGACAACTGAGGCACAATATCCTTTTCGGCAAGTATGTAGTCAGTTTTGAGAAAACAAAATGACAAATACTATAAGTTACATACCATGAGAGCATTCAGCACCACATCTAACTCTATAATCAAAATTAAGATGGAAAGGTAAAAAGCCTCACACTTCAAAACAAATACCAAACATGAATGGAAAGTAGTAGGAACAAACTTCCACAGCACCGTAAGCAGCCTGGTCTCTAATTGCTTAGCATTCTTCCATTTCTGCAGTGCATCTGGCATCGCTCACTGTCATAAATGAACACGTCTGCATGAGCAGGATTTCAGGGGTTCTTAAATACCGCAGATAACACTCACCAGTCTCTCACAAGAAGCAACTGAAATGGGCTGGTATACACTGGTACTGCAGCAGCATTTCAAAGATGTTATCATAGCTTGATGTGGGGGGAAAGTAAGATGGAATAATAGTGCATCATCGTTTTTTTCCTGTAATGTTACTTCACTATTCCTACTGATCTTTCTGAAGTCCTACCGATATTTCTGAAATGCCATTTCAACCAACAGCTACAGAAATAATTTGATATTAAAAACCCAGAATACAGTCACATCACCTCCAAGTTGGGTACGTAACACCAAAGTTTCCTTAAACTTCTATAATGGATAGAGAATGTCAGTCCTTATGCGTGTAATTATGAGCACCACGAATAGGCCTTCTGCTCAAAATCACCTCTTAAAAAGTATTTTCCTCCCCACCCTACCTCCATCAACACTAATGGGAGCCTAGAAAGGTTGGTCTCTCACTGATGCACTGATCCATGAACGTAGGCCATGTGAATACCCATCTCCATTTAAAAAAAAAAAAAATCTAAAAAGAAAAAAAAAAAGTAATCCTATGATTACTTAAAAAGAGCAAAATCAACAGTGGATATATAGTGCAAGTAGTGTCATTTGCCATTAATAAGGCTTGAATCTTTTCTTGCAAAACAAAGAGTATGTGCCTAAAAAAAACCCTTTCCTTTTTTAAAGAAGGGTAACATTGCAAAAAGAAATATAGAAAAGAGAGTTAGGTCTCCAGGTCCTTTAAGCCACAATTAAACACTTCACTGTAATTTTGTGCTTCTCAGCAAATCTGCTTTAAGAATTCTGAACAGCCTCCCAGGAACCACGTACTTTTTTTTCCCCGCCTCCAATCTAGCATGGACAATTATGTATTTTCTTTGCCCTGCACTCAAGAATGTGATGGATGTATTTACATAAACACACACAAAATCACAGATATCTCTATATAAAAATTAATCTGCAGATGATGAAAAGTGTAAAAGATCTAAGAGGCACATCCCAAACAAAAGAGCATACTTTATACATAAATATCTTGAAATTATAAAGATCTGAGATTAAGTGGTTTACCACTCATTTAGAATTGATTAGAATGTATTTAAATTTAGCTGAAAGTACCACAACATTGCTCATGTATTTGCATCTGCGAATAAGTAAATAAAAAGCCTGTTATTAAAGCCTTCATTAATTCTGATTATATGAGAACTTAAAAGCAAATCTGTGTATTACTGCTCTGTAAAGATTCCTAGCAACTCTACAGTAAAGCTGGCACTTCAACACAACATGTGTCAGCGAAAATGACTAACAGGATCTATTTTCAGTAATCTTAAATCACACTGGTAAAATATAGAATTAATGGTTTTACATAATACTTGAAATATTTTTTATTCTAATTCATTCCCAATTCATGCCTTATTGTATCAAAAAGTGAATTTTATATCACTTGACATTTATGCACAACAGCTGAACACATTTTATTAAACTACAACGTTTAGGCGGTATTCAGATGTGATGTGTATATTATTATGAAGAGCGATCCAGCTATTTTATTTCCTTATAAATATGATGGCTAGAGGTTTAAAAATATATCACATTGACTAGAAACATGAAGAACATTTCATTCTGACTACAGATTGAGAGTTTCTCAAATCTGTGTATTACTGCTCTGTAAAGATTCCTAGCAACTCTACAGTAAAGCTGGCACTTCAACACAACATGTGTCAGCGAAAATGACTAACAGGATCTATTTTCAGTAATCTTAAATCACACTGGTAAAATATAGAATTAATGGTTTTACATAATACTTGAAATATTTTTTATTCTAATTCATTCCCAATTCATGCCTTATTGTATCAAAAAGTGAATTTTATATCACTTGACATTTATGCACAACAGCTGAACACATTTTATTAAACTACAACGTTTAGGCGGTATTCAGATGTGATGTGTATATTATTATGAAGAGCGATCCAGCTATTTTATTTCCTTATAAATATGATGGCTAGAGGTTTAAAAATATATCACATTGACTAGAAACATGAAGAACATTTCATTCTGACTACAGATTTTGAGAGTTTCTATATATTTAATTGAAGCCAATCTTTTTGAAAGAAGGATTCATTAATTTTAGCAGAATTGTCCCCCAATTAAAGACTTGTCTGTTGATTTCTAAAGAGTTTAACAACTAAGTATATAATCTTCCCCAAAATGGTCCTTCTTGGAGAAATCAAGTTTTAAGCTATGAATGACTTCTGAAAGTCAACTCACCCCCTGCCCTGAAAATTCTACTCGTATCTCTGGCATACTGGTTTAATAGTTTAAGCAGAGAAGCGTAACTGAAAAATTATTAACGAGGTCCTTCAATCTCTATTCTTATACTAATAAATTAATGTATTAAAGCAAATTTGTGTTTACAGAAACTTGAGTTTGCAACAATGATTCACCTGTCAGCCCTGATGTTCCCTTTTGAATGTGAAGGACAGTCCTGATAAAGCTACCTCTGCAAACTCTACTTTTCATGGCTCTATTCAAAGCCTGAGTGAATCTTTCCATGACTTGAGTGGGACCACAGATCGCAGACCAGCATGGGTCTATACTCCATTTATAAATGAAAGGTGATTTGGGGCAGTGAGGGGAGAAAAAGCAAAAGACCCATTAAATTTGGTACATAGGAAATGATGTTGCAGTACCTAAGTTTGCTTGCCACTCTCATAGTTGATAAGTCATTCCAAGCTAAAACAAAATAAAACAAAAACCAACCTCCCCCCAACATTTAGGCATTAAACTCAGAGTTATGAGGTGGAGTTTGATTAACGATTTTGCACTTTATCACGTCCGATAATCAGACTGGTTTAGAACAAGCTCTACACTATACTTTATAGAGTTGGCCTCAAAATAAATTACTTTTCCCTACCACAGTTTCTAGGCCCAAGTGCCAAGTCGATTACCCAGTAATCAACCTCACAAAATATTTTAAGGGATTTTTAGTATTTAGTTATACAGAAAAGTATACCTGATAGTCTAAAATGCTGAATCCTAAACCATTTCTGTCTTTCTCCAGTTCAATAACCTTCACATCAGGAGACCATAATGCTAGTTCCCCTTCTTCCTCCTCAGGATTAATGTCTTCCTCGGGTTTCACCTGAAAAATAAAAGCTCTAATAATAAAAGTTCAAATGATATTCTTTCAGTTCTTTACAAACACTATTCCTCCAATATTTTGATTACTAATGGCTCATACATGCCCTAAAATATGACCTTTTATGGAATTACAGCTTCATTGAACATTATGCATCCAGTTTTCTCCAGCTTGCTGCCTTGGATACTTCCCTGGGACCATGCCTACATGTTTTGAGCATCGGAGCCCAACCTGGCATACAAATACCCATGTATTAGTCAAATTAGTTGTTATAATATTACTAACCTGTTACATGTTGATGAACTTCAGCTGTCCCATTAGATGCATAAAGGAAAAATAAATATCTTAGCATAAAAGATTTAACCACAAACAGCTAATAGAAAGACCAGGCAATCAAGCACATCTGATACTTGTGTCATTAAATATGTGAAGAAAAAATTCTTATATTGTAACTATACAAATAGTATCTACTTTGAAAAAGCAGTTTCCTTCACAATTTTTGTGCTAAGGGATAAAAGAGGTATAGTTACCCAATTTTGTTGGGTAAGGACAGCTTCATAAATACATCTTCCAAAAAGCCATCTTTTGTTGTCTAACTTAAAATACGTGTTTTAACATTACTGCTATTTTATCAATACAATCTTTACAAAATATCAATGTATGATGTCCCAAGAAAAATGTTGAAGTCTTGTACCATTAACTTCAAACTGATTTAACTTTATTTCTTTGGACAAATATGCCTATTACACAGAGCACTGCCATGAGGCAAAAGGAAGAAATATTTCTTCCACACACTCTTTCTTGATACTTTTGACAAAAGAAAGCAGAAATATTGTGAGATTGCTCTAAGGAGAAGGCAACCTCTGTTCACTCAATATCAGCTTATGGCAAAGATGTCCAACTGACAGGATGTACATGGAAAATGTTCAGTAAAATGCAACATCAAAAGAACACAGTGGAACAAGTTCTATTGCAACAGAAAGGGCCTTTTACAAAAAGGCGTAATATTGTACACCTTATTCTTCCATGAAACATCCATATTACTTGTTTAACTCTCCACCTTAGAGGAAATTAGATCAGAAAATATCAGAAAAAATGAGAAGTCAAGGTGTAAATACTTTTTATAAATAGGAACAACCATTACAAGTGTCAAGCTTTAGTTTGAGACTTTAAAGCTTCTGCAATGGAAAGAAACATTAAGTTTCTTTTTTTTTCCAGTTCTATAAAAACCTACTCAGAACATGGAAGTAATCAGCTAATGGTGGCAAGGATGTGATTTAGTATAATTCAGAGCTCTCACTCACCTATTAAGTGTAAGAATGATGAATGGGATGTACATAGTCAGCATGCTAGCTCGGTGATTTACCTACCTTGTATTTATAGTACAATGAAGTTTCTTCTGACCAACCTGTATAAACTGTAGTAAAAGTACCAGTGTTGCAAAGATGAACTATCTTTCACTGAAACACCAGCTGTCCCTTATGAGCCCAAAGTGAATGGCAAAGGCAGCTTTATATGACAATTTAATACAAAACTGCCTCATATAATTATATATTTTAGGAAATGTTATTTAAGACTGAAAAGTGGTCTGGATCAAACAGCAAAAGGAAAACAGAAACACTGTCTTTAGAAAGCTAAATCACTTTCTCAGAAATATATGCACTTTTTCAAAAAGTTACTGTCCTTTTACACAACTGAATGACATGAGAAGTCTACCTTTTGTTCTGGAGGGGAAACTCCCACGGTGGGTTCATCCACAAGAGACTCGCTGCCATCATCAAAAAGTTGCCGACAGCAAACCAGTGTAAATGGTGGAGGCACTTCTTTTAGAAAAGTGATTGCCTCACGGCGTGATTTTCCGTATAGCTGAACTCCATTTACCTACACAGAAGGGGAAACACACATCCACACTAAGATAATTAAAAGGATATCAACCAGATTATTTCATTAATTTTTCTGCGTACATGTCTTTCCCCAGTTGCATGCAAAAGTAATTTTACCTAGGGATTCTGGCAAAGCTTGCATAGTTTTATTAACGTATGCTTCTGAAGTATACATGCATTACTGTAAGACTTAAACTGCATCTGCAAGATCTTGTGACTACTGACTGCTACATCATGTCTCTGCTCTCTTCAGCTTCCTCTAACTTGTTTTCTGCTCACTACTTTTTCTAGCCTAAATCTTTCCTAGCATTGTTATTTTATTCTCACCTGTTTCTTTGTTGGGGATTTTTTTTATAGCATTAGGCTTATGTGTTTGAATTTAAAAAGATAAAAAATTAATTTTCCAAAATATTTTAAGAAAACACAGATTTTGAACACAGATTTTGAACTCTAATCAAAGACTTGAAGTCAGAACTAGCACTACTTTGTCAGTTGTTTAAAATGAACAAAATGGTTGAAACTAAAATAGATCCTACAAAAAACATGCAAGTATGTTTATATAGTAAAAAAGAAACCAATTACAGTAAGCAATTAATCAGAAAACCCTGACAAGGGTCAAAGCTTACCATCCCATAAGCTTTCGATCCTGAGTGACAACAGAAGACCATAAGGCCATTGTTAACGGATGTTTTAAACCACAGACTTAAAAAAAAGAAAAAAAAGAAAAAAAAAAAAAGAAGATAGATAGATAGATAATAAAGCTGCTTTAAAAATGGGATACTGCAGTGGTACTTCCTCAGGAAAATAAAACTACAGTGATTCATCCTCTTTTACGTATTTTATAACCTACAATATCATGAGGGTACATCTATTTGCACCATAGCAGTATCCTTAAATATGAGGAAAGCAGAACATCAGTAGGTGTCATAGATGTGAACATCATCTATGTTGACAAGCAGTGCAGCCCCAAAAGAGCAAGGGTTTAACCCAATTAGTGTTATGGACTCAATCCCGACACCTCTTGTGTTTCAGAGATTTGTTTCAGGCTACCTCAAGTCTGCTCTCATGACCAAATGTGAAAAGTCGCTGGAGTGCAACCAGCGACTGGTTTAGGAATCCGGTACACATCATCCAAGTCCACTCCACAACATGAACCAAAGCACAGTAAGCGGGGATAATTGAAGATTCTCTTCAATACTTCACTCCATACCCAAACTGCAATGCTAATGTAGATGAACCCACATGTGATCCTAGAAAATGCAGCACGTAAATATACAACATACATGTACATACCTCTGTACATGTGTACTTGAGGCAGAGCCTTGCCATATACTTCCCAGATCTCCTTGTTCTTTAGAGGGACCCAATCTTGTGCAAGACTACACAGCAATCTCACTTTAGCCACCATTTTCTTCCTGATCACCTCTATTTTTTCCCACTTTCTCCTTTGTGCTTTTTACAGTGTAAATATAGCTTATATTGCTGGGAAACACAGAGTTGCTCTCACACTATAACCCAGCCAAGGAGAAAAATTCAGAGTGGTGTAACTGGCCTCCAACGCGGTAAGACAAACTGCTATGTTTTTTTTCTGTAAGAATTACAGCAACTGCTGAGCTATCAGGCTAATCCATTAGTTAATTATTTAAGCAGAAGTATCTACGCATAAGGACTTTTTAATGCATTGAGAGCGGCAATGTGGTGGAAAGTTACCAGCACTTCTCAGCGTACTGTGATTGATGAAGAAGAGCTACCGCGCACTCCCAAGCAGACTTGGGGACTCCCATTTCTCCTTTTGCAGCTGCCAGAAATCAGCCTCGCAACACGCAAGGTGCCCAACACCCCATTCATTTACCACACCACTCTAATTAGTTGTGCCATCAAGTAGGAGCGAGTGAAATTTTTTAACAAAACTAGAAGGACACAAGGAAGCAATCTACTCCTAAAAAAGAACACAATGAAATTAGCTAAAATTAGGGGAGGGAAAAAAAAAAATTAAAAAAAAAATTACCATGCTTTCTATCATAATTCAAACACATCATTAAAAATAATCAACATTCAACCTCACTATATATTAAAAAAAATTCCTTGCTGATCACATTTTAATCCCAACTGTAGCAGGCCCAGGTAGAGCTGCTTGTTTGGGGAATGGGGCTGTCACTTTTTCCATTGCAAGCCCCTACTTAAGGGAATTTATAACTTGGCTGCAAAAACATACTCTGGGCTAAACCTGGCATATATAGCTTTAGCCCTGAAGCACATTTTTATTGTGTTGGGTTTTTTTTCCAGCTACAGAGTAGAATAAAATTTATGCTTAGTAGGTCTGGACATATCTGTGAACTTAATTGTAAGTACACAGTAATAAGTAAAACTGTTAAATATATACAATTAAAGTTTCCTAAGTTACTCTACAGCACTGCATTATTGCTTTTTGTATATAAATTTTTGTTTAGTGGCCAAGGAATTTAAACAACACTTCCAGCATTCCATTAATCCCTTCCTTTAGGAATCAAGATTTCCTCCATTAAGCAATAACTGAAGAAAATGGTTTAGGTCTTAGTGATATCAGTATGAATTTTTGATGTTAAAGGGTGAACAACAAGTAAAAGCAAGAGCACTGTACACCTAACAAATTAATCTTTCAGAAGGCCTAATTTTGTTCCCATTGATGTCAATTAAATGTTCTTGGCATCCACTAAAAAAAAGGTTCAAATTCAAAATATTCCACAAAGAGCAGGTATTCAATAGGAAATTAATGTTTTTTCACTTGCAGGCTGAGATACTGATAGATATACACACACACACACAAAATAGGTATTGTTTTAATACTATCAAATAAATATTTTTCCTGAGCAAATAGGTCTGGTCTGATTCTGATAACTTCAAAGCTGCCCCAATACCTCTTTATACATATTTAAACAAACTGATGTACTAGCTCATACACACTAATGTCTTTCAACACTCAACAAGCAAGTTATAATGCGTAACAGGAACCACTATTCCTGAGACTGTTGTAAATTTTTTAGGAGTGACAAATATTAAGAAAGATCATCCACCACAAAAGCTGATGCCAAATTGCTCAAAAGACCGAGCTAAAGGTCTACAGATACAAATACATTCAACTGTTATCTCTACCCTTATAACTCTTGATACTCATGTTAAAACATTTCAGGAAAAAAACCCACAAAGTCACTAAGAGGTCACAAGAATATGACATTTTGTCCATAAAGGAGGAATGAAACAGTGAAGAAAATGAATGTGGCTTCCAAAGCACTACTCTAACTGCTTCCACAACCAACTCTTGAATACTACTATTACACACACAGCAGCCAAACTAGAATTTAATACAAGCATTTTTAAGAAGGCTAAGCAAATAGGAAATATATCGGTTGTATTTTTGGGGTGGGGGTTGTTTTGGTTTTTACCTCCAGAAGTTCATCCTCCAGTTGCAGAAGACCAAGTGTTGCAGCTGGACCATCTGAAGCAATTGATGATATATAATGATGTCCATCAAACGTGTCAAGCTCAACTCCTAATCTCAAAGTGTGGATGGGTAATAGCTGCCGACAGATTAAGTATGGCTGAGAATGTATATATCTTTATCTACCACAATATAAACATATTTAGGATTCAGTAGCTCACCAAATTAAATTAAGCACACAGTAAGATGATGAAGTCTTCATACTGACATCATCCGCATTACAGCACAAGTGTCCATAATTTCTCTATACAAACTGCACAAATAAAAACAACCAATCTGCCATTTGGGGGAAAAGGCAATTTGAACTGTATTCTTAAATAAGGCTACCATATTGGAAAAAATGCAGAGAAAAGTACCACCTAAAGTCTATCCTACCCAAAAGGTGAGTTTTCAACAAAACTGAAAGAAATTCCATAATCACCATAAAAACTCATCACAAGATCAGCTGTCTTACTCCTTTAGGAGCTACGCTACTTTGAGGTAGGAAAAATATCCATGAAGCATCCTCTGCAAATAGCTAATAATACTGGCATCCTTGTTTCTGCAAGGTGAAATCACTGATTTTTTTGTTAGCCTTTTCCCAGTGGGCCTCCTTAATTTGGAATTTTTCTCTAGGGAGCCTCCAACCATTAGTGTCTTAGGTCTGCTAATATTAGGAAGACTAGCATAAAACTGATACATTATCCAGACAAGACAGCAGAAATCATGGCAACTTGGGGAGAAGAGGCAATCACCAGTGTCTTCTCCTTCAGCTTGGCCATTTTCTGACTTTTTATTACTTAAGTTGAAACACTGACTGTCCTTCTGGTTCCCAATTAACTCTGGATATTCAAGTAAAAGGAGCAATCCATTGATCCTCAACATTCCCTCACATCCATGTCTGATTGTGAATTTATGGCCTTTCTTCACTGAGAAATTCCCACAAGTATATAAATGCATCACCTCCACAAGCCTCTTTTGCACAATATTAACATACATATCTTGAAAATCTCTCGAAATTCTCGGGAGACTGAAATTAATTTCAGCTCTGACCATTTCAATTAAATGGACCTCCCTCTCCCTGAGCCAGGATCACTATGGCAAACTCCTCTGCAGGACGACGACATTGTTCAGCAGAGTTTCAACCTCTGCTCCATTCTGTAGTGGCTTTCAACAACTGAATTTCAATGCAATTAAGTACCCCAACATTTGAGGCTTATATGCATGGTTTGAGTTTTGTTTTGTTTTTTGATTGGGGGTGTGTGTGTGTGTTAAAAGGTTCATTTGCCCATGCTACGAAAAGGTATTGGACCAGTCCAGAAGATAAGCAGAATATTGGCAGCCTTTTTTTGGAAAAGTAAGATAGAGCCACAAAGCCACTAAATTTCTGAAACACATAAATCTGGAATTATGTCATGCCCTCCGGGGATTACTCTGCCAACATATACCATGAAGGAAACCATCATGTTAAGTCATACCTTGGAGTATTTCTGAAGCTCCGAATCATCTGTAATAGGCATATCCACATTCACAACCTAAAAATTGTACATCATAACATTTTTCAATAGCAGGACAATAAAGACTTTACCAAAATGATGAATTATGGCAAAAAAATGATAAGCAAAATAAACCGTACTTAAACAAAGTCACATTGATGCAAAGTAATTTTAAGCAAATGTTAGAAAAATCTTTCAGACACAGAACATTTACAACTAGGAATGTGGTGATTATGCACTATTAGCAGACTCCAATATTATCCTATTCCTGAAGCCCAAGTGCCAATTTTAGTCAAGTTCAGTAATCCTGTATAAGCACAAAATGCCATTATATTTGACACAAATACCCAAACTGACTTGCCAATCAGAATTTGAAAAGTATGATAGCTTAAATTATTACTTCAGGCTATAGTATGGACATCTAACATCTAGATTAAACCACCATCTTCCACAGCATGTTTCTAACATGGCTTGAAATACATGAGTTTAATTACCAAATTTGAATGCAAAGTGCATTATTTAAAACAGTGTCGTGGTTAAACCTCAGTTGGCAACTGAGCACCACACAGCCGCTCGCTCACTCCCCACCCCCCCGCAGTGGGATGGGGGAGAGAATCGGAAGAGTAAAAGTGAGAAAACTCGTGGGTTGAGAGAAAAACAGTTTAATAATTGAAATAAAATACTA